>NC_142579.1:34940000-35293750 GCF_041283825.1 Pyrus communis | reverse complement strand
TAACCAACTTCTCGTAATAACTTCTCATACATTGCTCAATTTGGACAAATGAATATACCAACGTGCTCTACACAACCTCAGGATCACACCCAAATTTTTAGAAAAAATTTCCACCGCCGCACGCGCCCCCACGCGCAGGCACATGCCTGGCACGCTGACGGCGTCAACTGACGCCGTTAGGAATATTCCGTCAGTTTTGACAGATTCCGTTAACGGCGTCAGGAATATTCCGTCATACTTGATGGAATATTCCGTCTCCTTCTCCGGCGAACCTCCGGCGCCGTCGCCGGCGCCGGAAAATCGCGAAACCTACAAACCGTGTTTTCTCTCCCGTTTTTCAACCATTTTTCACGATTCTTGCACCAAAATGAAGCCCTAGACTAGTAGAACACGTCCATACAATTTTTAAGGGCTAAAAACTACTAGATCATACCTGTCACCAAACTCCAAAATCCGGCCAACTTCGAACACGGCGATCCCGACGTCCAAATTCTTCAAACGAAGTACTCTGAGACTCCTTGGGACCTCACTAAGTCACCTACGAGCTTCAAAATCCCAAAAACGTGCTAAATTATTTTTGCATGAATAGTACTCAAATCGGACCTTGTGAAATCGACGTGAAAACATCGGAGTTCTTACCTGAAAATGGTACGATCGTGCTCCTCTCAACCTCACGAGCTCGAATATGGGTTTAGTTCCCTCGATCTGCAAAGATTTGATGGGTTTTTGGTGTGTCCGTACGTATGTGTTTGAAAAAGGAAAGGAAAGGGAGCACGGGAGAGACAGGGAAAGGAACAGAGAGAAGTGCAGTGTGTGGGAGTGTGTGTATGGTTCCAAACATGCCAACAAGGCTCACAACAACGATTAAACGTAAAAGAAACGGACTAGGGGTAAAAGTGTCATTTCACACACACGTTTCGATATTTTCGGGACGGGATGTTACATTCACGATCTCAATTTGATTAATGTTACTGTTACACATATAAAAATATTTAAATGATAACTATCAAAATCGAATTTTAATTATGATTGGACAAAGTGATACCCCATGAGATAGAAAGGTTACAATTATTTTACTATTATTTTTTAAGAAAGAGATTCTTGGTACATACGCATGTGGTAATTAGTTATTTTTTAATTTGATTGTTTGTTTTTCAAAATATATTTTAATTAACTTTCTAATCACTCACATTTTCTTTTGCAAAATTTTATATGTTTTTATCGGAATTCTGAAAAGGAGGAGCAAAATTTTTTTTTTAGTACACGGCATAATTTACACGGAGAAGAGGACGTGTTCAGCTAAATCATACAATAGGCAAACTAATTTGGTATTGAATTCGCCGTCCATAAAAGTCGAACCTAAAATCTTTTACTCGAAGAAAAAAGCACAATTTAAATTATTCAGTTCTAATAAAACAATACTACATTTACGTTTTTTAACATATAGCATTATATTATTTGACCAAAACACCACTTGTATAAACTGGTCGTATATAAGTTGTAGTATTTCCAATGTGACTTTCATCGAACACTTCGCAGTCCGCATTTACTCTTCCTTTAATTTTGCCCTTTCCTTTTTCCATTCTAGTCAGAGTCACAAAGCGGGAACTTCTCGAAGAAGGGAAGCCAAAAAGCCACGAGACCGCAAGATCACGCTTCCTTCATTCACTCATAAACCTCTCCACATTCCACCACCGAGACACATAACTCACACTTAGTCTCTCTCTCTCTCTCTCTCTCTCTCTCTCTCTCTCTCTCTCTCTCTCTCGCATATTGTCTCGCTCCGAGTTCTCCAACTCAAGAGGTCAGTGCTGCTTTTCTTCCTCAGTTTCTGTTCATTTGTGTTTGTTTCCCGAGGAAATGTGGGGGAAAATTTGGGCTTTTCTTGTTTCTGGTTGTATGTACATGGTCTGATAGATTTCTGGTTGTAATTATGTATCAATGAAATGGAATTTCGTTCTAATCGGATGCAGTTTTCTCAGAAAATTTAAGTCCCGACAGTGGAAATTGAGTTTGGTTTTTGTAAGTGTGTATGATAACAATTTGTTCAGTTTGTTTTTTTTCTGTGCAAAAAATGGAACTTGTTGTTCTGATGAATCTGATCATGTTGCTACAAGAGTGTAGGAGATTAATCGAAAGCGAACACTTATGTATTTTTGTTAGTTGGGGTTAATGAATCTAGATCGCTGTCTTGGGGCTAAAGAGGAAGATGGAGTTTTTTTTCGATTTCAATTAGTTGAGGTTAATGGGTTTTCAGTGTTCTTCATTTGGTAACATATGATGTTTTGAATTCCACGACGATTCGCCAATACGTTGCGTTCTGTCTTGTGTGCGTGTATTGAACTACGAGATACACAAGGAAGGTGTGGGAGCGCCCATCATGTGGAAGCCCTGTCCCCAAACCACTAAACCAGACATATTGATCACTGTTCTTGTTTTGCTTTACACCATTTATGCTTCCAATCTCTCTTGCCGTCTTTTTCTTTGAGTGGAAAACCCAACACCAAACCACATTGTTGTTTTGTATTGTGTTTACTATTCTTCCATTCGGTTTGATTTACTGATTGATTGGAACCTTAATCTTTGGGTTTGTGCACAACATTCTTTTCCAATCAGCAAGGATTTCGTGAATGAGGTATGAGTCTGTTACAATTTTGTGTGTTATATTTCTTTAGATTTTGTCAAACAAAAGATTATAATTTTCCATCCTCGTTGGTCATGGTTGCTGAGGACCCTTTTTTGAGTTCTTCGTTACCAGATGGTGACTTTGGTGGTTGAATTATTGTGTGAATATTAATCTATGTTGCTGATTCTGCTCAAGTACATGTTTGTTCATTTGTATCAGGCGTACTGATCTGGTTTTTGTCATTTTCTTTTGTGTCAGACAGTGAATATTTGTAGAGAAAATGGAATCTGAAGCAAGTGAAACTAGCACAGTGGTAACTCAACTTAGTTTTGGTGGATTTGGTAGACATGTGAAGGCAAGCGATCTTGTAACGTACTTGGAAGATGAAATTGGGCTTGTATATAGGTGCAGGTTGAAAACATCTTGGACCCCTCAAGAGTCCTTTCCAAATTTTGAGCTCATTGATACTTCAAATATTGCAAGAACAAATGATTATATCATGGTGGAGCCTCATGCATTTGTGCATTTTGCCATGACTGAATCAGTAACTTTTGCTATGGATGCAGCAGGGCGTTCTCAACTTTTTTACAACAATGAACCATTGAAAGTAAGTTTGGGCCCTGAGAATCCATATTTCTTGAATAGGAGGAGGAGGGATAAAACGCCATTCAAGTTATCTGATGTATGTGTCGAGATTGGAAGTTTAGTTCGTCAAGATGAGTTTTTGGTTGCTTGGAGAGGACAGACTTATGGTGTTGACTTTATTGTGGATCCCTTTGATGGAACATGCAAATTTTGTTTTACCAGAGACATTGCATTTTCATTTAAAGGGATAAGGAAGCATGCAGTCATTAAATGCGATTTTATGGTAGAGTTCTTGGTAAGAGACATTTCCGAAATCAAGCAATACACAGATACTGCATATCATGTAATTCTGTTGCGGCTGGCTTCATCACCCTTGGTTTCGTATAGAACTGCTGATGATGACATTGACCAATCAGTCCCATTTAATCTGTTGGATGATGATGATCCTTGGATTAGAACCACGGATTTTACTCCTAGTTGGGCTATTGGGCGTTGTAATTGCTACAGAGTTTCAATACCCCCCCGACATGGTGCAAAGTTGAAGAGGACCATGGATTATCTTCGAGAATGCAGGGTGCGGGAGGTTTGCCTCAAAAGGCCTCCTAAGGTTCAAAACGAACCTGATTTTGGAATGCCTGCTTCAGATCCTTTCTTCTGTATTCATTATAAGGATGATATTTCGTTTGAGATAATGTTCTTGGTTAATGCAGTAATGCACAAGGGCATTTTTAATCAGCACCAGTTGTCGGACAGTTTCTTTGATTTACTGAGGAGCCAACCAAAGGAGGTTAATTTGGCTGCATTGAAGCACTTGTGCACTTACAAGCACCCAGAATTTGATGCCTGTAAGAGACTGAAAGTTGTTCAAGATTGGTTGCTGAAGAACCCCAAGCTTTTCAAGGATCCTAAGCGATTGGATGACATTTCTGAAGTTAGGAGGTTGATTATCACCCCAACTAAAGCCTATTGTCTTCCACCAGAGGTTGAACTTTCCAATAGGGTTCTTAGAAAGTATAAGGAAGTTGCTGATCGGTTCTTAAGGGTTACCTTTATGGATGAAGGTATGCAGACAATCAACTCTCATGTTCTGAACTCTTATGTTGCTCCTATTGTGAAGGAAATTATGACGAACGCCTCTCCTCAGAAGACAAATGTATTCAAAAGGGTGAAGACAATTTTGACTGACGGCTTTTACTTGTGTAGTCGTAAGTACTCTTTCTTGGCCTTCTCATCCAATCAATTGAGGGACCGTTCTGCCTGGTTTTTTGCTGAAGGCATGAACATTACTATCCTTGACATCAAAACATGGATGGGGAAGTTCGCCAACAAAAATATTGCTAAATGTGCTGCTAGGATGGGCCTATGCTTTTCGTCTACATATGCAACAGTAGACGTTCCATTAAGTGAAGTTAATTTTGCCCTTCCAGATATCAAGAAGGGTAAGTATGATTTTTCTGATGGGATTGGTAAGATTACTCCTGACCTTGCAATGAAAGTCGCTGAGAAGTTGAAACTTGTCAGAGATCCACCTTGTGCATATCAAATAAGATATGCTGGCTGTAAAGGGGTTGTGGCTTGTTGGCCATCCAATGGTGATGGACACCGGCTTTCTTTAAGGCCTAGTATGAACAAGTTTGAGTCATGCCATACTATACTGGAAATTTGTTCTTGGACTAGGTTGCAGCCGGGTTTTCTGAACAGGCAGATTATCACATTACTGTCTGCACTGGATGTTCCAGATGAGATATTCTGGAGAATGCAGGAAAGAATGGTTTTAAGGTTAAACCAGATGCTTGTGGACACGGATGTGGCATTTGATGTTCTCACTGGCTCTTGCGCTGAGCAAGGAAATGCAGCAGCCATAATGCTGAGTGCTGGTTTCAAGCCCCAGACAGAACCTCATCTACGGGGCATGTTAACCTGTATACGAGCTGCTCAGCTCTGGGGCCTTAGGGAAAAGGCTAGGATTTTTGTTCCTTCTGGAAGATGGCTTATGGGATGTCTAGATGAGCTAGGGGTACTTGAGCAAGGCCAGTGCTTTGTCCGAGTGTCTACCCCGTCGCTACAGAATTGTTTTGCCAATCATGGCTCTAGGTTTGATAAGATTGAGAACAATCTTCAAGTGATTAAGGGGCTTGTTGTGATAGCAAAGAATCCTTGCCTTCATCCCGGAGATATAAGGATTCTTGAAGCAGTTGATGCCCCTGAGTTACACCACTTGCATGATTGCATTCTTTTCCCTCGGAAGGGTGATAGGCCCCACACAAATGAAGCTTCTGGAAGTGACCTCGATGGGGACCTTTACTTTGTTACTTGGGATGAAGATCTTATTCCCCCAAGTAAGAAGAGCTGGACTCCTATGTTGTATGATCCTCAAGAAGCCAAACCTCATGGGCGTCCTATAACTCAGACGGTACTTACTTGCCCTTTTCATTGGGTGTCTTCAGGATTCTGTGAATATTTTGGAACATGATTAATTGTCTTCTCTTTCTATGCTTGCTTTCTATAATGGACAATATACCATTCTTTTCTTAGACAAACAGCATTTTCACTATCTTGCATGCTTCGACAACAAAGATTAATAAAACTGCATGTCTATCAGATATGTGAATTTTCTTTTAGAGTTGATAGTGTCATCAGTCTGATATCATGTCTAGTTTATGCTCACAAGAGTTGTTTTGTTTTATGCTCTATAGGAGTAAGTTTCTATCAACTAATTCCCTGGAAACACATTTGATGCCACCATTTTTGTTATGGTTGTACCATTAAGGATGCGTGTATCAACTAATTCCCTGGAAACACATTTGATGCCACCATTTTGGTTATGGTTGTACTATTAAGGATGCGTGTCATAAACTTCTTCAGTTTAGCGTTATTCCTAGAAGTTGAAGCTGGTAGATGGGGACTACAGAATTTTATGTTCACACTCCTACAGTATATCTAGCAACATGAAATGCAAGTTAATAATTGTTTTATATTCTATCAACATGAATTGTCAATGTCAAGTTTCCTGGCAAATGGGTTTTCTTTTTTGTACAAGATAACTATTCTTCTACTTAATCCATTGATGGAAAGGTTATATAAACAAGATGTGGCAGAATTATGACGTATTGTCTAAAAGTGAATCAAGCGATGTTTCCTTTGTGGTTTGTTCTTCATTTATTAGGTTTACATTCTAAATAAATTGTGTTCTCTTGTTTGATTTACACTATTTTATTTTGGTCCCAAAGTTTTTCATGGACATCTTTTGATTCTCTTACCATCATTATGTTTATACCTCAGGATATTATAAATTTTTTTGCGAAAAACATGGTGAATGAGAACTTAGGGGCTATATGCAATGCACATGTGGTTCATGCTGACCGTAGTGATTATGGGGCTATGGATGAGAACTGCCTTCTATTAGCTGAGTATGCAGCATTAGCAGTTGATTTTCCGAAAACTGGAAAGACTGTTGCCTTGCCAGCACATCTAAAGCCAAAGATGTACCCTGATTTCATGGGGAAAGAGGAGTACCAGACGTACAAGTCAACAAAAATTTTGGGGCGACTATATCGCCACATTAGAGATGCTTATGACGAAGAAATGGCAACCTCTTTGGAGCTGAATTATACTCCCGGTGACATCCCATATGATATGGATCTGGAGATTCCTGGAGCCACTGATTTTATAGCTGATGCGTGGGAGAAAAAGTGCTCTTATGATGGCCAGGTGAAGGGTCTAATGGGGCAATACAAAGTTAAGAGAGAAGAAGAGATTGTTACTGGGCATGTTTGGTCCATTCCCAAATCTAACAGCAAGAAACAAGGAGAGCTGAAGGAGCGGTTGAAGCAATCCTACAGTGCTCTTAAAAAAGAATTCAGGCTAGTTTTTGAGAATAGTGATTCAAATATTGAATCTCTTACTGATGATGAGAAGAGTATACTGTATGAGCAGAAGGCATCGGCATGGTACCAGGTGACTTACCACCCGAAATGGGTGAAAAGATCAATCCATTTGCAAGAGCCAGATGTTGCTGGAAATGTGGCGATGTTGAGCTTTGCCTGGATTACAGCCGACTACCTTGCACGAATCAAGATCAAGCGCCGCGGAGTTGAACATATTGATTCTTCGAAGCCTATCAACTCTTTGTCAAAGTACCTAGCTGATCGAATGTGACCAGTATTGGAAGACCTAAGAGCCGTTTATTGTGGCATCTGGAAACCCTTGAGAGTTGTCCCATGTCTCTCCGTTAAACATCACGGGCGACAAGGCCATTCTGCCAATTTTATTAGCTTAAGTTTTATGTTTAATCTTGTGTTTTTTGATTTCTCCTTCGGAAGTATGACTCATTGAAGCTACTGGTTGATATCTCAGTTTTATTTGTCATTTGCCAGAAAATAATTAATATCTCAAATTTAAATGATTCAAAATAAATGGTTTCTTTCAAACCAGAAAATTCAAAATTTAGCGGTCACCCCAGTAATTATCGAGCTAATCCATCAACATTATTCTAACAGAGTAGTTACCACTCCATTCAATCTACACTCTAAAAACGATCGAAGCAGAACATTGATTCTATTCCGAGACTCTGCACGGATCCACGACGAAACAGAGTATGTGCTCACGCACGTGAGTCCATGTGAGTGATAACCGTTGATGCAGGTGGGGTTAGAATGCAGCGACAGCCAAAATTTTCTCGTATGCAGGTTCGCTCACGAATGACGCTAGCAAAACTAAAGCTAAAATTTATCTGTGACTACAAATATCACTGTCAACTTCTCACTCGACGACAATCACATGCACTGAAAAAACCCATTAATTAGTACCCTTTGATGTATGGAGCATTGATGATCATTGACCATCCCCACCTACCCAAGGGCAGTCCCTTCTCTTTTAGCTTTGTCATCGAACGGACGTTTGGGGCGGCAGTTCATGTGGTCTTAATTCTTTCTAATTCACACCACTGGATGTGTTTGTCCTATTTCGCTGCCTTGAAAAATCCACATCTGCTTCTCTTCACCTCTTCAACTATTGGTAGTTGATTAACTTCAGAAAAATCTCATTTTGTCATTTACGACAAGAGTTCGACTCTCACTTTCTTTTCTTTTTTCTCTCTCTGAATTAATGGAAGAAAAATCCATGAATGTGTTGGGAAGAGTTTAGGAAATTGGGTTTCTTTCCTTTCATTTGAATTATGAAACTCGGGTATTGTATTCGTCATTCACAACATGATGAGCATATCTCTTTGCACTCGTGTTTTCGATGTCTCCTTCCTCGTAAATCTTTGTTAAACACAACCTTTTACCCAAGGGAACTAAAAACTCCAGAATTTCGGCTCTAATGGATTTACCGCTAGAGCTTTTTTTTTTTTTTTTTTGTGAAGACAAATATGTTTTACAGTAAAATAACTCTTCAGATATTCTGCGGCAGAAATCTAAAATTGTCCAAGCATGTGGTATATGTGCTTGTCAATCACATTAGAAATTCTAAGTTGATGTTGAAACAAAAAACATGATGGCTATGTGATGTTAACACTGCTTAAACAGATGTTATTTTCAAATAATTAAGCATAATTAATATTATTTTCGTATCAGATTTGTATCACATCTTTGATAGAGTCCACCAATACATGTGAATCTCATTTTTTTCAAACAGATAGTAGAGATGCTTTATACACCAAATTTAGATTTAGCCTATATATGGAAATCATCAGTTCATTCATGTGCCAAATTATTTTTACTGTGTTTCTATTTCTGCATTTGTCTGTAAGTACAACCAGAGAACAATCTTCACAATTCTTTTCTCATCTTTTGAAGCAATTGAATCATTTTTAGGGTTTTAATTGAAATGTACTGGACAAAGTCAAAGTTCAATTATTCTTTCTATGAAACAAGTTGTGTGCTTTGTGATTTCTTCTTTCTTGAGTTTTCCGATTAGGCAGGATTTATTTATGTGCATATAATAATGTAGGGTTGGGCATTTGGGATCGAAAACCAAACAGAAATACAGATTGAACCGAACTCTATTGAACGGTTAATTTTTACGATTTTGAAATGGTTTCCATCGGTTTGAAATCAGACCAAAAGTTAAAATAACGGTTTGATTTCGGTTCCTAGTATTTGGAACCGTCGGCATGCTCGCTTGTTGCCCAAACCACTTTTTAGTAACTTCTTTAGAGTAATATAATATCGTTCGAGTTAATATATAGATGTAGTTTATACAAATACTGAAATTAACCAAGTATTGCTACAACCAAACACACAGAATTCACAAATATCTACAAATCTTTCTACAATTTGTTCACCAATCACAAAACAACAGTGTGGTGGCATTTTATGATTTAATTAACTACTGTACGTAGCTGCAAATTGAGCACTTAACTGCCTCCCTACTTCGAGGACTAATAACACTAGGAATTCAAGCAGCTCAGCTGGTTGGTAATATCTATCGATATTTCTACTGTACTTCGAAATTTTCAACTGTTAAATTCCAATTATTGTTTTTTATCAAGAACTTAACGGTTAAGAATTCCGGCATATAGAATTCCCCTTAAATATTATTTCCTTCGTGAACATTACTTGTGGCTGAAGGCATTTGATAATTCCAATTCAGCAACTCCTCTATCATCTGCATTGCAAGTTTATCCTCTTCATCCTGATCTGCCTCACTCATTCCACCCTCAATCAACCCCACCATTGACGATGAACTTGACGATGACGTCAAGGACGACAGTGATTCCTCTTGATGATCATGATCAGAACTCTGCTTCTTCTTCTTCCCAAGCTCAATCCTCATGACCCAATTGGAGCTCGCCCGCGATCCAGCAGGGCGCTTCTGCCAGACCCCAATGTCGGAATTGTCATTGTCGAGTCTCAGGCAAGTGAGGGAGGGAGATGGGTCTTTGCAGCATTTCCTGAGCTTGGCGCTGAGCAGCTCGGAAAGTGCTTTCGGAGACCATGGAGTGTTTTGGTCGGTGGCAGGTTTCGTTTCTTGGTCGGAATTGTTGTTTGATATCGGAAAATTGGTCTTGGCATTCTGTCCGTTCATCAAAATTGCTGCTTGGTCATATGCTCTTGCTGCTGCCTCTGCTGTCTCAAATGTCCCAAGCCACACCCTCCTCTTCCTAAAACCATCAACAACAACACATAAAAAATAAAAAAAATAAAAAAAAAACAATAGAGAAAGTAAGAATCATTTCAATAGCATGGTGATCGAGTAGCGCAGTTAATCTAACATGTTATGTTACTAGATTCTTTCTTGTCAGACAGTCTGACATGTTACCATCCGACTGTTAGTGTTTGGAGTTAAAAATGATGAAATGGGGGGTGGATGAAGTATTAAATGGAAGAATGTGAGAGTATGGTGGACTTACAGTAATGGGTGGCGAATTTCTGACACCCAAGAGCCCCACTGGCGCTGCCTGACTCCTCTGAACTTCCTTGTTTGTACCATGTTTTTATGATTTTTGAGAAATGTCCACAGAGAGTTTTTGAGATATGAGATTTTAGAGTGATGAGGGAAGAGTACAGGCATTTATAAGGACTGTCGGTGGCTTGCTAGGTCGGACAGTCTAACGTAGTAAAGAGGGAGAGAGTGTGAGTAATAAAGTCATTCACCTGCACAGCCATTATAAACACCCTCAGGTTCTTGACAACTGGAACAAAAGGAAATGAGCGTCATGATATGATCCTTTCTCCCTCTCCCGGCCAAAAAGAAATTGCATTTACTATTTCTTACCAACAGAAATAAAATATTAAAAAATAAAAAATAAAAAAAAATCATATTTTGTTTACTCTAATCAAATTAGCCTAGGGTTTCTTAATCTCTAATCAAATTAGCCTAGGGTTTCTTAATCCGACGATTAACATCAAACTTTTTGGGAAATTTTTGGGCATAGCGAGTATATGCGACTGTCTTTCTCACAATAAGAGCATTGTAATACTTTCATGGGCGATAAGTTTTTCGTTTATATGTTGCATATTGAAGATTTTTTTTTTTTTTCCTTGGATGCTTAGGTCGATTTAGATTTTTTTTTAGGATTATACTATTCTTTTAGGACCAGGATTTCTTTAAAAATCATGTTGATCAAACCCATCAAAGGGTTTATTAATACAATACAAAACTCAATGTTTAGAAATTTTTGCTCACAGCAAGTATATACAATGTCTCTTTTCTCACAATATGAGCGGGGTTTTGTATACGGTTATGTGCACTTTTTCGTCATCGAGGCATAAAATTAAAAAAAAAATGTAAAAAATTAACAAAAAAAAAAAAAAAAGATTTAATTTTTCTATAAATATCTTTTCATTATCTTCAACTTAATGACACTTGGTACAACGAGACTGATTAAAAATTATATCCGAAATTACAAATAAAATTATTTTTTATTATTTTATAAAATAAAAAAATACTAATATTTTATAAAATAAAAAATACTAATATTTTATTGTCTATTGCTATGACTATTCAATTTAGGGGTGAAGATGCAAAAAGTAATTACTGTTCACTAAAAGCAGTTACTATTCACTAAAGGGGATGCAATAGGCAGTTGCCCTAGGAAGCCTACCAACACTGGAAGTGCTCTGAAGACCTTTTCTTTTTCCTCGGATGGGCATTAAGGTGTTTGGTTAGGGGTTGACTCAAAAGACTTGTGGACTCTGGATTGGTTGTTTACTCTTCTAGGACCACAAGGGTCTCTAAATTATTGACCTTTTAGCGTCCAAATTTATTGTTTGGCTTTGAATTTTCGACCTATTTTCAGTTTATCATGTAGCGTGGCTTGAATTATTGATCCCCTTTTCCATGTTTGGCTTAACACTATCTTCCGGACTAAATAAATGAAAGGATGTTGTTGTCAAGTTGTTGTCAAGTTGTTGTCAAGTTGGCTCGCCATCTAATTGTTGCAAAAGGTTCTTGAAAGCTTTAGACATGCAGATGCATTCAGTATTGGAATAGCAAGTAGCAACTCGAGAGGGAAGCAAGTGTAGAATATTGTAGGATTGATCGGCCTGCCTACTTGTCGGATCCAGGCAGAGACTTCTTGCGTGTTTATTGGTGCTGGGCGATGTGTCGTGACAGCTAGACGACCTATCCGATTCGTGATTTAGTTTTTTTTTTTATTTTTTTTTATTTTTTTTTTTAACTCTTATTTCGGGAGAGTAGGATTATCTTCTTTCTTTTTTTCCCTACTCTTCTCTCATCACCTATTTGAACGATCATGATTAAGTCACATCAACATATTGTGTTGACATTTTTTATAGAGAGAGATAGAGAGAAGGAGTGGAGAGTGTGAGATGCGGGGAGGGAAGGAGAGGGAAATTGAAGGAGAGAGAATCCTATTCCTCTTTTAGGAGGGTATCGGCTTACTTAGAAGGATTCCTTTGTACCCTAAAACCTATACTTGTAGATAGGATTTCAGGGTTTTCTTTTTTGTAAATGAAATACAAGAGAAACACTTTGAAACATTGTGAGAGTTGTGAGATACCAAGAACTAGGGTTTGGTGGAAGAGGATGTGGTCCGGATCTCTCTCATCAAAGGTTTAGGATTAAGTTTTCTTCGCCATTGACTAACTCCCATTGACTTTCTTTTTACTCTTTCCAACACAGAATAAATTGTCGTCTCATAAGGATAAGGATTGTCTGCTCTCTTATTTTCGATGTCTTTTCATATTCTTTTATTTTGTATGATCACGGTTAAATCATGTTAACATTTTATATAAATTTTTTATAGAGATAATAAGACAAAAATGAATAGTAATATAAAATGTTGACGTAGTTTAACCGTAACTACATAAACAAGAGAGCACGAGAGGGCACCAAAAGTGAGAGGGCAAACAATCCTTGTCCGTCTCGTAAAACCAATCGATTAAATTTGTCCATTTATAAATTGGTAGAGACATTTTTACATTAGCACTCAAGCACCAAGTAGTTAGTAAATTTAAGAGTGGGTTCGATATGATTATTGTACCCAAACCTTTATACAAATTACCATATCAAACTTTTGACACGGCAATACCAAAATTTCGGTATACCATAGAATTTAAGTCTGCATGATATAATAATGGTATCGCACCAATTTGGTATTCTTCTGTATTTCTGGGCCCGAATCTAATTTTTAGCCCAAAACGTTTTTTGCTTCATTTTCTTTTGTAAAGTAAATTAAAATGACGTTAACCACTAGTACAGGCTTAAAAAAATGTGTTACATTGGCATATTCCATAATAAATTAATACATTAAATTGGTTTGTACATAAAGTACATTGGTTTACATAATCTTCACCAAATGACTTGGAAGGTGCACAATAGGCATCTTGGAAGCAAAGAAGGAACTTATTCTAGCTTGAATTTTATGCAGATATATCCCTTCCTTCATAGACAAACTCACTGAGATCCTCCCCCTACCTCCCTCTTTCTATATGTATATCATTTATTCCAAAACCTCTTCAAATCTCTCCCCAACAAAGTAGCTTTTGTACAATACCATACACACCTCCCACGTCTTTATACACACAATTTCATTATAGTCAAATCCAACGGTTAAGAAGGTATCCGGGGATCCCTCTTGTTAAAGGATTCCTATATATATATATATATATATATATATATATATATATATATATATCATATACATTCGTTAAAGTTTTGCCCCATAAAATAAAATCCCTAGAAGTTTGTTCAATTTATGTTGCTTTAACTCTTCCTTGAAGCTATATAGTATTCTTTTATGCATGTATGTATATATACATGCATATGCTTCACCTCTATGTTTTGTTGCAGGCGAGCAATTCCCAAAAGAGTTTTAGTCACGGAAGTTAATAAATACAATGCCAAGTCTGCTTCATGGGATGCTTAATGCAACAATATATGAAGTTGATAGGCTGGACACTGGATGCGGGTTCAACTTGTTGTGCAAGGTACCTTGTTTTTTCAGTACGATTGAACCGAAACCTTTTAATTCTGTACATCATTTATTTGAGCTAGTTAATTTGGATGTCACTTTTTTGTTGTATGATGTTGTTATAATGCAGAAGAAGTGGTTATGCGGGAAACAAAGTATAAACCGACCAAGGAAAATTGCCTCTTTTCTACTTTTTCTATTTTTTTCCCCTCAAAATCATGTAAAGGGGTAAAAATTGATATGGTTGTAAATAATTTCATTTTTGTTGGTATGATATAGTTGCAAAGTTGTAGAACGAGGTGTCACAATAAAACCCAAATGACTTTTCAAAGCACTTCTTTAAAACAATATTATGCAAATTTGATGATTTCAAGTTTTCTCTTTTTCTATTGATGTGAGATTCATTATTAACACGTCATCTTATGTGGACAACATAAATCGGAAGACGTAGTGTACGTGTAGCCGTTGGATTTTACACATAAACTACCTTATCTTATAAGTACATGCAAAATCCCTTCTTTTTCCAATCTAAGATTTATACTTTCAACATAATATGTATGAAATATTTGTTGAGAAAAGCTTTTGATCCTTGACTAAACTATAAAGTCATTATCCCCAAGTTGTACCAAACATATTATAATGCCTCCAAGAATGTGTCAAATTTTGTTTCTCCAAAACTTTCTTAACTTTAAATCCTCTTCATCCCATACAAGATAAAGAGATGTCCTGTGAATGAGTGACTTTGCCTTCATAATCTTTCTTATACTTTCTTATGCTGTTTTTTTTTTTTTTTTTTTTTTTTTTTTGGTTACCTGCAAATCCTCTGCTACAAAAATTGGTGCATCTTTTATGAGTAAAATAGCCATGCAAATTAATCTGGTGAACTGTAACTTTTGTTTCCACGAATTGTACTGGAATACCATGCATAATGTCTCATATTTCAAACTTTTGACCGTATTTGAATGCTTAATTTCTCTTTTGCTCAAGTGTTTTTACCTGATATTTTTTCTTCCTTTACTTTTGACATTGTGGGTGCACCAAAGTCACCCAAAAGGTTTGCAACTCAAATCAAGAAGTTAGTGTTTTGCCGACCCCAGCAGGTATATTATACATCCTTTGCCAAATATATTTATATCAAGTTCATTTTCCTCCAAAACTAATACTTTTCTGCATAATTCACTCTGACATTTACCATGTACATTTTGTATATAGATTGTTGGATCCAAACTCTATGCAACAATTGATCTAGACAAGGCGAGGGTCGGGCGGACGCGAATGGTAAATGATCCAAACAATCCGAAATGGGGGGAAGAATTTCACATCTACTGTGCCCACAACATCTCACACATTATATTCACTGTCAAAGATGATGATCTCATTGGGGCAACCCTAATTGGAAGAGCATATATACCAGTTGAGGAGATACTCAAGAGTTATGGGGCGAAAAGATGGGTTGAAATTTTGGATGAAGATCACAATCCCATCAATGGTAATTCTAGAATTCATGTCAGGTTACAATTTTCCAGTGTTGCAGAAGATTTTCACTGGTCACTTGGGATTACAAACCCTGAGTATGAAGGTGTTCCAAGGACGTTTTTCAATCAAAGGCAGGGTTGTAGGGTTACTCTATACCAAGATTCGCACATTGCAGATGAATTTAATCCTCATATTCCTATGCCCCTAGGCGGATTATATGAGCCGCAAAGATGTTGGGAGGACGTCTTTGATGCAATCACTAATGCAAGGTACTTTATTTACATAACTGGATGGTCTGTGTACACTAAAATAACCTTGTTAAGGGACCCAAGAAGGCGAAAAGATGACATTACACTAGGGCAGCTTCTTAAGAGGAAGGCTGATGAGGGCGTTTTGGTTCTTTTGCTTGTTTGGGATGATAGAACTTCTATTGAGGAGCTGAAGAAGGATGGTTTGATGACAACTCATGATCAAGAAACCGAAGAATATTTTCGAAACACAAAAGTGCATTGCTTCTTATGCCCTCGGAACCCTGATGTAGGGAAAAGCATTATTCAGGGTTTTCAGACTGCCACAATGTTTACTCACCATCAAAAAACGATTGTGGTGGACAGTGAGATATCAGGCAGAGGATCACAAAAGAGGAGGATTGTGAGCTTTGTCGGAGGCATTGATCTTTGTGATGGAAGATATGATACTCAAGAACATCCCTTGTTTGCAACCCTGGGTACAACCCACCAGAATGATTTCCATCAGCCCAACTTTGCAGGCTCTTCAATTAGGAAAGGTGGTCCAAGGGAGCCCTGGCATGACATTCATTGTAAACTGGAAGGGCCGGTTGCTTGGGATGTCTTATACAACTTTGAGCAGAGGTGGAAAAAACAGGTTGGAGAGAAGTTTTTAATTCCAATAGGCAAACTTGAAGAAATCACAGTTCACCCTTTACAAGATGTGTTTTCAAACGACGACGAATCATGGAACGTTCAACTATTCAGGTCCATTGACAATGGGGCTGCTTTTGGCTTTCCTGAAAAGCCTCTTGAAGCAACACAAATAGGACTTGTGAGTGGGAAGAATAACATCATCGACCGAAGCATTCAAGACGCGTATATCCATGCCATCCGGCGAGCCAAAAACTTCATTTACATTGAGAATCAGTATTTTCTTGGAAGTTCATTTGGATGGAGATCAAAAGACATTAGAGATGAGGATATCAATGCTTTACACCTTATACCGAAGGAGCTTTCGCTGAAGATTGTTAGCAAAATTGAAGTCGGAGAGAGGTTCAGCGTCTACATTGTTGTCCCAATGTGGCCAGAAGGTATGCCTGAGAGTGCTTCTGTTCAGGCTATATTGGATTGGCAAAGAAGGACAATGGAGATGATGTACACTGATATCTCAGAAGCCCTTCAGAAAAAGGGCTCAAATGCAAACCCTGAGGATTATCTCACATTCTTCTGCCTCGGCAACCGGGAGTTGGAGATGGATGGAGAATATAAACCTCCCGAGACTCCAGAGCCAGACACCGATTACAAAAGAGCTCAAAAGGCCCGGCGTTTCATGATTTACGTGCATTCAAAAATGATGATAGGTAAGTGACTCATAACCGCATATTTCCATTAGAACTAGCATGTTAGAATGAACAGTCCTAATTCGTAGTCTAGTAACATGTTATAGCACATCAGAATTTATGGTCTTGAATCACGGCTTAGCAACGTAACATGTTAGATACCTCGTACAGATTACTAGTCATTATGTTCCAATATTGATTAAAGTAATTTTTCTAACATATGTCTTGTTTTAGTTGATGATGAATACATAATCATTGGATCTGCCAACATAAACCAAAGGTCAATGGATGGGGCAAGGGACTCTGAGATTGCTATAGGAGCATTCCAACCTAACCATTTAGCTTCGACAATCCCAGCCAGGGGCCAGATCTATGCTTTCAGGCTAGCACTATGGTATGAGCACCTCAAAGTGGTTGACAACTCCTTCTTGCATCCAGAATCTTTGGAATGCATCCGAAGAGTGAACCAGATTGCCGAAAGGAACTGGGAATTTTACTCGAGCGACACGATTTGTGACATTCCAGGTCACCTTCTCCACTACCCCATTGTGGTAAGCAATAATGGAGCTCTAACAACACTGCCTGGCTTCGAATATTTTCCCGATACCAAGGCTCGTGTTTTCGGCACCAAATCTGACTACCTTCCTCCAATCCTCACCACTTAGATGTTGTGTTTCCTCTAAAAGTGTAGTTCCTAGTTGAATAATTCGAATGTAAATTCCTACTAGTTACTAGCAAGTTCGTGTACAAAAACGTATGCAAATAATATCCAAATAAAAGTTTAATGTCCATCAACTGTGATATTGCATTTGCCTTTTTTTTTTTTTCTTTTTTTTTTTCTCTTTTAGTTCCTCTGCCCATAATGCAATGGAATTTCCCCATCTGACCTCACCAAGAAAGACATAACTGGCAGAAGCTATTTGTTTTAAGGAAAACTAATGAAAATGACTTGAAAACTTTGAGTTTTAACGATAAGGATAAAATAAAGGGTAAAGTGAATAGTAACATGATTGACTTTTTAGTGTAAAAATGTGATTTTTCGTTAAAGTGAACAGTATCGAGAGCTTTTCGTTAAAGTTCTCTTTATTTTAGGGAAATTACTTTTGCGCACCCCTTCTGCACTATAATTTATTTTTATAGTATGGATTAAACAAATCAAAGATTAAAGATTAAAACCAAAAAAAGGGCACACAAAATAATAGAGTGAAAATTCCCTGTTCTTTATATTCGTGAAGATAACTTCTTGTATAGGAATTTGGTATTGTGCCAAACGTCACACTGCCAACTTGGTGGAAGCACAAATCATAACATCTTCTCAATTTTTTTACTTGCTGCTCTTGGTTTAGTGTTTTTTTCTTTCTCTTGGTTTAGTGTTAAAAGTGATAAATTTGAGAGGTGCTTTTCATGTTGCATACATAATTGTAAATTAGTTGACACCTTGTTTTGCCTTATCCATTTCAATTTTTATGTCAATATTCTGATTCACCCAAATCAGACCAGAACTTCAGAATACACTTCATATGCCCACAGCAATCAGATAATTGAGTCCTTTTACCCCATATCCAATAACAAGTGTCATCTAAAAAAAATTACAGCAAATGATGCAAAAGAACATGGCTCCCGGTCTCTTTCCATCAAGATTATCGGATCAAGTGATTCGGGTTTTTGAAATTTCATCCAATGGTCCACCTGTTTTGATCTTTGAGAAAATGTGTGATAATTTTTTATCATTTAATAAAATTTCAAAGACTTAGATCACTTGATCCGATGACCTTAGTATAAGAGATTCTCTTTCCAAAGAACACTAATTGGATGATGATAACATGATTGATGGAATCCATCACAACACAATCCAAGAATTTCACTCCCTACTCACATTTGACAAGGACGCATAAAAATATTAAGAAAAGAAAGAAAAAAATAAAGAAAAGAGAAGGGGAAAGAGTTGAAGAAGAACAAGGGGTGCCCCTTCGGTTGAATCAGAAGCCAACCAGAGGGCCATCTGTTCCATTAAGGAGAGAAGGACCTAACACATATGATATACCCAATTTCCAATCCAACTATGCTATCTTTCAGGTTCATTATAATTAAATTAAATTAACAATTGCAAAATAAAAGGTTTCTTTTTATTTATTGCGGTTGGAATCATTTTTCTTTTTTATGATTTTAATGTATTTTTCTTCCCTGGAATCAAATAGAAACATGGATCTTAGGTTGCATGTGAATTTTGCTAACATTAAATTGTGGGTCAATCTTTTTTTTGTTTTTTTGTTGGAAAATTGTGGGCTAGGATGTAGGATGCATAGACACGGACACGAGAATACAACACAATCTAAAACGAGAATACATTGAATTTCTAAAAATGAAGACATGATACAGTTGGATACAAAAATTTATATAATAAATATATTTTATAAACAACAATAAAAAAAATTAATTACCCAAATATAAATTTATATAATTCAAACTCTCAAAAAGAAAGGGTGGTAGTGGTATAGAGTCGGTGGGCTATGTAATTTCGGGCTTTATTCCCATTTAAACACTAAAAATAATTAATAAAAATATGTGGTGTCGTTTTCTCTGCTGAAACAAACAAACGGCATGTCGACGTATAGCAGTCATGTTTCTTCGCAAAGCCTCCTTCCACCAGATCGGGTCGTCTTCTTCGCGAGGCCTCCTTCCACCACATTGCGTCATCTCCGTCGCGAGGTTTTCTTCCACGTATCCATACCGTCTGATACCCGCTTCTAAACCGTCGGATACCCGTATCCATCTGTCAAACGCAGTATCCGTATGGGATTATGCAGGATCGTGAGGTTTGTTTCTCTCCTTCGTGGATTCAGGATTTTGGTGGAAAAGTTTGAGCTTGGCCGCTTCTAGATGAAAAGCTGTAGATATCTCCCCTCTTGGGTCTCTGCCATTTTCACATGCGTGGGGTGAGTTTCTCTTTCTTTCTGTTATTTTTTGGAGAAAAAAGGTTGTGGGTTCTGTTTGTTTCCTGAGAAAATTAAGGAAAATGAAGAAAAGTTGAAAACTTTGGATTGTTTATGTTGATTTTCCCAGCAACCAAACATAGGCATTCTGCTCTAATTGTCTGGTTATTGAGAGAATGAGGGAAGAATCATTAAAGTGAGACTTCACATGTCAGATGAGATTTGTTTTTCCAAGTATTGACTCTTGAAATTGAAATCTGAGATATGCAACTCCTTGGTGTAGTAAAATTGATTTTGCTCTTTCTGGGATGCTGACATCACAGGAAAAAAAGAAGAAGATTTAAAAGTGAAAATTTGCTGTTTTTACTTCGTTTTCCCCCTTAGTTTTCTGGATGACCAAACAGGGACTTTATGTTTCTTCTGTAGCTCAAGCTTTTTCCTTTAACTTTGTTTTAGAATCTTTGTACTTTGGTTTACTTGTTCGTTAAGCGATCCTGAGAGTGAGTGAACTTGGAAATGTGTTTCTAGCTTTTTTATTTCACATTCTTTGCTTCAAGCCTTAGGCATTTGGTAAGTATATTCTTAGGGGTTTCCCTTCGCATGGATTTCTATAGGAAATATGTATTCTGGGTGTTGTTTTTGGTCTCAGACAGAGAGATGCTTTGAGAAGAAACCGTGCTGTTCATTTTTTGTGTTTTCCGGTGCTTGTTTTCGATCTTTTGTGGTTGTAGTTATGGAGAAAATCAATACGAAATGCAAGGCTCTTTTCAGAGTAAGGGATGCATGTTTGTTCTTTTTCATATGTAAACAATTTATTTGTAATGAATTTCTACTCCAGGGAATGATAATGCCTTGTGTTGTTATAAGAGTTTTTCGTAATTGGATTGTCAGTGCCGTTTGTTGAACTTGGATCTGGTGGCGTGAGTTTGAGTGGCTAAGTTATTTTCTCATGTTTGAGTTTAATAACTTTAGTTACAAGGCTTCATTGTTGCAATGGTTGAATTCGGTACCAGTGCAGTGATATTTTAGCTTTATGGATAATGACGGATCTAAATTCATGCATGGCCGTCCATTATTGTTGAATGGTCGCTTTATATTTTTTCTTATGCAGACTATGAATTGCCTTTGACAGCAATGCAAACCTTTTTTCTGTGAGAGTGCATGCTGAGGAGCTTGCATCATTTTCTTTTGTAAGGTTCTGTCTAGTTTACCTGAAAAAGAAAGCCAGATTTGATTATGGGTGGAAGTTTCATTAATTGGAGGATTCTACAGTTTTAAATCATGTTGATATGTATGCATCTGCGTTTCAACTGTTTCCTTATTTCTTTGTTTCTGGGGTGTGGAGGCTTAGAGAGATTCCGAAGATTTTTTGTATGCCGATTATATGCCCCTGTAGTATTAATTTTCAATTTCCTTTTACTCGTTACAGTTTGGCATGAACTTTTGTATCTTAAATGAAATTGATAGTTGTGGCACTAATCATTTTTTGTGGTTACTTCAACCTAATTTGTAACAGAGCAGAGGCTGTCTTGGATGCTGTAGCCAACCCCGTATACATATTCCAGTTGATGAGCCATCAAACAGACTGAGAATTCAAGGTCGATCAGTGAGAAAAAATAGCATATCAGAGGATTTCTGGTGTACTAGCACTACTGAAATGGAGGACAGCATCTCATCTGTTAGCACTTCAAATCCCCTTGATTCCCACAGTACTACTGGCAGCACAAGCAATACAACTGCATTTGTAAATCATGGCAAGTTCTCTCTGTGTCTCTTTCTCTTCAATGTAATTTTTGTGGGCATGCCATGTCTCACTGATATCCATGCACGTTTTATTTATCTTCAACAACAAAAGAGAAGACAGCGGGTGGATATTCACGAAAGTTTGATCGCATAACCATTTTATTTTATTTTTTTATGTCATCATTCTTTGATTGATCTTAGCTATCTTTGAGAAAAATAGAAGTTTGGCCTGGTGTTGCTGTTGCCATATTATCAAGCTGCAATATTTTAGACCAGCAAAGTGAGAGCAATGGATGATAGTTTTTGCAGTGCTTTTCTGAAACTGTGGCTTTACTATTTGTCCGGAATCATATTATTGTTTTACCATGCCTCTAAATCAAATTGTTCTGTCAAACTAAATTTTTAATGTTCAAAATTTAAATGGATTCAGGTCTTTTACTCTGGAACCAGACAAGGAATCAGTGGCTTGCAAATAAACAGCCTCAACGCCAGAAGCAACTTCGAGAACCTAGAATAAGGTGAAATTTTTATTCCTTGCACCTCTTGGCTCTTGCGGATATTCATTAAATCATCTCCGAACTGGTCAACCTAAACGCTTAAAGTATGAACCGACACTTCCAAGCATGTAGAAATAGGTGCCCTGATTTCCAACTTCACCGCTTACTCGTCTTCACTTGATCTTAGCTCTCTCTTGTTTGCACATTGGATCGGCACGCAGTTGCTGCTTGTGCAAGTTTTTATTCCTGGCAATTGAATTGTCAATTTTACGCTGATGATTGGATTACTGTGTTTTTGTAGTTGGAACGCCACTTACGAGAGCTTACTCAGTACCAACAAGCCTTTTCCCCAGCCGATCCCTCTTCCTGTAAGTTGACTTGGCTCCACACCTATTGCTAATGCTTCAGCAAACCTCTTTGATTCTGACCATTTCTGTAATTTAAATGACAGGAAATGGTCGATTTTCTCGTCGATATTTGGGAGCAAGAGGGTTTGTATGATTGACCAAGAAAACACTAAAAAAACTCTCTTGCTTTTTTGCATGGTTTGCTTAATTATCAATAGCTACCTTACACTATTTCTCAGCTATTGTTTTTGGAAATTGTTATTACCACTTGAAATAGTTGTCTTCAACTCCTTCCCTATTTTGGAGCGCTAATAACCATTTTCTTGTTTTTTCGGAAAAAAATAAAACTCGAAGACTGACACTAGCGTTAATCCAGGTGGTTAAGTGCGATTAGCAGTAAAAACTAATTGATTAAAATTGAGGGATTGTCTACAATACTTATATGTATTTAATACAATCACCATCTTACGGTCAACTAATTCATGTGAATGTATGTGCTGTAGTCAAATCCAAAAAATTGAACATTTACTTAAGTAGATGGTGAAAGTAAATTGCATGGGTAGAATTAACAAAATTGAAGGTACACTACCTAAAGTCACAATGGCCAATTTTAAGACTTTTGCCCTTATTTATTTGTCAAAACAATGTACGGTTGGTCCATCCACATGTCACTAGTGCTTCCTTGGTGGCATCACGTTCTTCAACATTTCGTCCTACCTTAATGCTCTTTGTCCGTAATATCCACAATTTTGAAAGCCATCACTTTGCCAAACGTAAAATGCGGAGTCCCATTTCCTATTTATTTTTATTTTGATTATAAACGCCAATATCATACGATGCGTTAATTAGACAATTCAACTAAAAACAGACAAATCATCAAACTTCGATCATACGATGCGTTAAAGACTTAAATTTAATGAAAACCTTTAAAATCTATAAACCAATATTTTTTTTATTGGTATTTTTTTTTATATAGTTGAACCAAACCGAACGAAATCGAAATTAATCCTAACCACGGACGAGACACTTTAGATGATGCCTAAAAGGAGGAAAGAAATTGCGTGAGCCAACTTAAATGGAGCCAAGTCAAAAAAAAATTGAGGACTTTGGACTAATGTGTTTGAGTATCAATCTAAATACAATGTTTTATGTCATGCATGTTCCATGTTTCACGTTTAATAAGTGTAATCAGAATAAATAAAATAATAAAATGGATGTGTGAAGTGTGAACCTCTTGCTAATTTCTCCTTTTAAATTTTGTGGTATGCTTCCATGTAATGTAAATTATGTAATGGTGTTCTTTTATGAAACAAAGTCCAACCTACGATAGCGATTGATATAAAACGAGTTTACTGTTATTGTAGCGTCTCAATTTTTAAAACAATATAATGTGAAAAAACCTTTACACATGATATGCTTTATTGAGGAGAAAAGTAACGTAATAGTAAACTTGTTCAATGTAAATTATTTCCTGACCCCACATTTCTTCACTCTTGCTTCTCTTCAACACACAGAAGACAAAGACATTTAAGCACCATGTTTTGTTACTCCTTTAAACACTAGTGCAAAATTCAAACATTGAAAGTGGATGTGGGCCATCTTCATTTGAGATTTTTAAAGATAAAGATGGGTCAGCCCAATAATACATGATCTAGCCTTTTTCTATGATTTGAGGTGCATGAATAAAATAACGCTTCTTTATAGTAAACGAGTCATTTTATTTATTTGTAAATTAAAAAATATATATAAATAACCTATTAAAAACATAAAAATGAATTAATACGTGTCAAATTATGTTTGATCTGTATACCAACGATCCTAGATATAGGAATGGTTAATGAGCATACATTTAGTTAAATGGAGGTTCATGTGAGTGTAGTTTGTTACATGTGGTGGTGAATGGTGGTGATTGTGCTTGTGCTGGTGATGACAGTGATATATGGGCACCCACTGACCATCATTAGGGATACAGTCGCGCACCATGTGCTGACAAAATGTTCTTGTAACATAATATTTTAGGTAAGGAGATGTGAAATGAGTTGTTTACATGCATGGTAATTTTAAGGTTAAAAACATTAACATATTAAATGTTGTAATAAGGCCTAAACGTGTAGGTGGCCAAGTTGGAAAAGGAAGAGCAAAGAGCAGTAAGACGTTTTAGGTTCAAATTTTGATAGGTGTAAGTATATTTGACTCATTTGATGTTTAGAAATCGATTAAATTGGATAACTCATTAGATTCAAGCCATGTTGAAGCAAGAAATTAAGAAATTTTGTTCAAGTAAAAAAATGAACTAATCTCGAATGAAATTTACTTCTTCCGAACTTCCCAAATCCATGCAAAATGAATAATTCTTCACCTCTACCTTTATTTTCCAGTTTAACAAATATTAAATCTTATGAGGTATTCAATCTAATTCAATTCTAAGTACTAAACGAGCCCTTCAACATACACTTGAGATATGCATGTAGTTGGACGTAGGAAGTTTTACCTTAAATTATATGGTGATCAATATATTCGTTAGAAAAGAAATAGTGGGTTGGCCAGCATGATCCTTCAAGTTCAAGAAGAAATCTTTTAGGTTAATTAGGGGATGTCATGAGATATTCTTTCTTGTTTTTCCATGAGAAATCCTTAACCTACAACTTAAACTAATATTTAGCCGGGAAAACATATTTCAGAGAATCTTGGAATACGGATGCTCCTGACGGAGACAATCCAAAATCCATCTTCTTAGCAAATGCAAATCATATTTCTTAATTATATATTGATAGACCCGCTAATCCAGGGAGGTTACATGCTAATTAATTAGCTTAATTTAGCTGGCTGATGATCTGAAAGGATAGTGCTTGTGCCTCTGGCTCCGCGTGGGACGGATTATTGTAAATCAAGTTGCTAGATTTAGTTGCTTAATTATATAGTTAATAGAGATTAAAAATAGTGATTAATTAGCCTCAAAGCAAGGATTCAAAGAATGAAAGATGTGCTTGGGTGAATAGGACTATGGTCAAACATAGCAGGTACACATGCATACGATGCACCAATTTCAAATTGCTTAAAAATCGAGAGAGAGAGAGAGAGAGAGATGATTAATATTAAAGCTTTTCTTGTAGGTATCATGGGACTGCATACATGGAATCGAGATTATCTACCAGCGGACTCAGAAATCTGTGCCGTTCAAAAGAGAGAGATTTAAACTCTTGATTTGTGTGAGATGAATCAGTAAGATGAGCTAATGAAGACCTTAAAAATTAAAATAAATGGTCTAAATTTCTCAATCGTTCACATCAAACATAAAGCTTCAGAGAACATCTCAGTTGACTGGGATTCGTAGTCATGACTCTTATTCACCGTTCATGCTTGCTCGAATTCGTGTTCTCGAATTCGTGTTCACTTTAATCACTGATTAGTAAACATGCTATGAAAAATGATTCCAATAATCTTCTCGTAATTCCCTTTGCTAGTGTAAAGACTACCTCATTCTCTACCATCTCAACAAACTATTTGTATCAAAAAATGCATGCTCTTATAATAGTATTTGGATTCTCTCTTCTCCCATTTCCTCTCTCATTTTATCTCCTCACTCCTTCTATTTGAACGGTTAAGACTAAGTAACGTCAACATTTTTCGTTGATTTCTTTATAAAGAGAGAAAAACAAAGAGGAAAGTATGAAAGGAAGCAAGTAAAATGGAGGAAATTAAGAAAGGAGAAAATCTTACTCCCTCTCTTTTCTGCCTATGTATAAGACTAAAAACAATTGACTTGGGAAGCAGCAAGTTCAAGTTGGGTCAAAAAGAGAATCCAATAGGGAAAGGAAAAGTAGAGCAGAAGAAAGAAACAGCGAACCTAGAAAGGTGAGAGGTAATCCGTACGCGTCATCTCTCTCTACCTCTCTCCCGTTGCAGGCTGCAATCCTTCATTGTACATTGAACAACTAGGGGAAGCACCGTCCGTCCCACTTGCAATATAGTATCCTAAAAGTAAAAGATTAAGATAGGCTTTGCGTAATTAGCGTCACAGTTATCATTCTTCTAATAAGTTAATTCACTCTTGGATCTGGATTCCATGATATATGAGATGGCTTAAGCCAAGTGGTGTGATATTATTAAGAATGTTTAGACTTTTCTTTTCAAGTTGAGGATTTAGGTTCCCAAAATGTGCTGGTTAATTACTCGTTGGAGTAGAGAAGAGAGTGCAAGAATAATCAAAATATTATACACTACTTATATTCAACGTGTCGTGCGCGATTGTTATTGATGTGTACGTGCAAAACTCATTGTAAGATAGTACATACATTGATTTTAAACTAACACATCAACAATTAATTATTATCTATTCTAACAGTTGTCAATCTACAATCTAAATGATACGAAAATTGAAGGCAGTCAGAAATCAAACACGTGATTGTGTGAGGATAATACCCCTAAATGCTCAATATTTAAGCTCCTCACATAACAAATGAAACTCTGAGAAAATACCTTCAAAAAAGTCTTTTAATTAATCCTATGACATAACTTGTTATGTTATCATTGTTAACTAAAACACTCGTCAAATTTATATTTTTATGCAATCTTAGATTTATTGTTTGAAAATCCTCAACAGACCTTTCAATTTCAACCGTTACTTCTCGATTATACAATGATGGTGGGGTTTGTTTTCTTCTCTTTTGGGCAATTTAAAGTACCTTGTAAGTCAAGGTTTCAAACCTTAAAGTAAGGCGATTCACCAATAGGTTGGCCCCCAACCCAAGAACCAATGAACTTGGAGCTGGCATTGAACCAAATTTAACCAACCCTCTGGCTCTTTTTTGCCAACCGTGGTATCCACATTGAGTGGCTATCAATTATAAGGCTTGGATGATTAGATACACACAGCTGGATCCCCATTAGGGAATAGAATAATAGTGCAACTTGGTTGTTCAAGTTAATTATTTCCAACTTGGGAGGTTTCCAATTTGTAAAGAGTTTGCAAAATTCAATTGAATTATTTGAAAAACACCAACTGAGAGTATAGTGATGAGAAATGGGTGATTAAACACTTGAAAATAAGCTGACATTCTATTTCGATGGTTCAAGGAAGGAGTATAAGAATCTATTACAAGCTACAATGGTTTGAAAAAATCAATTATGAAAAAAAAAAAATCACCAAATAAGAAATCGTTTAGTCATCTAACTTTTATCTAATAAATGAACACGTTGTCAGCTAAGCACTAAACCTGATGATTAAACAGTTTTTTATTAGATGAATTCTTCACATAATTTATTTTTGAAGGGAGACTTAAAAAGTAGATATTTTTTATCATCAAATAATGAGAACGTACAAGTTGATTGAAATAAGAAGGCAAATTAAACATGAATGTATTGTAATGTGAGATAAGGGATGAAAGTAACATGAATTAACCGTCTCAAGTACGCAATGTGGTACAAGATATTTAACATATTTAATATGATTGGCAAATTAAACATAACAAATGTCATTTTCAGCAAACACACAAAATTCAAATTCATTGTTCCCTTGGTACGATGCAAAAGGGTACAAAATGGGTTGACTCGTAAGTACCACTTTTTCCTTCCTTTCTTTTTACCTTTTTTCAACCCTCAAGTCTAAATGGCCTATTTATAGGAGTTAAAGTGGGGATAACTATCTAATCTTCTGGAATGATTTTAAATTAGTTTTAATCTTTTAAAATATTTCAAATAACTATTTAAACGTTTTAAAAATTAGACATATTTTAGATCATCAGCATTAAGTGATGACTTAACCAATATAAAGTGATGAAGTTTTTAGCATTAAAGGATGAGGTGGACAAATATTAAAGTTGATCTCTACTAATTGCATTTAGAGCTTTAATTCCCCCAAATCAATTTCCTTTAGCCAAGTTAAGTTGTAAATTTGCTTAGCTAAACTGCGTCGATTTGGAGATTCAAAACTCTATAGATGACTTGAGAGTAAAAACTTGCATTAATGATTGTCCACATCGCCACTTAGCACTAGTGAACCAAACATATATCCACTTTCTAAAATGCTTGGTAGTCATGTGGAATGTTTTAAAAGGTTAGGACTAATTCGAAATTAGCCCTAAAAGTTGGGTAATTCTCCAACTAAAATTATTTGTGTATGAAACCATGTCTTTCTTGAAAATAAAATGCATTGAGAAATCTAATATCTACTCAAATTTTATCAATTTTGACGCATTTATTGACACAGTTAATTGTATAAAGCACATAATGCCCTCGCACTTTTACTCAATTTTCTTTAATTTTGAGCCGAAATTATTTTTTCAGTCACCATCTTCGGCCGAGTTCTTTGATTCACCAGTTTAAGTGTCAACATCTAGCCTTCAAATTGCGAATAATATCGAAAACGAAAATTCGCTAAAAGCGGGGCAGCACATTTTTTGAAAAATGAGAAGGAAGATTTTATTTGAATGTATATTTTGTTACTCTACATCCAACTTAAAAGTTTAATATGAATTGTCATTTCTACCCTAAGGTACGTAAAGCGATGACAAAGTATTTGGACTCTTGTGTGAGGGTTCGGTTTATCACTCCAATCCTCTCCAAATTTTAAATTTTACTTTAGAATATGTTAATATCATAAACTTATCACGGGCCTAACTTTATTTTCAAACTTTTTACTAAATAGTACTTTTAAATAAAATATGTTGCAAGACTCAATTTGCTAACGTGAAGATTAGCAAATGACCGTGTATCTTTGTAAGTATGCGAGGTCAGTTGTCATCTTTTCAATTTGCTAATTGGGCTGTTACTACCTTTGAATGTACGTCTTTCCTATATGACATAACAAGTCTAACTTTACTACCCATTTGTCCACCTTTACCTAAAACAAGTAAAAAATATGCATTTGTGATTAAACGTAACATAGTAGGAAATCAAAATGTATCGAATCGGGCAACACCACCTCTACAAAGCGAATTACTAAATGAATTGGTATAGTTCAGTTGTGCTACTAGTTTAAGGTAAAAACAAACGAGAAAGTTACACTGCTTGATGCGAAGTTTGGAAAAGCCCTACGAAATCGAAACGCACCAACCTCTACTCAAAACAAGTAAAAAATCCGAATTAATTGGATAAATATTACATAATAGGAAATCAAACCGTAAATAGATGGACCGTAACGGCCTCTATCAAAATAAGTAGAAATTTGAAATCTCGCACAAATAGAAAAACAAACTGTAAAATATCGGACTGCATCCACCTCAGCCTCAATAAATAAAAATAGGATAAATATAACATAATAGTATGTCAACCCGCACAAAACCGGACCACATACAATGTTTCTCGTAATCAGTAAGAAATCTCGCAGCCTGGATTAAATCTAACATAATAGGCAATCAAATAAATTGGCAAACCCAATTTCATCTATATAAGAACTCCCTCATTCTCCATTTTCCTCCACACATTGCAATAGCAATCTTCTTACTCACCAAGAAGCAATCCAAAGAGTGTTCTTCCATTAAGCCTTTTCCAATAAGAAACCTTGTCCATCCTCTTCAACCAACCACCATGGTTACCATTACCATAGAGAGGGGATAATTTATATACCCCTTCTACATCAAATCCAACCAAACACCCCCCATATCCACCATTGTGTCCAAACACCCCCACTAGGCAAGTCCCCTCAATACCAAAACCAAACTGAGAAAAAAAAGGCAGGTTACGGTTTGTGGTATTCATCGGGTGGGTGGCAGAATATTACAAAGAAACCCACCTCATATCCAAATACATTGCATGTGAGTTTATCTTGCGTGTATTGTCACGTACCGAAACCCTGTCGTTCACGATAAAATCTCCTATCAGACCGAGTCCCACCCTTCATTTCTCTCAGCTCCCTCTCCCTCTCCCTCTCCTCTCCATCTCTCCTTTTTTCCCTATCTGATAGGGTTTCCATGTCCGTGTAGCTCCAACCTCTCATGCATAAGTGCCTTCAAGCTTTACTGATCGTTGTTGCAGCCTTAATCATTTCTGGGTTTCTCTTTTTTGCTCTCTTTCGAGGGTTTTTCGACCAAAAGCTTTGCATTTTCGACCGTCAGGAGGTTTTTGAGCTGCACCCATGTCGAAGCTACTCGGTTTCTCCGGTAAGTCTCGAGATTTTTTTTTTTTTTTTTTTGGTTAAATTTATTAACTTTTGGCTTAAATAGTTGTGGGATTGTTTGAAATTTGTGATTTGAACGATGTTTAGCTGTTAAATTTGTAGATCAGGGATGATATATATTGGAATTTTGACTATCTAGCCTGTTTTGTCTGTTGGGTTTTCTTGTTTTGGTGATTCTTTTATATTTTAGTTTCATTTTTGGAATAATAATTTTGGGTGCTTAGCTGAGATAGTTTTGGATTTGAAACCCTAAGGATGGATCAGCCTTCTGTTTCATGTATTTAATTTGGGGGTTATTGTATTTATTTTCTTCTTTTTGGGTGAATTTATTGCTTTCTGAAATTAGATGAGGATTAATTTATGGATCATGGATCTGATGTGCAAGTTTATTAATATGGGTAGATTATTCTTTGTCTTCAAATAGTGAGGGACCTGTTCTGATCAAAATTAATCTTAGATCTTGATTGAAAGTCTAATTTTGAATTCAAATTTCAATTTTTTTCTTATTATGTTTCTGGATGAATGTTTTGTTTCAGCTGAGCATGTTTATTAGATTAGATCTTCATTAATTTATTAAGTTAACTTAGATAGGGATTTGTAACATATTGTGGATGTTAATATTGTGTTCTTGGTTAACAGGTAAAGATGATTTTTGCCCTGGGGGAATATACACAAACCCTAAAGAAGCTGGCCTCTTCTTGTCTCTTGGACACCATGCGGATGTCCTATTTCCTCCTCGCAAGAGGTCTCGCATCAGTGCCCCCTTCGTTTTTAGCGGAGGACGTTTTGAGAAGGAGGTGTCTATAGATGTTCTACCAGATGAGTGCCTCTTTGAAATCTTTAAACGGATACCTGGAGGTGAGGAAAGGAGTGCTTGTGCATGCGTTTCCAGGCGGTGGCTTAATGTTTTAAGTAATATCAATACAGACGAATTCAGCAGCAACCCAACCAACCTATCTTTCAAGTCTCAGGATGAGGTCTCTGGAAATAATTCTGAGGATCAGGAAGTTGAGAATTGTGGATATCTTTCCAGGAGCTTGGAAGGAAAAAAGGCAACAGATGTTAGACTTGCTGCTATTGCTGTTGGAACTGCTAGTCGTGGTGGATTGGGAAAGCTTATGATCCGAGGAAGCAACTCTGTTTGTGGGGTGACAAACCTTGGCCTTAAGGCAATATCCCATGGCTGTCCTTCCCTGAGGGTTCTTTCTTTGTGGAATGTGTCCTCCGTTGGAGATGAGGGCTTGTGTGAGATTGCTAAGCGCTGTCATCTGTTAGAGAAGCTTGACCTCACCCAGTGTCCTGCAATATCTGATAAGGGTTTGATTGCAATTGCCAAGAAGTGCCCTAATTTGACCGACGTATCACTTGAGTTTTGTTCCAACATTGGAAACGAAGGTCTTCAAGCTATTGGCCAGTGCTGCCCCAATCTCCGATCCATTTCAATCAAGAATTGCCGTCTTGTTGGGGATCAGGGAATTGCTGGTTTGCTATCTTCCACCTCTTATGTCCTGACAAAGGTTAAGCTTCAGGCTTTGACCATCTCTGATGTGTCACTTGCTGTTATTGGACACTATGGCTTGGCTGTAACTGATCTTGTCCTTGCCAGCCTCCGGAACGTGACTCAGAGGGGTTTCTGGGTCATGGGCAATGGTCAGGGACTGCAGAAGTTGAAGTCCTTCACTGTTGCATCCTGTCAAGGTGTTACAGATACCGGTCTCCAAGCAGTAGGAAAAGGTTGCCCAAACTTGAAACAGTTTTGCCTTCGCAAATGTCTATTCATATCTGACAGTGGGTTGGTGTCATTTTGCAAAGCAACAAGATCTCTTGAGAGCCTTCATTTGGAGGAGTGCCACAGGATCACCCAATTTGGGTTTTTTGGTGCTCTTGCCACTGGTGGTTCAAAATTGAAGTCTGTAGCTTTTGCTTCCTGCATGGGATTGAAAGATGTAAACTTTGGATCACCTGCTGTGTCTCCATGCCAATCTCTTCGATCATTGTCCATTCGTAGGTGTCCTGGATTTGGGAACGGTGGCCTGGCTCTTTTGGGTAAGCTTTGCCCTCAACTGGAGCATGTAGACTTCAGTGGTCTTGAGGCTATAACAGATGCTGGGTTTCTCCCACTGGTTGAGAACTGTGAGGCTGGCCTGGTAAAGGTTAATCTCAGCGGTTGTGTGAATCTAACAGACAAAGTGGTTTCATCCTTGGCTGACCTACATGGTTGGACTCTGGAAGTTGTAAACCTTGAAGGCTGTAGAAGGGTCAGCGATGCAGGCTTGGCAGCTATTGCAGGGAACTGCACATTGCTCAGTGATCTTGACATCTCAAAGTGTGCAATCACCGATTTTGGAATTGCATCTCTAGCCCTTGCAGACCTGCTAAATCTCCAGATCCTCTCCGTGTCTGGGTGCCCTTTAGTATCAGACAAGAGCTTTCCTGCCTTGGTGAAAATGGGTCAGACCCTTCTTGGTTTGAATCTTCAGCATTGCAACGCAATCAGTAGCAGCACTGTTGACCGGCTTGTGGAGCAGCTATGGCGTTGTGACATACTTTCCTAGGTTGGGAAGAAACTGGTAATTGTTCATTTCAGAATCGTCAACCAGTGATCAGGATTGACGTAGTCAGGAAGTCCACAAATCTTAGTCAGCTTTTGTGAGTAGCCACAGTTCGTTTAGTTTTTGGACCCATCAGCTATGGGTCTTTAGTTGTCAAGTGCCCCGGTTACCTTTTTACCAGGGAAAAATGGCCATTTACCATTTTTTGCAGGTTTCCTATCATTGGAGATCTGTTCCAGGTACTTGTGCCGTATATATCCCTGAGCAAAACTGCTTCCGGGTGCTTGATCTAGGTTGCCCTTCCAGTTTCGAGTAGTTCTGGTTTGTATTGCTAGGTGCAGGAGGCCTGTCTTTTTTGCTTGGCTATGTTCAATGCTTAGGCCAAGTTCTTTTAGGCATCCTATACCTAGTTCTAGTTTCTAAGTCAGTCCGTTGTTGGTTTTACCGAGTCGCTCACGTTTTTTTCACTTGTATGCCGTACGTGATGGTTGGGTCGTATGTTTTCCTCAAGGGGTGGGATCAGAGTTGCGAGGCCATCGATTTGTCTGTAGTCATGTAATCCGGTTGCTTTCGGCGGTTCCGAATCTGTGGTGTCCTTGTGTTTGGGGGCTTTGGCCTGGCGGCGTTATGCGTCTGCCTCGACAATCCTTTTCCTTTTGGGGAGGGATTTGTTTTTCTTCCAAGCCCCTGTTTTTCAGGCACCATTTGTTCATGGAATGTGCTCGGCAACTTCTTCATATTATGTAGTGGTCTCTGTATCTCTCTGCCCTTTGCGATGTATGCTTCTAATGATATTAAATAAAATTCAGTTGTGTTTTAAAATGTGTTTTCCATTTCATTTACGCTGAGATCAAGGGTCGAGATTAAAACATCCGGTTGTCTGTCGGATTTGATGTCAAATGTTGAGATTAAAATGTCCTGCAAAGTCCATTTATGTGAATTGGTATGTTGTGTGTTGTACATTTATGTGAATTGATATGTTGTGGGGATGTAAGCAATTGTGGAAGCTGTTTCCTTTCCCATGTTGTTCCAAACCGTGTTGTCTCGCTTGCTGAGAAGCTTCCTTGGCATGTTCAATGGATATTTCAAAAAATGATGGCAGTAGTTTGCTTTATACTCCCCGTTTTCTCCTTCGGTGCTCCTCCCTTTAATTCTCTTTTGAGGAGCGAAAAAGAGAAAACGAAAATGTGAAAATTACTATCTTTCTTTGGAGTGCAGAAGAGAAAACGGAAGTGTGAAAATTAATAAAGGTAAAGCCTTGTTAGGGTCGGCTTCAAATGCAAGTTTGAACAAGATCTTTGATCAAGATTTTTATGTCGGGATGATGGTAAGCTTGACCTAATAATATAATATATTGAAGTTCCACATTTGCCCCTATTATAGTGGTTGCCACAGTTACTTCGTCTCTATGATGGATGTTTTGTCTCGTTCACACAAGCCAAAAACTCATTTTCTGTACGCCTCGTTTGTTAAAGTGAAAAAGTCCAAACGTAAAAGTTTGTGCAAAAGTTGCTAATATTTTTCTTATTAATATCTCTTGATTCTCATTTGCTTTATCCAATTCAAAAGATGTGCGGAAATCACTTTCGCAGTAGGCAGCTAGACCGAAATTGTATGAGCGTTGTTTGAAGGTCGCTAAAGATGCAGGAAAAACAAGAGGGCTCGGTTTATCTTGCTCAAAACTACGCCGTTAAGGAGTTCAGTTCACTAGTTTTTCTCATAACCTCCTCTAACGAAGTGGGGACTCTACATGATCACACCCACTTCCTTCAATCTCTCCACCTTTCCATGCACGTCTCAACCAAGAAAAATGTTAAACTAGCAAGACATCTTGGTTTCAGATCGTGCTAAGAAAACACGGTTCAAAGTCCTCGAACGCCGATTTTACCCTGTTTGCGGTTCAAGTAACATACAGAAAGCAATACAATTTAAGACATCGAAGCGACTGAGAAAATCTACAACACAAAATCAGCCTTGATTGATTCACAATGCCCAATTGTTCAACAGAACCAGCTGAAATATATTTTCCAAGCACGAACTAATATCTAACAAAAGTTTTTCCAAAATTTTCCCCGAGTCTTCCCAATTATCTGGCAACTAATGCATATGCTTAAACATATAACTTAGAAAAACAACCTGACAAATAGTTACATACAGTGCAGAAAGCTGGAATTCAGAATTCCAATGACAATGACCAGCAACCTTGAAAGCAAGCACACAAAACAACCATGCTGCTGACTACGGACAAGACATCACAAACCATAATGCAAAATTCTTCATGCCGCCTTCGTCGAATTGATATAGATCTATTACCTTTCTTATTTTAGTAAACAGTGTCCTCTTGATGGAGCTCTCTCTGCGCGTCCAGTTTTGTCCATGCTTTGTGCTCAATGCTTCGAGGCTATAGGTTCTTGCATGTAGGTGGGCTGATGTTGCTCTTCATCGGCTGTCTCGTCATCTGTATGGGACTGCTCTTCGCTTACATTGGCCTTGGGAACTGCTGCCTCCTGATCTTGGGTGTGAGATCCAGCTTCACTTTCTGCAGTGGGCACGGTGGCATTCTCATTCATTGCAGCAATTAAGTTGGTCTTTTCCTTGTTTACTGCCTTAAAAGTCGTTTTTTGTTCATTCACTGCATTAGGTAAAGTAGTCTTCTCAGACGGGAGTCTAGGAAGAGATTTCCGTTGTGGCTTCTTTGGATGCACAGGAGAGGGCCCTTTAGAAGTGTTCTGAGGGACTTTCTGATCCAGACTAAGCCTGCTAGATTGACCATTTGTATTACCATTTGCTTCAGAAACTGCAGGAGGTAAGCTCTTCCTACGTCCGAGCTTGGGAGACTTGGCTCTTGTTGTTGGTATCTGCATCAATTGCACTAAAGACATCAAGGCGAAAATAAAGCAACACAATGCCGTCAAATAACAGCCAAGTACAGTGAAGCAGGATTATCACGATGCCATGCTAGCTTAACTAATGGTAATAGAAAGGCATGTTTAAGAGTACATATTAGTCAAGAAACTTGACACCGATTTTTTTTATAAGCTTTCGCTAGACTAACAAAGTATGAACTGTAATGTGCAGTGCAATTTTGTGTAAAACAGTTGTTGGTAGCTTCAAAATATTACGCCCGTGGTGCCTCCTTTCCAATCAAACGGAGCATGGTAGCTGTACTAGACTAGTCAACACTAACTCAGATGCTACCATTGTTCCAACCAACAGACAGGATGGGCTAAGTTCATGAGAATATGATTAAGCGATTGATAACTTCAAGGATTGGCATGAATAACATGTTCAAATGGCCAAGAATGAAAAAGGTGCAGCACAAACTCAAGAAGTGGTAAAAGATGCACTCTCTTCCCGTGGGGATTGAAGAATGCGAAAAAAAACTTAGGACCAAGACTTTACCAGTAAACAATTGTTAACAGTTGCACATGGGAAGAAGAAATTTAAGCGAGACTATATAGGAAGATCTAACAAAGGCAAACATGCCAATGTACATACGACAATTGTAATATAAGAAAACTGGCAATGCAACCAGCATGAGCAAAGGAGGGGGAGGCATGCATGTCCTTTACCAACATGCATCATGCCATTTGTCATTTTGAAAGAAAAAGCAATACCTTCTTCAGCTCCACCTTAGGAGGTGGAGGCTCCTGATAGAAGCTTGGCATTGGAGTTGCTTTGAAAGTCAGTTTCTTCCTGAGCATCCTAATCTCAGCTTCTAGAGTTTCCTGTAAAAGAACGGCCAACATTAATATTAAGAACAGGATTCACACAGAGGTTTCCCTTGACCACCATTGATTGAATACCACCTTAGACTTGGCTTGCAAATTATTCTTTTCCATCTCCTTTGCATGTATCTTTTCCTCCATTTTCGTATAGAACTGCCCAAGGTAATTGTAAATGTTACTTCGATAACAGAAATAGTGTTGGAGGACTGAGCATAGGAAAGAATCAGAAAGGTGCAAATGCAGAAAACTAACCTCTCTCCTTTTCTCAGCTCGTTCATCACACCTAAAACTGAAACCATAGTTCGGAAGTGTACCAACCCTAGGATGTTTATCTCCTTCTGTAGGACTTCTAAGCAGCTGTTAAGGATAAATGATAAAACAACAATAAAACGCAACCGAAAAATAATGTAAGAAAACCAGCACATTTGGAATGCAACAAATGCTCAAAGAGTTAAGGATACAAAGAGGATTGAGATTCTCCTTCAGCCTGATTCTGGGATCCCTTTTTCAAAGGCTTCAGCTTTGCCTTCTCCCTGTAAAAGGTAAATCATTATTAACAAATAGCTGAGCTAACAATTCAATACAATGGTTTCCGAAATAAACATCTCAAATCAAGATGGTCACCAAGGATTAGGAGAGAAAATAAAATATAAGAGATATAAACCCCTAATTCATAATAAAGAGACAAAGAAATAGAATATAAGCACAAACATAACTCACACGCTGCTTTCAGACAATTCTGCATCAGGTTTTTCAGGTTGCTGCTGGAATTAAATAGAGATTAGACAAACTAATCAACAAGAACAAAGATATCAAAAACCAAAAACACAAAATTCGTTGCAAAGATAGGGAAAACTGTAAAAAAAAAAAAAAAAAGGAAACCGAAGGTGAAATTGATGTTTACATTGGATGACTGAACCTGTCGCCCATTAAATGATCCACTCTTGTTAGGCTGTTTGGGGCGTGAATTTGGAGCAGCTGAACCATTCGAAACAGAAGCTTTAGCCTCTGCGCCATTTCCATCTTTGCTGTTCTTCATCGAAATTGGGGAGACGCTCTTGGCACCAGGGGCCTTCTCATTCTTGTTCTTCCCTGGACCTTTATGCACTTTGGCGGGTTTTGGGTGAGTAGAACCTTTCACTTCGTCTTCCTGCAACACAGATATGCAATCAGCTCGATGCATATAATTACTCAAAGCAACCAGCTGAAATCCAGGCTCCAGCACTTCCTACCTTAGCAATAGTCAAAGCAACAGTCAAACCATTGCTTTCAGGGTTGACATTGGCCTCTTTGGCTTTCCAAATAGATGAGCTATTATTAACACCGTCATCCTGCTTATCAACATTTTCAATTTTCCCGTTTGATGCTGCAGTATCCGTCATAGTATTCTCGCTGAAGGTCCCATTCATGTCGTCTGAAACAACACCAGCTTGCCCATGAACACCGTTTTGATGAGCCACCTCAAGCCCGTAGGTGGCTGCCAAATTATCCGAATCCATGACACACTAACTACAAAAATAAGAACAAAATAATTATTATTCCCATCAAAACTATTATCCATTGAATACGGACTCGAATTACGGTATTGCCCAATAAAAACAGTAATTAGATTAATTTTCCTCCACTTTCTCAGCATACAAACAGAGTATAGATATACTCGCTTCGGATTAAATTCCGAAATTAGTTCAATCAAAATACACCAAGATTTAAAAGTGAAAAATAAATAAAATAAATTATATAATAAAATCCACATCAAGCATAAAACACAAGCCACATTTTCCAGAACAAAAATCTGCAAATTTTACACTGATCTAAAACAAACATGCAACAAATTAACCAGTAAGACAAATCAACGATCAATACAAAAGGCACAAGATTCAACATTCGGCTATCCCTAGAGCTCAGAGCTCAGTCTTCAAGCTGAAATCAATACAAAAAAGACCACAAGATTCAGCATTTTCCTGGCATTTCACCACATTTTCTCAGCAGCCAAACGGACTGCCACTGTAAACCAAGCTCAAAGAGTTTCCACTCACCTCGATAAGCGCGCAACAACAACAATCAAAACTCCATTACCTCCGGCCCAACCGCAGAGACGGCTTGAAGGATCTGAGCGCCGGAGAGGGAGTAGAGTACCGCAGCGACGACGGCGGAAGCGGATCGGAGGATCCGGACCCAAAAGGAAGGATCTTTTCGGATTCAAAAGTCGGAGTTTTGATTTTTCCTTTTCATTTTTTCGGGTTTAAAGAAAATGAAATCTGGAAACAATAATTATAATAATATAATATTAAGTATTAACTGTTGTGGATTTGAAAATTGACGAAGGTGAGCAAATAATGAAAGCGAATCGGACTGAGTGAGTGGAGACGCCGGGCTGACTCGGTTATGACTCGGAGGAGGAGGCGTTTTTCTTTATAGATTTCGGATTTTAAATCACCAAATCCAGGTCAGGTCAGGTCAGGTCAGGTCAGGTCAGGTCTCTCTCTCTCCCTGCCCGAACCAAATACGCCTTATACGGTCATTATACTTTCAACAGATACGGTTTTACGGTTTTCGGGCAACCATTAACTACCTACTAACAAAGTAATAACCACCAACCCTCCCCACCAAGTATTTTACAGTTACTTCTTTTGGTTTTTCTTGTACAATGTGAAAAAAGATATCTTTCTTTTTTCTTGTTTTATTTGACCGATAATATGAGAGGAGAAATCGAATATAGAATGCACGATATAATTTTTTTATCGAGACAAGATGTTTGTTGTTTTATTGAAGGATGAATTGTTGTTATCGATAATGTGTAGATATCGTATTAATTCTGTTGATAGTGTTGGTTAGGCAAAATACAATCTATATCCGATACACGATTGACGATCCTCATGTCACCACCTTAGCCCTTAATGTCTAACACAAGCGATGTACGGAATGAGATATTGGACGCAAGATCTTTGGTGCAAGAATAAATGCATTTAATTAATTGGACATCTCTTTTTAGACAAAATGTTTGTTATTTTTAAAGGACGAATTGTCGATGATGATAAAGAGTGGATACCGTAAATGTAGACTGCCAAATTTATATTGTAACCTAGACACGTTTGGCAATCGTAACGGCACCACCTCACTATTAATATATGACAAGAGCGATCTACGAAATGAGGAATCAAACGTGGGATCTAATGACCAAGAATAAATGTACTTAACTACTTGAACATTTCTTTTGGAGACAAGATGTTCGTTGTTTTTAAAAGAACGGATTGTCGGTATCGATAAAATGTGGATATCGTAAATGTTATATCAATACCGACACTTTATCCACACTTTAATGATACCGACAATTCGTCGTTTTTTCTCATTTAAAAACACTGGTTGATGATCCTAATGATGCCATCTCCACTCCTTAGTATGTTTTGTAACCAAAACACAATTTATGATCCTATTAGAATGTTATATTAGTTTACATAAGTTGAGGGTGTATTCAATTAGGAGTTTAAATGATTTTGAAAAAGTTATAATCTATGGAGTTTAATTTAAAGAAGTTTTATAGACTCCATGTGAATTTTGAGTGAAATAATTTGAAATATTAGGGGAGCGGCCTAATTTCCTAATGCCTAAAAAACACTATAAAATCTCTTGAAGTCTATTAAAATCCTTCGTTTTTAAAATACGTTAAAATTAAATTATAATGAATACATATGAAATTTTGTGAACTACTTTAAAATACAAAATGAATACACTCGAAGTTCTATGAAGTTTTATAAACTTTTTTAAATCTTCATTGGATAGCCATGAATTTATTAAAAAATTTGATTGAATATATATGGATTTATAATTTTTTTTTTTTTTAACCATTTAAACTCCTAATAGAATACACACTCTGTAATATCATTCTACTAATTAATGAAATCTTATTTGTCAATCAAAAGAGGGTGAAAAGACAAATTAGTCTTCTATCACACACAAAAAATGATGGGCAATAATGTAATTTCACATGTCTAAATTTTACCGTTTTTATTGAAGCCTGTGATGTTAAAATACTTCCAATATTAAAATAAATATAAAAAAAAACCTCTCACTCCCCCACGTTCTCCCTCTCTCCCTCTCTCCTTCTCATTTTCTAAAAAAATATGTTCATATACACAAAGTGTGTAGGCAAATGCTAGTTAATAATGAAAAAAACACATACTTAAGGTGATTAATTAATTTTGTTTTTGTTTTTGAATATGATTCAATTAATTTTTTAAATACAAGTCATGTTTGAATCAAACAATAAATTAAAATTTTGAAAGCAACTAACTAGAATTAGTAATGCATAATTTCTACCGCTAGAGAAAATCATTAAAACAAAACCCTAGCCGTCGAACCCAACACCCAAGGCAGGGGTCGCCAGCATCCTTTTCTAATCTTCTTTTTCCTCTTTGTTTTTAATTGTGGTCGTTTGAGAAGAGCCTTTGGTTTATGATTGTAGTCGCTCTTTCGCTTTGTCAATAATAGCTTTTTTGGTTGTCATCGTGTCGTCGTTTGTTCAATATCAACTTTTAGAGCGATAATTGTTATAGGAAGAGTAATCTGAATTAGTTGTGAGCTACAGGTATTCTGGTTTTTCTTGCCACCTTGAGTGTCACGTGTCGGTGGTTCAGAAAATCATAGTCCCACAATTGCCCTTAATTATGCTTCTGAGAGTGCACTCTGCTTGAAGATGGATAGTTACCAATAAATGATGACCGAATTATTGTAAAATGAACTTGATACACATCGAAACGAGCTTCAAAATTTCTCGTTTATTCGGAGCTAGCCAAGTCCGGCTAACCCTGCTTGTTTGTTTCTCAAAGATCTGATTTCTAAGTTCTAAACCATATTGTAGACCGTGGTCAAAGTTCCAAATGCATAGCTGAAAAGCTAGATGCAGGGCAGAATGCGCCTATGTTGCTTCACCCTGGAAGGATTTAAATGCCTTAGGAGATATCTTGCCAAATTTATCTTACTCAAGTCCTTAAGCTTATTAGAGTAAATATTTTTAAAAAATTCATCATTTACTCCTTAACATAGAATGTAGTCTAATCTGACAATCATTTTGGAGTAAACAAACTCGGAGTTAAGTAAGCTTAAGCCCAAGACAGAGTTCTAAACCCCTTTGTTAACATTGAAGTCATAAATGTTATCTCCTAAACTAAGCATTATAAAGATCTCCACTACGATAATCGAATTACCAGCTTAGTTTGACTCCAAGTTCAAGACCTTTGGAAAATCTTTACGTCAAAACTTGCTTCAATACATTCATCGCATAAGAATTACAAGTTGATAAACTTTGTCTAAAATGGTCTCAAGACCTTAATATTTTGAGTTGTCTTGCTGGCCCCCGCAGTCCAAACCCGAATTCTTCTTAAATTTACCTATATCCGCGGGTGTCTGGAACCCTAATTTTTTCTTGAATTTTCATGGGTGAAGATGTAGTAAGAGAGAGATGACGTCGTGACAAACCGACCAATTTCAGCTAAGTTGTCGGGTGTGTAAAGAGCTGCATGCAACCAACACTATTCTTCTCGGGCCACCACTCGATCGTAACTCAACTACTCTCTCTCTATGTTACTGTTTAGCCTTTTTTAGGGTTGCTAATTTATATATGCTGCTTCTGTGTTTTCAGACTTAAATATAAACCATGCGCATGCATGGATATGGCGATCTCTATCATTTTTGCCATATCAAAACCTATATTTTATAATTTAATTTAATGCCAAAGAATAAAAAAGAAGAAATAGGTCTGGGTTTATTTTATTTTTTGAGTCCTAGGTCAGATGATCTTTCTATTTATGATGAACAATATTCTATTCTGATTCCATCAAACAACACTAGAAACAAACCTAGTCTAATTGTTTAACTGAGAAGGAAAAAAATTGAGGAGAAAATATATGTAGAGTTGTAACGTTCTCTTGTCAAATCAGATCTGAGTAAAGACATGTATAACAGGTTAAATTGGTTTTACGTACAAACAACTAACATTGATATATAACGCATAAATCAATTCAGACCGAGCAAAGACATATATAACAGGTCAAATTGGTTTTACATACAAACAACTAACACTGATATATAAACACGATTAAGTTTATAATGAGGTTATAACAAAGGAAAAAAGGAGAATTAGGCAAACAAACTCGGGCCTACAATTGAAATCAACCACTTGTTTTAACAAAGCATTGTGATGAGACTGATGGAACCCTTTGTTCATTAATAACTTGCTTTTGCTTTTGCTTAATCGGCTGTTTTAGCTTTTAAGCCAAGTTGGCTTGAAAGAAAAGATTTGTTCCAAATGGTGGTGTTTTTTGTCAAGCTCTGGACACCCTTGTGCATATATACTAACTCTGAGGATGGGTCGATGTCCATTACCGAAAATAAAATTAGGATGATGTCATGCAGTTTTGTGATCTTATCATATACTTGTCACCAACCATGCATCTGAGATTTAAATTCATTTTCCATTGTTATGTCCCCTCAAGAAAATTAAATCAATCAATTTCTAACAAGAAAATTGTTGCACTTATTTTCTATTTTTGTTCAGTGATTTTTTTTTAATTTTCTAGAATGGAGAATTACCATTTAGGAATTAGACTTTAGGTTTTCCATCTCGAATTTGTTAATCGCTTAGGTTTTAAGTTTTAAGCTCAAAATCAATACTTCAAACCTAAATGAAGCTCCAACGATGTCATTGTATACACCTAAAATAATTACATTTATCAATGAATAACAGATCAAAATTGAATAAAATTAAGTATAAGTGAGATAGTCTCAATCGATGTCCCATAATATACATAAAATAGCAATACCGTTTTTCTGATCCATGGTGACCAGGAAATTCTTGGTCAACCACCATCGGATGTAATCCAAGGGCGAAAAAATTATTAGAGTATTTTAATTATATAGTGATCGATTCATGTTGAAACGACCATAATTTCGAGTTTTATTATTAGTGGTAATAATTTATTACCTTCAAAGTTCAAATTCATGCAAATTTAGATTCCTATATTTATGTATGTTCATATGTTTTCAGAAATTTTGACCAAAAAAATATTTTTTCAGAATGTGGGAATACGTGAAAAATTGCAGATAAATTAAATGGCACTGTATAGGTGAACGATATTTGTGGCTTATACATGTAGCGATCGAGAGAGAGTAGAGTGGAGAGACACAAGGAAGCAGAGGTACACGGGAGCTGCCAATGCATGGCCCCTCCGATTTCTAACCCTCCACGACATTCTATATCATTTCCACCTGTGCTCTGTGTCCCACTAATTTCTTATTTCTTGCGCACAGAGGTCATCAGATATGTCACTCTTTTCTTCTCTTCTCTTCTCTTCTCTTCTCCTTGCAATTGTATTCAAAAAAGGTATATATTTGCATGATTAATTGACTCGGAATACAGAAAACCCACATTTTCTTTGTGCTTATCTTGCCCACCCCACTACCCTTTTCACCTTTTTTTTCCTCCTAGTTTTGTATTATGTTTGAATCATGTAGTAGTCAACAAAGAACAAGATATATGATCATGGCATTGTTTACAAGCCATTCAAGACATGTTTTCTACATTCATATTATTAGATGCGCATTAGAGAATGAACTAACGATGTATACAAAGTTTATGTATTGTCTCACGTATGTGCATGCATGCCTATTCTTGCATGTGGTGGACAGCATTATAGGGGGGGGGGAGAGAGAGAATAAGGATGGTAACCAACAATGTATACTAAGTTTATGTCTTCTCTCACATACGTACATGCATGTTTATTCTTGCATGTGGTGGATAGGCATATCGATAAGAAAGAGAGAGACTGCATAACAATAGAGTAGATAGGGACAAACATATAATATAAGTGTAACCCCGACCATATGAACCAACAAAGGAATAAGAAATGAAAACCGCATTCCAAACAATTTGAAAAAAAAAAAAATTTCCTTGTGACTATATTAGTCTATTAGACAACAACTTGCCTCAAAAGCTTAAGTAGTCAGAAAATGAGCCATCAATGTATATCAAAGCTACAAAATAATTACAAATTAGCTAAATTTCAACGAGGAAATTTCTTTGTTTGTCTCTTTTTACTAGAGAGCTTCAGATAAGGCTACTTGATGATAGAATTTCTGTACAACTTACTCGGAGCTAATAAATATCTGATATGAAACTTGTTATAGTACTGCAAAATCAAATTTCTCATTCATCATCATTCACGTTAAAGAAATTTTTTTCTTTTTCTTTTTCTTGGATTATGATTGAAAAAGACGGGAATATGAAAATGGAAACTATATTTTTCTAAATAAAACAAAAGAAAATCTTAGGCCGACTTTAGGAATACTACTTGACTTGAGCACTACCTTTGATATTTGAACAATATATATATATTAATATAAAGGATATATAAACATAAATTGAAAATAAAATAAAAAAAGAATAATTCAGAGTATTGTAACTTAGAGGTTCAAATTAAGCAATTTCTCGGTATACTTGAAATATAGTCATTCAACGTTATTATACATGGATTTATATTTTTAATTATTATATATACCTTAGAAGTGGAATCAACTATGTTATCGACTCTTATTGTAATATGTACTACGTAGAATGAAAAACTACGTGACTTGTGTTTTAACTACCTATAAAAATTCTTGTTACAACTTATAACAAACTAGGTTGAAGTCAATCTTATGAATTCAAATTTGATGCATGCATAACATGTGACATCCCGTCCCGAAAATATCGAAAACGTACGTGTGAAATGATAATTTTGCCCCTAGTTCGTTTCTTTTACGTTTATTGGTTGTTTTGTGTGGTGTTGGCATGTGTTGGGCCACACACTCACACTGTCACTCTCCCTAACCCTCTGTCCCTTTCCTCTTCTTCCTGTGACTGCCCTGAGAGCCCCATTTCCCTTCCCTTTCACCATATACGTACGGACACACACACAAGCATACCAAATCTCAACAGATCGAGGGAACCAAGACCACAGTCGAGCTCGTGAGGCTAAGAGGAGTGCAGATGTACCATTTTCACGTCGATTTCACGAAGTCAGTTTTGAGGTACTATTCATGAAAACGTAAATCCTCACGTTTTAGGGAAAATGAAGCTTGTAGGTAGCTTGGTGGGGTCCCAAGGAGTCTCGGAGTAGTTCGTTTGAAGGAATTGGACGTTGGAATCGCCGTGTTCGAAGTTGGGCGGAATTGGAGTGTGGTGACAAGTGAGATCTCGTGGTTTTTAACCCTTAAAAGTGGTATATTTATGTTCTCCTAGGTCTAAGCTTCATTTTGGTGTAAAAATCGTGAAATTTGGGTGAAAAACGGACGAGATATCAACGTTTGAAGTTTTTCCAGTTTTCCGGCGCCGGCGACGGCGCCGGAGTCTCGCCGGAGAAGGAGACGGAATATTCCGTCAAGTCTGACGGAATATTCCTAACGTCGTTAACGAAATCTGTCAAAACTGACGGAATATTCCTAACGACGTCAGGTGACGCCATCAGCGTGCCAGGCACGTGCCTGCGCGTGGGGGCGCGTGCGGCGGTGGAAATTTTTTCTAAAAATTTGGGTGTGATCCTGAGGTTGTGTAGAGCACGTTGGTATATTCATTTGTCCAATTTGAGCAATGTATGAGAAGTTATTATGAGAAGTTGGTTATGTGCTTTAAAACTTACGTTTTTATAGTTGTTTCGCATATAGGTGATACGTATCCCGAGGACGAGTGTGGTCACTCGAGGTAGGGGGGCTACGACCCTTCCACATACCAGTGAGTGGGCTTTTGGTTTTCCGTATATACCTATATACTATATTTTCCCAGAATTGATTTAAATGTTTATTAGTTATATGCCATGCATTATATTATCGTTGGTTGTGCATTGTTAGTACATTATTAGTTGCATATATATACATATGCATATCGGGTGCTGTGAACGCACAGGTGAGTGCCAGGTAAGTGTTATTCATGTTTACATTCAGTAGTGGTTTGAGATGCTTAGAGAGCTCATAACCTGCACCCCCGGTGTTAGTGCTCCCGCCCAGAGTAGGGCACAGTCCTTCATTTGATGTTCACCTCCCGCACCACACACTCAGCTTGGATCCAAGTTAGGTGCACAGTCTTGTCGTACATACCACATTAGGTAGTTCCGACTCGTAGGTGACCCGCGATTATTCGCACAGCCTTCACGTGATCGTAGCACTTGAGCGTATATATATGTTACACCCAGGCCTGTCGTACAGACCACTTTAGGTGGTTCCGACTCGTGGGCAGGTTCAGTTATTGAGTTTGAGATTTGAGCTCTACATGCAGCCGTACAGGTCACGTTAGGTGACTCCGGCTGCCAGATTATTTGTTATTGATATGATTTATACCTGAGCACTTGCATATCAGTATGAGGTTTCGACATGGCATATTATTGAGAATGTTTGGTATATATATTATACGTATATTTATTTTTTGGGAAGTATACAGGTTTTACGGCGAGGGGTTAGAATGTATTTTACTAAATGGTTTTCGAAAAGCTTTGTTTTTGCCCACTCACGCTTTTGTTTTGCGCCCTTCCAGGTTCTAGTTGTCTAGCAGGTTCGGTGGTTTCCCAGAGGGCTGTCCCGGCATTTTCTGACAGACACTCACCAGCGTAGGATCACCTTCGGGTGTACTATTGTCGTATCACTTTCTTTTGGACTGCTGTAGACTCATTGCTCTGAACTTGTGTCTCACTTACGCTAGCACTTGTTTTGAGTACTTTGTATGCTAGTTTTTAATTATTCGTACTTTTATTACTATTTTATTAGCTTCCGCACGTGCACATGGTTACGTCACCTCCGCGTGGCGGCCAGCACGCCCTGATCTCGGTCGGGGTGTGTCATAACATGCGTTGAATAAATAACTAACAGTAACATACAAGTCGATTAATTTAAGAAAATGAAACAGTTTAATATGTAATCCTTTGTGACCACAAATGGGTGAAATATACTAATCTGGCATGTACATGTATAGATCTTTATACTCACATTTCTTTTTTGGATAAATACATACATTAATATTGTGAAAGCCTGTTTACTGTGATATATTTGGTTTAATCAGATAAAATAATATAGATTCTTAAGTACGTATATTTGTATTACTTAAGATAAGCTGGTTGCACTTGCAGAGACATGTGATGAAGATTCAAATTAGAGAACCCATTTATAACATACCTAGTATTTTTTAAGTAATTGATTAAATTAACGGATTAGGGTTTGATTATTTTAATTACAGAAGGATACATACATAAATACACTGAATAATAATACACTACATACAGTCCAGTCGGGCAGCAGGGGGACCCTCTGTTCCTCTGCACTGTTCTTGTGTAGTCTTGGACGGGAAAGAAGAAAGAAAAAAATGTGTCAAAATATGTGCTCTTTTTTTAGAACGAGTCATTTTTTCTTATATGTAAATTACAGTTTGAGACGTAAATGGTTTTTTAATGTGTGTTATTAATAAGTTATTTCTTTATATGTTTATCTTCTAAGTTCAAAAATGGGTTGATGCTTAAAATTTCACTTTAATGGTCTAAACATTGATCATTATGCTTAACATGTTTTTTATTGAAATTGTTATTAGCACTCTAAAAATATTATATTGCACTCTTTTATGCATATTTTTATAAATAAAAAATGCATAATGGCATTTTTTCAGATACACAATCCAATAAATATTTTATTATTTTCAATAATATTTTTCTTGGCAGATGCTTCCGTTGGTTCCCACCAACAAGAACCACTGGCGACCACAAAGATAAGAGCTAGCCAAATTAACAAAATCAAATAAAAGAAGAAGGTGGAGTTGAGATGTCCTTTTATTATCCATGAATTCTTGTATTATGACCCTTAAGAGTTGCTTGACCCACAAGTAGACAAGCATACTTTTGGACATATGTTATTGGATAAGAACTCCGCTTAATATAATCACTCTTTAGTTTCTTTGTTTTGGTGTTCGTTGAGAAATCAACTATAGTCATGTTGCAGAGTCTTGTGTAGCCGTGTAGGAGGATTTATGTACAACATGGATATTTCTGACTTTTTAATTCAATCACGTGTTGTCATGTAGAAAAGTTAAAATGCATTGACTATTGTATATGGTAGCTATCTCACATTAGATGGAACCTGAATGTGGGTCACGCATGTAGGCCCTAGCTCAATGTGCATGAACTGAATAGAGCAACCTCGTGTAGGACATTCAACTAGATTTGAATGCCACGCATGAGTCTCACATGTGTTGGTTCCACCTCCGATAGAATAGAGAAGAGCGATTCTATCTTATAATCGAAATATTTAGGATGATGCTACTAACACACCTCTTTTACCTTCCATACACTCCTCTCAATTTTTTTGTCATTGGATGAAATGAATTAAAAAAGATCAAAGGAAAAAAATTAATAAGGGATGTATGAGAGGTGAAAAAAAGTGTGTGGATAACACCACCCAATATTTATCCTTCTAAGTCACATGTTGAGAAAGAGATAAGGCGATATATCTTCAGTTACACTCAAGGTTTTGTTAAGATAAAACACCGGTAAGTAAATGCAGTACAAATAACAATACTCATTCAAAAGGAAATGAGTCATGTATTCGATGATGAAATACGTTGCAGCCTCCACGTGGAAGTATGGAAGTGGGCCATGTTTTCTTTGTACCCAAAACAAATATCTGCAGTTGCTTAGGCCCATAGTTTCAACTTTCAATCCACATCCATCATATTATTTGGAATTTGGAAAGTTCTAACTCAGTGACAGCTGAGGATGGGAAATCCCCCACCCCACCATTAGAGACATTGTAAAGTTAGAAACCCTTGATGGGTTGAATTAGTACCAGAAAAATTATGATTGCTCTAATAACCTAGGCTTTCTCACATCATATGGGCTAAAGCTATATACTTGTAGTCCAAAACTTCATTATTTCATATCTGAATAGGCTGAATTATTTGATATAATGTTCATTGTACAAGATAAGTCTTGCTTGGGGTCTCACCTTATCTGTCAGCTAATCATTCAATTAAAGCTTTCAGCTAATCCATGAATTCATGACATATACCTAATTAATTCTTCATTCTAGCAAGACTCAGCTGTTATTGCCAACGCTTCACTTCTTGATCTCTTTGCGTGATAAACGTCAAGTTTGCTCGCTTCTGCAATTACTTCACAAGCTCTTCCACCTGGCTCCCGAATTCACTAGTTTGAGATAAGCCATCTTGAAATCTTCGAAGAACAGATTCTGGTCCTCGGCATACTTTGTGATCCAGCTGTGCAGGAAACAAGCTTCTCTTCAGTTGGATATGAATAAGGAACAACTACTACATGTACATAAAAATGGAACATTAGATACTGTCATTTTTCTAATTTCTGACCACTAGAGCATGACATATCAAGCATTTATGAGAAATGTGTAAGATCAAAGTAATTAAAGAAGGAGGCCATCGTTCTAAAATGTTCACAACTGTAGCGTCAACTCACCGTGACAAAATCTTTAATTCATTTCCTAACATGAACCCTTGCATAAAAGAAATTGTGAACGATCACAATTATCTCAACCACTTTGAGGAACTTGTGGATTGATTTTCATCAAATTTAGATTTTTCTAGCATAACTCCTGTTTAAATCGTTGGCTCTTTTTTTTCAAGTCTTCTGACCAGATTATATTCATTTTAATATTCTATGAATAAACTGAGTAGAGTAGTCGACTGGCTTAAATGGCCAGCAACACATGACAGAACAGAGAAAAGTACACAGATTAAAGTTTCTACAAGGAAATGGACCTTAAGCATTCATCATCCTTGGCAAGTGCACGGTCTGAGGGAAGGCCAATCATGCTACCTGAATGCAAAGAATAGAATCAGAAATCGCACAACCAAAACGAGAAAATAATTTTCTATCAAGTCATTGATTTTAGATGCTACATAGATAAGTCACAATACTTTGTTTCGGCTATATCGTGAATATCATGATAGATGCATTCATTGAACAAAACAAATGTCTATGTTGCCCAAGCAAATTGATCAAAGCATACGTGTGCATCAAAATAAATATACACACACACACACACACATTCATTGAAGATCAAACAGAAATGTGAAAATTGACTCACTCTAAAAATAGAGCATCATTACTCCATTGCATTCCTATTTTTCTATTGTTGCTCAGTTATCAAGCTGTAACACAAATTCCCCAATAGCGGGAGTTTGAGGGAGATCCCGAGTTTTTCTTAAGCCTATTTTATTATGCACCTTATATCCATGTTACTGTTATTTACCTGAAGATGGTTTCTCAAGAAGAATTTTGAAGTATGTATTGTCAAAAACCGTTGGGTTCCCGAAACCTTTATTTCCAATAGTATGGGCTCCTGACAGAGCAACAAGTTCCTGAGTACTGAAAAAAAAAAAAAATACATGGTTCAAACCCATAGCAAGTCAAGTCACTATAAACATATAACTAGAACAGAAATCAATTAAATGCAGAAACTAAGCAAATCTATCAATAAAATGTCCATTGATATCTCGAGGACTTTAATCTTCATGCATATCCAGTTTATTTTAGATATAAACAACAACCACACCCTCGGCCACCAAATATTGCAAACGTTTAGCATATATGAACTTACGAGAAGCCTTTTGTTTGAAAGCTTTGCTTCAGACCAGAAGCATCCAGAGTTTCTTCAGGAAGTTTTCCTTCGGGATCAGGCTCCCTAATAAATAAATAAATGAAAAAAGAAGAAAAGATGAGAGGTAGAGAGATATAGCTATTCGCAGCATCATTTCTAAAAATAGGAATTATCAGCTTTTGGTAGCACTAGATAGATGCTCCTACAAGAATTAGAAACTATTTTTTCTCTTTTAAGGGTTTGCGTTAACACTAGCAATACTTGGCAACTGAATTATTGAAAGGTTCAAGCATCATGTTGGTTTTTTCCACCTTGATGCATCTTACTTTGAATCTAGTCTGCCTAACGGAACTTGGATTGTTGGACCTCCACATATTGAAACTGCTTCTGCTCCAGCCACAGCAATCATGTCTGCCCAGGACACTAGTTTTGGAAACACCCACATGTTAGCACAGCACTCGGCACTACTAAAACCTAGTCAACTGTATCTCACTAGATAGAAAACCTGGGTGTACTGCTTCCACCTCACTCTTTGCTTTCTCTAGAATCTAACCAACAATTCAATCCACTGAAGAGTTAGCTGATAAAAGATTGTATGAATAATTTGTTTACTCAATCATTATGCAAAAGATTAAGAATTGGGAACCCGATGGAAACCAAAAGATTGAATCGACACACATATAGATATAGAGTTTAGAAGGGGCTTGCCTTGAAAGGAGTTTTAAGACCTTTGTTTTCCGGTCTATCAAGTTCATAAACGATAGAACCATCCATACCACCTGCAATAGTTAACAACAGCAATGAAGATGCATTGTAGTAATAGTAGAGCACTTGTCCCAATTTGAAAGAAATAGACAATGGATCCAATTCAACCTGAAACATATGCGTAGAAAATTGACTGTACAATGCAACATACGTCAACCACTCGCACATCCTCGACCCACAAGACCAGGTATTACAGGAATTATAGGAATATTAACTCCAATTGAAATTACTCCAACTTCGAAAATTCAACGGAGTAGTGGAAATGAGTAAGAAGCATGGTCAATGCATATAGATATCGGTACCTGAATTGTCATCAATTTGATAGGTCCCGGCATCATGAAACACCAAACGAAGCACGCCGGCCGCCTTTCCCTTCGTCACCACCTTCCTGATCTCCTCCTTCATAAGCTCATATTCACTTCCATCCGACCTTCCAAATGTCAAATACAAAACCCGGTAATTACTATGCACATATTTAAATACTTTAATAAACGAAAAGAACGGAGATTTTGTTCAACTCACTCAGCCGCCTTCGCCGCCGTGCATTCAGAGAACGGAAGCATCCATGGCAGTGTGGCAGTAAGTGCAAGCACCAGTCCTCTTCTGCCCAAGACGTGATCTTTACCTGCGATTTTCAACATCTGGTGCATCAATTTATAGAATTGCGTTTCCTTTTACCTCCAAGCAACCAAACAGAGAATTTAGGGTTTTGTTAGCTTTTACGTGAAGTGGCGGCATTGACGGCGGGAAGAGGATTGGCGCGAAAATTGACCGTTGAGAGGGATTTGGCGGGAAAGCTGAAGTTGAACGGGAATGTTGTGGAGTAAGAGGGGGTAGAGATGGACGGGGTTGAGGAGCAGAGGAGGGCGGCGGTGGAGGTAATTGGCGCCATTTCTAACGGACGGATGAGATAATGAGAAATGGGTTTGTGGGCATTTGAAGATGAGATGTCTGTGCAGGAAAAGGACCGCATCCCATGGGGTCCAAGTCCAGAGGAAATCCTACCCGCAATTTAATTAACGAGTAGCCGTCAGCGCAAACTTAAGATGTCTTCTAACATTAACGAGGGATGTATCATCCGACAAGGAGCAAGGAAATTCAACGCCCGTCTCTCCTTTTAACATTAACAAGAAAAGTATCATTAGACGAAGAGTTAGTTAGTAGGTCCATTACTGGCCCGTGCTGGACCGACAAAACGTAATGGAGAATCCTTATGTCGCATCGGAGATGGCAACGGGCCGGGAATCAAAGCGGGAGAGCAAGAAAGTTGCACCTTTTGTCTCTCGGAGTATTTTATTTTGGGGACATATTCAACTATTGAACACTCATTATTTACTGAACAAGCAATGCCAAGAAAAATAGAAAAATATAAATAACTTGAGCTAAAATAAAAGTAACGGCTAGGGTTACAAAATTTGCGTAAACGGAGAAAAATATACAGAAATATGGTAGTAAACAATGTGTACATCTCTCTCATCTTCAGCAAATGTTATCTTGGGCCGGAGAGGCGCACTGCAGAAACGCTGTTGCAGTCTGATGGTCCAGAGGAAGTCCCCTCCCCGCTGACTGATCTGAAGAAATTCGAATAAAGGCGAGACCCCATTGAGTTGGAGGTTGGAGGCTGGGGAACGGGATACAGGCCTTCAAGCATTTGGACAACCTTCGTCATTGATGGTCTCACAGACATATCCTCCTGTATGCACCACAGTGCAACCATAATGGCTGTGTGTACCCTCTCGTCGGCTTCATCTTTCCCTAGCATTGTGTCCAGGATGTCCCTCATTTTGCCTTCTTCCAACATTTTGAAGGCATAAGATGGAAGATGGGATTTTTCTGAAGTTTCTGTCGGGTCGTAATTCTTTCTCCCACCAATGATCTCTAGCAAGAGCATTCCATAGCTGTACACATCACTCTTCTCTGATATTGCGTAGTTGGTGATCCACTCCGGTGCAAGGTACCCTCGGGTTCCTCTTAGCGTTGTGAAAACATGGCTCTGTTCCCTGGTCATTAGCTTTGCCAAACCAAAATCTGAGACTTTGGCAAGGTAATTAGTGTCGAGGAGAACATTTTCAGGCTTTATGTCACAGTGAACAATCTTCACATCACAATCTTCGTGGAGATATGCTAGCCCTTTAGCCGTACCCAATGCTATATTGAATCTTGTCTCCCAATCCAATAGGAATTCTCCGTTGTTTTTCTTGAAAATCCATTTATCAAGAGACCCATTTGCCATGTAATCGTAAACCAGAAGTCGATGACTTCCTTCTGCACAGAAGCCCCTGAGCCGGACCAAGTGCAGATGATGGATGCTGCCAATGATGCTAACTTCAGCTCGAAACTCTTTCTTTCCCTGACCAATGCCTTCCAACTTCTTCACAGCCAGTTGAGTCCCATCTGGGAGACTCCCTTGGTAAACCGAGCCAAAACCTCCTTGCCCTAGTTTCACCGAGTAGTTATTTGTTGCAGTTTGGAGATCTCTGTAACTGAAACGAATGGGCATCCCAGTCATATTTTCAAAGAAATTTTCCTCGTCTGAGGTCCCTGTAGGAGATTCTGGTGATCTTCCCTTCCTCCTGTAGTACCGGTATCCCATAAAAAGTAGGCCACAAATAACAAGTACTGTCGAGATGGCTATGATCACAACATAAGGGAAGTGTTTCTTCTTGTTTCCGCTCCTCCCACTGCTTCCATCCCTCAAGACCTTAATGTAAGAAACAAAGCCGGAGCCCTTGTCAGAATTTTGGAAGCTACCTAATCTGTCAAACAGAAAACAATTTCTTGTACTGTTTTGGAAGAACATAGCAACACACGAACAGTTGCCAAGGCAAGACGTTTGGCAACCATTCAAATCAGTTTTCGAAGAAGGTGGAATATATCCCAATGCAAAATAATAGAGCCCGTCCCCAGCATTTACAAGCTCTGTAGAACCCTCCAAAGGATCACAAGAGGAGACAACCCCCGCCTTGCAATTAGTACGCGAGCTGAGACCTGAAGGGCACTGACACTTGTTGTTACTATAACATTCAAAGTATGAATCACAAGGCTCTGGTGTGCTGCACGAATCGCTTGGTATTTTTGTTTCTGAAGGACCACTTGACCCTCCATTCTGAAGATTGTAGAAAGAGATAAATCCATCACTTCCTAAAACTGCAATCCATGTGGCATTTGCATCAATATTGCTCGAGAAAATAAATTGCCATAGCAACGCTTTGGATCGATCAAAGAACTTCCATGAATTTTCACTGATAGTTGCTGAAGTGACTACACCACCATCTTTGTTGATTGTTTTCCCGCTTTCCTTCGCCATAGACCAATACGGCTGTGGTGTTTTGAAACCTGCAGAAAGAACCAAGTCCCCGGACTTGATTTGAAGAATATAAGTCAAGTTGTTAGAGCTAGGATTGCTTACAAGCTTCATTCCTTCTGAAAATTCCTGATTCCATAATAGGGTATCAGTTGGATGGCTAAAACTCTGCCAAACTACTCCATTGTCATCTCCACGCAAAACCAAATTTCCCGAGTCCTGCAATTCCATTGCAGATACGCTTTTACCACCAGTATCCGCAGACCAAACCACACTTCCACCTTTTTGCAAAGACGCACCACTCTTAGCATCAAACACAATTTTATCAGAATTTGAAACCGGGGAACCCCTATTCGCAGTCCAGACTACCGTAGAACTGTCCATGTGGAAAACAACCAGCAGAAACAATGTGACGTCATTGGGAGTAGTCTGGAAGCCAAAACCAAACTCGGACTTGTTAGATAACAGAAACAACCCATCATTGTCAATCCAGTCCATTTGAGCCCATTGAAACGACGAATTAATCGTACCAAAATTTCGAACACTAGCCAGGCAGGTTTCAGAAGAGAGAAGAACAGACAGAAATATGAACCCCATGAAATGAATGAAATTCATATCCCCCATGGCCAAATGAAAACCGGTACTTCACTAAGATTTCAAAAAATGGAGGATTGAAGAAGAACAATAGAACTAACCAGAGAAGACGCAAAACATCTTTACAATACAAAGGACCCTAAAGGAAAGGAGGATGCCTAGAAAAAAAAAAAAAAAAAACACTTTCAACTATGAGGTAACCAATCACAGAATCTACCAAATTAGCCTTGTAAGCATAATCCCAAAATATGATCAAAAGTCAAGGCAGAACAAAAACTGATTTACAACACCAAAGGAAGCATAGAACTTCACATGTCAAGCTGAATTGAGAGAGAGAGAGAGAGAGAGAGAGAGAGAGAGGTGAGAAGTACCAGGGAAGTGGAAGAGAGCTGGCCAGCAGGAGAAACGCAGACAACTTTGACCCAGAAAAGGATCAAGATGAAGGCACTTATGTGAATTGGCGAAAAGCATTCAACTGCTTAACTTTTTCTTACCCACCAACTACCCCTAAATCCTTAATTTAATGCATTGAATACAGCTAAAAAAACCCAAATAGAGTAACATGGTAAGCTGGGTGGCAGTAATCTCATACAATTCTAACTTTCAGAGTTCAAAAGCACCAAATTTGACAAAAACCCAGTTCACGTGTGAACTTAAAGATGTGAAATCAAGAGACTTTGGCAATGTCAAATGATGGGTACTTCTCCAATCACCAAAAAAATAAAAAAGACAAACTTTATGCGAGAGAAGAAGAAAATCATGCTTAATAACCAAAGGGTAGTTCTCAATTGGCCAGCAGGTTGCAGAGAAACTAAGATTTATGTGAAGGGAATCAGATACAGAGCATCAATTAAAAAACTATGGAACGGAAAAGGATAAATCCAGGAGAGAGAGAGAGAGAGAGAGAGAGAGAGAGAGAGAGAGAGAGAGAGGGAGCTCTCACCTCTCACTTAGTTGGAGAGAAGCATAGGGAGCAGTCAGAAACGAGAAGTGAAATTGCGGCATGGGATGGGTGTCTGGCATTTTCCTAAATCCGTTTGGAACTTTGGGTGCTTCTGTCACAAGTTTGAGAGATCTGAGGTAAAGGCTTTTCGTTTCTTTTTTTAAAATGTGGTTGAGAAACTGTCAAAAGAGAAGGTATTTTGTATTGAAACAGATGACAGATCCCAATAATTTATTGAAGAGATGACTATTTTATTCATTTTTCATTTCAAATTTTCAACCGCCGACGCCGACTACTTTTGTTCATTTGACGACTACAACTACAACTACAGAGCTCTGCTATTTTCCGCTGTTTTACTGCAGGGCAAAACATTTGGCTCGCAAAAGGTAAGCAAATGAAATAAAGGATTTGATTTGTAAATAGTTGCCTGCTAACATGGACATAAATATCTCCCCATGCTGTTCTTTTTTTCTCAAAACCTCACCTTTTGTAAGAGTTTCGAATTCGTTAAGTTCGATTCCCTTCTTCTAATATCGGCGGCATAAAAAACAAGCATTATATCTCGAGAAAATTTCATTTCTATCAATTTATTTAACTTCGATATATTCATTAAGATGTTTGATTAAGTTCTAAATTTAATCTAGGTTAAAGAAAATTGAGTTCTGTGAGATTTTTTCAATGTGTTTAAAAAACATAAAATCGAAGAAATACTACTAATCACCATAGAGTGGTTCAGTGGTTGGGACGAATTTCTGCTTCTCTTTTTAAAAAAGGGAAAATAAAGAAGACAAATTACTATTATGCATTGAATCTCCACATATATATTATGTTTACAATCAATGTTTTCAAGGTTGAAAGCGTAAAATTAGAGCCGTCAAAGTCTCACAAGGCAAAGCATAAGCCTTTCGAGCCTTGCCTCAAGGTGTGCAATTGTCACGCCTCTAAAACATTGTTTACAACACTCATCATAAGATATTGGATGAGTGTTGTAGACATAATGAGTTATATAATGATGTCACAATATATCGTTACTAACTTAATGAAATTAGTCTATCACTCTTCTAAATAGGATACTGTGTTCAAATCTCACAAGTGAGTTAAACAGAGAGTTAATTAAGAGTATAAATAGACGGTACAAAAAGTGGTTTTAAATTACAAAGAGATAGAGTTGGATTTATTTATTTTTGGTTGAGTGTTGTTCAACTTCTAAGCAAATTATATTTTGCTTAGTCATTAGTGGCAAGAAAACGACATAATCAAAATGGGAGGTTTTGTGGTTCAACCTTCAAGCATGTCCAATTCTTTCTCTACTAACCTTTATTTGATTTAATTTGAATTTGTTTTTCCTAGATTGGCATGAAATTATGAAAATAATGGTGGTCGAATCGGAGGGTTGGGATCTTTTTGGTTTTGCGTATGTGACGTGGAGGATGGTAGATGGGTCCCCAATGGTTCAACGTTTCGGAATTGGATCCGTTTCGGACCTTAATGTTTGAAGCCAAGAGATCAATTCATCTGGATCGCTGATTGATGTATAAAAAAAATAAGTTAATCAAAATCATTAGATTCAATTTATGCGACCCAGATAAATTGATCCTTAAATTCCAGATACTAAGGTCCGAAACGGATCTAATTCCCAACCTTTCAACTTGAATGCAAAAAATGGGACAGCTCATTGGTTTGGTTGACTGAGAGGAGATAGCGGGGGCAGGCAGGATGTTCTTGCAATTTCATGATGGGTCCCAACCAAGCTCTTTTAATAATGCAAGTGGCAGCATTATTTTACTACAAGTGGAACGTCACGACGCAAGGTTCCAGTTTTATTTTCAAAGTTTTGATCATAAACTTAACTCTCAAATGACCAACGTGCTACTATTAGGTACCTAGTAGTAACTAGTAACCAATGGAAAATGTATAATTTCCTTTCTAATTTTTCCTCAACTTGAATCGTGATCTTATCTTTACCCAATTTTATAATACATGGTGCATAGTTTATGTATATTTTTTACACGATATGACAATATGATTAAAATTTAACACGAAATTAATAAATTTGAATTGATCGTTACTTGGACATGAGAATTCAGAGAAGTAATAGGAAGTTAGAAGTTTTCTTTATTCAAAAGAAATTATTGATCAGTTTCTTTCACTCATAGGGGTAAAATTGGAAAAATAGCCAAAACCCGAATATGATTAAGGATAAATGACCTAGACTGGATGGATGGAATGCAATTAGAACTAATCGACAAAGACATGGTGCCTATAATATTGTTACAGGAAAACTTAATTTCAGCAAAGCTGTACAGGCTGGAGCAGTGATGGTGGGAACAGCAAAACCATGTGCTGTGAAACCCTAAAACTTTTTTTGGTCTAAGAAATACCGCCATGCAGATGCAGCTTGCTAGCTCATATATCGAACCGTACTACTGCTAAGCATATATAAGACATGGGGAAACAGGTATAAGAATTAAGCAGTTCGACAGCTTGACAAGATCCTCAAATTCTGATTCACACGCACGCACACGCATACACACATATATAGAGTCATTTGTTCTACAGAAATCAAGAAAATAATTAAAAGGCCTCCAATCCATTAATTCTATCCCTGGTTGATTGTTCTCCTCGCTTTATTCGATGGAAACGTCAAAATAAACATGAACGTGCAAAAGAAGGAAAGAATGTGCATAAATAGTTTCACTAATGTGAAACCGTTTTATTTGTAAGTTGTGAAGGTTGTTTAAATGATCATGAAACTGCTACCCATTTGCTTGTGCATTATACTACTAAGTTTTCTGGATATATCTGGATCTGATGGTCAGTTAATATTTCAAGCTTTTTAGGTTAAATCTTGATTTTTATTTTATTTTATGGTTGGCATTGTTCATCAAATTTCACAGAAAATTTAAGTTCGTCGTACAAAAAGTTGGTTATTAAGAAAAGTTAAACGACAGATGTTAAGGAACGAAATCCATTCCAAGACCTTTCTTGGTAATTAAGAAAAGTTGGGTATTAAGAAAAGAAAAGTTAAACCACAGATATTAAGGAACGAACCCCTATTCCAAGAACTTTCTTGGTAATTAAATCCTTAAGAAGCAAAAACTCATGACTATTCATTCCATCGAGGCATCCTTTGAAAGGGTACTCACATTGGTACTTCATGTTCCTTCTTTTGATATCTCACTATTATACAACTATCACGATGAGAACAATTTACAATCTTTCAACTCAATATTTTACAATCTTTTCTTCTTTCAACACAAAAAGAGTATACAAGGCTAAAAATTGAGCCTCGAGATAGATCGTTGGCCTAATTATTTTATTTCCTCCCAAACTGAACACAAAATAATAATAACAATAATTAAAGATTAACCCACGAGTTTTTCTTTTTTTTTTTTTTGCCTTTTTGTTTCTAAACATTGATGACCAAATATTTGGATAGGATTTTACAACATTTAATGAGAGGGACAATTGATGGAATTATCACATGGACTCGTATCACATACAACTCAGAGTTGTCAGTTGTCACCGATTCCCATTTGCTAAGGTAATCTCAGGCCATCTCCAGTCATGGAAACGTAATCCTTGATTATGTTTAAGATTTCTTAAACTAATATTTTAAGGTTTTTTATATTAGGATCCCATAAAATATTGAATGCACTTCATATTAAAATTTAATATTAAATGACTTATTTACCCTATTATGCAATGATAATTTTGACCTTATCAGGTTAAAAAAAAAAAATTCTAAATACACCACAAATCACTTTTAACATAATATTTAGGGGTGTGCTATCCACACCCCTTTTTACTTCTCACACACCCCTTGTTAATTTATATCTGTTGATCTTCTTCAATTCATCCGATCTGACAGTTGAAAACTAAAAAAGTGTGGGAGAAGTAAAAAAGGATGTGTGGATATCACACCCCTATTATTTATCTTCTTCAACTATCAAAATCCTTTAACCCTCCATTGTTGAACAAAACTCTAACCAATGAAACTACAAACATGTTGATTGAGAAAAATTATTTTTAACGAATGAAACACAAAATCAATGTTCGGAAGCTTTACATGAGGTAAGACTACATATTTTTTTATTGTTTTAGTGATATTGACAACATCGATAATTATTTAATCTTGTTTTTTACTGCGTTATTCAAGCTTCTATGCTCATATTCATTTTTTAGGGATCACAAGGATTACATAAAGAATTAAACACCTAAAATTACCACCAAATATTAAAAACAGACGACATAGGTTTTAATGGTGGAATTGAAAAAAACCCACATATACTTTAAATCCCAGACGACATCTTTTGTCAAAATTCCAGTTGGCATTTTTTGTCCAAATTAAAAGCTTTATAATGTTTGAGAAATGTAGGATGTATCGAAAATATGGGGTGCATATAGAAAATGTAATGTGTATATTGAGAATGTGAAGTGTGAGGGTATTATGGGGAAGTATGTGAGGTGTATTAAGATAATTTTTCATTGAAAAACCAAATGCGAGGTGTATTAAGTATGTGTGGTTTATTCAATAATTTGTGGAATGTTAATATAATAAGCCTATTTTAAAGACTATTTTAGGGTTAATTTTTCTAATTATGCAGATTTATATTTTATCATCCTTCACATTATTACTTTTAGGTCAAATTTAGCATTATTTTTTTAGCCCGATTCCTTTAGCCTTTTGGTTGGAAACTAATTTTATCAATTTAGAGCTAAATATGCCTCATGGTATGTGTGGGCTAACGAGAAAAGATATAATTAAGAATAAGGATATATGAGGTAAAGTAGAAAATTGATTAAGATGGTTTGGACACGTAAACCGAAAACCTACAAGTGCTCCGGTTAGAAAATGAGACTATGGAATTGAGGCTTAGGGCAAAAGGGATAGAATAAGGCCTAGGAAGACTTTGAAAGAGACTAAAAGAAAATATATAGAGTACTACTTGGATTTCACGGAAGACTATGCGCAAAACCAAATACAGTTGTGTTCTAAGATTTATATAATCGACTTTATTTAGTGATATAAGGCTTGATTATTATTGTCATTATTGTTAAATTTAAATATGACCTCGCGTTACATTCATTGAAACGAAAATAATCTCGATTCATTCAAAAATTTAAATTATTTAAATTCATGTCTCAGCATTTTCCAGATCTTAATAGAGACTACAAACATGCTAAATCATATATCATATATATTATAATGAATTAATCAATAAATGATATCAACCAATAGTACTTGAACACAACTACCAACCACAAATCTTGGTGCAGCAACTATGGCTTTCGCATATCTTTATTTTCTCGAGCTTGAAGATCTCAACATCTGAATAGTATATTTTGGAGTGATCGAATTCTTATAGAAGCTTAATGAGTCATGAATTATACTTCATTGCCTTTTAATAATAGGATACACAGTCATCGTGCAAGAACTCTAGAAAGCATGTGTCATATGAAAAGGAGAAAAAAACATTATATATCAACGAAACACATTATTTTATTTATGGTATAACATATGATTTAATTATTAATATTGTCCTTAAAAAAATACTTATCGTCTATTCATATTGTAACATATTAATGAATTAAACACCAAGTGCGCATTAGTCCTAGTCGTGTAAAAATATAATTATAAAACTCATAATTAAGGGAAGAAAGTCAAGCAAATTGTTATTAATTTATAGGTAAGAAAAAGTTTAAGGAGAAAATACAGATGATTTTTTAAAATGATATTGATAATATATGAACCTAGGTCGTGGTGTTAGGCACGAAAAGGGGTTTTCACTTCCAGATGCGAAGAAATATGTACCTTATTCAACCACTGTCTTAAAGTTAAAGATGTGAGCAGTTTATGAAAAACATGCATCAACTTGCAAATTTTGAAAAACATGCATGGCTACTTTCAAATTCGTTGCAAATAAAATATGAATTAGATACCATTAATAATATGAAAGCCTTTTTAATTTCAACTAAGCAGAAAAACAAGTAGTGGAACCTTCACTTGCCTTGGTTCATGTTGCTTACCCACTTAGTCGATAAATTTTATATACACTCAGTTGCATATATATATTTTAATGTGTACAACACTCATCTCATATGCAATCAATTAAGCGGTTACATCTAAAGCTTTCTCCTCTCTAGTGGCCATATTTTGCTACTCTTCTCATTTGTAGAATATGGGTGAACTAATAGAAAGGTTTCATAGTTGGTCCATCGACCCACTTGTTGATCAACATTAAAATTATCTTATGCTTAACTACGTGTACAGTTCAATAAATATGTAATTTTATGTAATAGACATCGTTGCAATTAGTAGTTAAACCGTTTAATATAAGCGGGACTGAATTTCGTGTGGTTTATAATGTGAGACTTTATATGACTCAAGAATTGCCCCAAGTGAAGTTTGAATCCATCTTATAATATTTTCAAGGGTAGTGATGTCTTGCACACCCATTTTTACTTCTTAAACCCTCTTTTTCTGACTGTCGGATTGAATGAATTAAAGAAGACTAATGGTAAAAAATTAACAAAAATATATGTAAAGTAAAAATAAATAAATGTGTGAATGGAACTTTCTTATTTCCAAATGCAGATTACCAATGTCCTTCATAAAGATATGGGCTTGGGGAAGCAAGGCAAAGCAACCGAAATGAAACTGTAGATTTTCTCTGCTGCACATATGGGTTGTGCGGATCATGTGCGCATGACCCGGTCGCAATTAAATCCAAGCCCTCCATTTCTATAACACAAAAGATATGGGAGGGCTATATTTCCCATCAAGCCAATCCTAAGCCTACCTTCTATTTAGGTAAGGCCTTATGACGGCCCAACATTAGTTCTAGGATTTTTCTTTCATCTTCTTTGTATTGAACATTTTGCTTGGTTTTTCTTAAAATGAAGGACAGGATAATTGAACTTGAAACATTGAACATAAAAGTACAAAAAATTGATACAATCAGTTGCATATGTAAATCGTGATACAACAATAAAAATCAGATAGATTATGACTATAACACAACACATGTATAAATTTAGGTATGATATTGTATATGATGCGATCGTCTCTCTCTCTCTCTCTCTCTCTACTTCCACCCCAAAAAGCCCTAAAACCATGTCTGTCATATTCAAGTAGGCCAAATTAAGAAGTTAACCTCACATAGGTGGCATGTAGCCATCTAATATTAACTAAACTAAAGGACCGAAAGCTACTCGTGCACTAATATTAAGTACTTAACAGGATTATATAGCAGCTTAACTTTTATCTCTTGGAGGCTTCCCAATGTTTTAGGACAGCTAACCTCTAATTAACCAAATTCCCCGAACAAGACAAACTCTCGTGCAAAATGATGTATACTACAACAACAAAATTGGAGGCTGGAGCTTACCTTTCTCTAATTTCTTTATGTTTTTCTGGTTCTATGCTTAGATTATCATACACTCAGTACATGACATTTGGTTTTAAAAACTTAAATAATTTGAAATAGATGACAAGAAAGGAAAGAATAGGTCCAAGAAATGATCTAGTATTTGCAGAGGTTACGCTAGTTGGTCACGAAAATGGTCAAGGTTTCAAATGAATACAAAGAATAATCTACATGAATCAAAGATCTTGATGTAATTACAAAAGTTACGCTAGTTAGTCACGACAGTGGTCTAGTTTCTTACAATCAAGTTCGTATCTTCTTCTCCGTGTATAGCATTATACATCGTTTTATCAAAAGAAAAGAAAATAGTCTTGTTTTTTTTGAAGTAATATTATAGACTAGATTTCTATACCATAGTACATAAATTATATTTTTTGTGCTGGACGAAGTATAACTTGAAACTTATCTTAATCTTTCCTACGCAATGTAATTGCGAATTCTAGACTCCAACTGTCCGATTATGGCCTCGTAATTTTTACAAGTTTGCACGTAATTTTCCCCTCAGCATTTTCTACAGCATCGTATGTCCAAGTGCACGTGGCAATATATGAAGAAATTAACAACGTTTCTTCTCAGAAGATCATCCACTACGCAATGTGATTGGCCCCCATTCACACACGCCTTATTCATTCGTCCAAATCCATCCATATAACTTAATCCCAACAACAAATCCCACGTGCGGTATTACCTGTCCTCCGTTGACGTGTCACCACCCGAACACCCTCGATGACGCCAAAACCCCTCCCCATTCCCGAAGCTCCGATCCCCTGCCTCCAACCCCACACCTGTCACAACTTGCCAGATAATCCAAGTGGTATATTCACGTGATACTCACGTGGATATCCGAAAACGTGTGAAGTGGGCCAATTGGGTCGCTCACACGGAGTCGTTTAAAACGCGGGGTTGGGAGTCGTTTGGGGATCTCTTGAGAGACTCGGCCATGCATAAAGCTTATTGAAAACCACAGCTGTCGTTGTGACCCTATAAAGAAAGACTCCCATTTCTTTAATTTCCTTTACAACTCAATTCATAAATATTCGTACCTTTTCATCACATGAATTCATTGAAGAAGCTGAATCCGTCGCCGGTCGCCTTGTAACTTGTTGGCTTTGTAATACATACGACTATAGTTCATCAGGTTTTGAATTCGACTGACGTCTGGTTGAATCAGCGTATCATAATTACCGGCACAAGATGAAGTGGTCGCCGTGGCCGTCAGGCGGAACTAAGAGGTTTCAAGTGAAGGTGAGCCAGCTGAAGCTGCAAGGGTTTAATTTTGAGAAGGAGAAGGATAGTGTTGGTGTGATTGAGGTGAAATGGAAAGGGTCTAAGCCTGGAGGGCCTGGAGTTTTGGTTCCATTCTATGGAAGAAGATCGTCGAGGCAGCCGAAAAACTACACCAGCCAGAGATTTTTGAGTCGTCAAGTCATTGAATGGGATGATGAATTTCAGAGCCTCTGTAATTTTGGGTCGAAGCAAGGTGGGAACTTTAGTCCCTGGGATTTGACTTTTACCCTGTTACACGTAAGTTTCTAATCTTTGATCTTTTAGCATTAATGGGTTTGTGTTTGTTTTTTTTTTTTTTTTTTTTTTTTATATAAGCGATGTTCTACTTTAAACTATTCGAATTCGGGTGTACAGGTTGAGCGCATCCGCTCAATCGGATTTGGTTCTGCTTCTGGTTGTTGAATATTTGACATTGATTATTCTTCTGCGTTTGTGATTTTCAGGGAGAGAGTGCGGAGCAAAAGAGTAATATGGCGGTTTTTGGGACGGTTTCGTTGAACATAGCAGAATTGGCATCGACAATGGAGTCTCAGATTCAGAGGAAGCTCTCTGTTACTTTGAAAATGGAGGGGACGACTCCCAGCGAAGCTACCCTTTCGGTAAATTAACTTCATTTTTTTTATTTTTCTCAAATTTTTTTATTTACTCAAGTTAATTAATTGCAAATTTACAGACAAGATTAATGGTGTTTTCAGTTATTTAGTCATGTCTAATTTTACCCAAACATACAAAGTTGCATTTCTTAAGCGTAAATGAATGGGATCAGCCGCTTTTATTGGAACATGAAAGCTATATGCTTAATTAGCTGTTTTAAATCCAATTTAAGGCAATGCCAGTTTATTACATCATCTGTTCTTAATTGGGTAATATTAATAACCAGAATTATTTTTACCTTCATTTTTTTCTTCATCTTTTCGTTTCACTATTGGTAACACCACATAACACCATAACACATAGGGAATGCACATATTCCCTTACTTGCGAAAAACGTATATTGATTGAAGGTTTCGATTATAAATTATACTGCCAAAATACGTATTCGGAAGAATGCAAATATTATCCTTAAATTAATAAGCGCCTCATTTTATTTCTTTGTAAGCTTATGGACTTTCAATGTTTGATGGTGCCCGCAGGTTTGTCTAAGCTTTGCTGAGGTGAGAAACTTGCATGACTCGGCAGCACTCGGTCAAGACTCGACCGAGTCAGACAAGGGCAAGTTGGTTCGAAGAGTAAGCTACTTCAGGAGCTTTAGGAAGTCAAGCAATGAGAGGAAGAGTCGTGAGGACCGAGGCATGAGTGACCGGGACGAGTCATTCTTGTCCGACTCAGAAGGGTCACCGGGGAATGGACTCGTTAACGGTGGTGTCAATGCAGATTTGAGTTCAAAGGCAGAGTCAGGATCGTTCCCGAGTCATGAAACTCGGTTTGACTCGGGGCAGAAGAGTTGGCTCTCGAGGAAGAGGAAGTGGTTGAATGGAAGACCACCTAGGAGAAAAGTGGAGCCCTTTGTTGAGAAGACTAGTAGGGACAATGCAGTGCAAATTTCCGTTGACAACAATCTCAGTGATTCTATAAAGGTATTAAGTCCATTTCGAATTGTTTTTGTAGGAAGCGTTTTTGCTCATAAACACTTTTGTTAGAAGTGTTTTTATTAGAAGAACGTCAAGTTCTTTTGCTCAAAAGACCAGTGCAGTTCTCAAAAAATCACATCTAAGACTCATAAGCACTTTTAGATTTTTTTGGCCTAACATCCTGAAAAGCACTTACGGTTTTCAGAATACACTTCCAGCCTTTTCAATGATTCTTACTAATAAGATAGAAGGCTCATTTGGGTTTACTTTTCTGCAGATATCAAATTGTACTGCTGAACGTTCTTCACAATCAGATCATGAGCATGGAAAATGCACCACAAATTGCTGGGAAGAAAGGGAAGTAGAAAGCAGAGATGGGCAAGCAAAGCTCAAAACCAATGCGTTTTTTGCGTCCTTTGATCAACGGAGCGAAAAGGCCGCCGGAGAGAGTGCCTGCACAGCCCTTGTTGCGGTCATCGCACACTGGCTGCATTCGCACCAACACTCAATGCCTACAAGATCCAAATTCGACAGCCTCATCACACAAGGTTCCTCAGAGTGGCAAAAACTCTGCAGCAACGAGACCTACATAAACCTATTTCCCAACAAACACTTCGACCTTGAAACGGTTTTGGAAGCTGATCTTAGACCTCTTGGTGTCTCGCCTGAGAAATCCTTTATCGGATTCTTCAGCCCGGAGAAGTTCGAGAGCTTGAAGGGACTCATGTCATTCGACGACATATGGAATGAGATAGATAAAAACAGAGAGCTTTACGAACCGAGGATATACATAGTAAGTTGGAACGACCACTTTTTCGTGCTGAAGGTTGAAGCCGATGCATACTATATCATTGACTCTTTGGGTGAGAGGCTCTTTGAGGGGTGTAACCAGGCATACATACTAAAATTCGACAATTCGAGCATCATGCATGGGAAAACAGAGAAAGCAGAGGATGATTCAGAGGAAAGATTAGAAGTAATATGCAGTGGAAAAGAATGTTGTAGACAGTTCATTAAAAGATTTCTTGCTGCCATACCACTGAAGGAGCTTGAGGAGGAAGAGGAAAAGAGTGCAGTTCCTATTTTACCTCTTCACCGGCATTTGCAGATCGAGTTCCACTACACCTCCTGCCCCTCCTCCTCCTCCTCCTCCTCCTCCTCCTCCTTCTCCTCTTCTTTGTCGACCTCTGCTACTTCTTCCACTTACTCTCTCTCATCAGGTGAAGACTAGAAATCAAGTAGCAGAATTGTATAGAAGGGTTTGATTATTAGCATTTAATGATACTATTGAGACTAGGTAGAAATTTCAATGAGACTCCCACTTCGTGGCATAATCTTGAGAAGAACTTACATACAACAAGAAAGTCAAGATGACGGTATTATAAACTAATTCATTTAAACACATGATAAGACGTGATAAACTTAAGATGCTGTCACCCTAGCGTCCTTAGAGAATATGCCAATATACTGAAACAAAGAAAGAATTGCATATGTTTTGACCCCACCAAATGACTGAAGGGAGGGGACACAAAAGATTAGCCACCACTTGTACAAAGCGGCAGTTGCAAACAAAGAATAATTACTTGAGATAATACAAGTATTAAAGAGACAAATTTCTTGTCCCCCACTCACTCACACAAACAAGATCCCCATCCCTTCTTTCTTACTCAAAATCAGAAGGTGGGTCCATACCCTTATCTGTGATGACTAATGATTCAAAGATTAAAAGTTTAGGTTTGAGGGTGAGTGTCCTCCCTTTCACATAGATCCCATACCTGATCTCCAAACACAACCCGAACGGGAAAAACGTCCTTGCACCGGTGCATTAAACGGGTCTCACATTTGCTACATCATGTAAGCGGCACATAACAAAGAAGAAAGACTCATTTGGATTGACGAGCTTTTTCAGCCCCAAAACTAAGAACCAATGGAACGTCCGTCTAAGCTACCAAATGTGAGACAACTGTTTCATGCAACGAGTGCATATCCAGAACATTCCAATGGATCTCTAACTCACAACATCAGAATAGGGTTTAGGGGAAGGGTAACCCCAAACCCAAAGTTTTGTGATGTTTTAACACCGTACGGTACGTAAAGTTCTATGTTCTCAAAAGCAACACGTATGGCATACCACTAATTGTACATTGCAGATCAGAAGTCCATTCACTCATCTAGTCTCTGCTTTAATTCACAATTTACATTTTGTCTCTTAAAACGCTACATCAGCAGCTCAGTTCATTACCAATCTAGGAGCTAGGAAGTACATCGAGATTGCATAAAAAAGCTTTTGGCAAAACATATTCGCTAAGCCAATGTCAAGATAATGAAAAACTAACTTTACTAAAGCAACAGTTAGTCTACAAACCTCCATTCCTCATGCTTCCATTAAAGTGGCTGAAAGGAAGCTCCGGCTGCCTACAAAATTTTGAATCCTCTGTTGGGTGATTAAAAGCTGCCTTCCGCTTTCTCATTGCTGCTTGGACATATAAATCTTCGCCCTCAAAACTCAACCTACCCCATGAGTCTGTTGGTCCATACTCACTACCCTTAGGAGTGAGATAAAACTGTTTATCAAATTGCGGTGACTGATCACGACACTTCAACCGTTCCTCAACGCCAACATCTTTGCACTCCTGGGGCTGACTGTTCTCACCGCTTGGGAGTTGATTAGAGTGCGGGCCTAACCGCAGAGACAAATCACAGCCAATCAAACATGGGTTCTCATGGTAGTCCCTTCTTTCTGTTTGTGTGTTATTATTTGATTTATCTCCATTACAGGGCAGGTTTGGGATAACTCCTATCTTGGCAGGTTCTAAGGGGTCGGAAACTGGTTTGGGAAGGACAGCAAAACCTGGTTTCGGTTCTTTGAACTGAGGAAGATTTCCATAGTACAGAGGGTATTTAGGAAAATTAGATGTTGCCAGATTTTCCCTAGAGAAACATTGGTCATAACCCAAAGGAGGAACATTTTCGGATGCAACCATGAACTTCATAGTATTGCAATCGTTATATTGGGCAACAGGGCATCTAGGTTCAAAAACAAGAGGGGTTGAATTAGTGGTTTTGGGGTTAACAAAATTTGAACAATGTGGCCTATACTGCAAATTGGACGTGTAATCTTTTTTATTAGCATCCTCTACCACACTAGGAGAAATGCTAGGGACATGCGAAGTCACGGGCATCAGATAACACCTTGGGTTAGTATTCCGTTGACTCCTCGTAGCTCTTCTCGGTATGCACCCCAAAATGAGAGCAGCTGGGTTGTTTTACAAAAAAAATTGAGAGGTCAACACAGATGTTTATACTTTATACACAATGGGAACTAACAGTTTATTAAGTGGAGAACTACATATGCACATTCCGAAACAAATACTAAACAATAGCAAGAAATTATGCAATCCAAATTTGTTGTAGATACCTTCAATACAAGGCTGAAGAAACTCTCCAGTTTCAGTAGTCTCATCACGCCGAATTATCGTGTTAATGGCATCATTTGTTCTGTCCCAAAGGGTTTTAAGGTCCATGTATTCTGCCTATAAAACAATATAAATTGCAAAGCACAACACTTTAAAAGAACCAAATAAGTAAAAATCCAGTATTATACAACGCAGCTCAGTTTCTCCCACTCAGAGAATGCAGAAAGTAGAAATAAAGAAAAAATCTAACTTTTAATCTCAACCTAATTAGTATTTAGATTAAAAAGTAAAAAGTGAAAAAGATTACCTCAGAATTGGCTTTGGAGTACATAATTTCTTCAGCTTTGAGAACAACAATTGGGAGCTTCTCTTGCCATTCTTTGTTCTTCTTAGTAGTTGAGCTATGGATCCCGTTCACAACCCTAATTAAGCAAAAGCACTTATAAGTGATTACTGAATAAGTTAAACATTTCAAAACCCCATAGAAAAGAAAATAATAAAAAAACCAAAAAATTAGACATGCAAAAATTGAGAGTTGGGGGGAACCTGAAGATTTCTTTGATGAGAGAACCTCTCATGGGTTGGTGCCTCTCACGGTGCCAAGCTCTTCTCACACATTCATATGGTCTTGGCCCTGATCTTGGCATCCTCTCTAACCAATTCTAGAGAGCGAAAGAGAGAGTTGGGTTTAGACTTCAGAGAGAGAAGTAAAAGTCAAGCAGCTTCTGTGGGAAGTTGGGAACTTGAGGCAGCTTCTGGTTGTGACTTTTCTTGCTAGACTCTGAGACTCTCCCTCAAAGACTTCTCCTTTTCAAGGACACTGACTGACCCAAAATGCAGTTCCACTAAGACTACTGAGGAGAGAGAAAGAAGAGAGCGAGAGAGAGAGAGAGAGTTTTGTTTGTATTGCTTTCTTTATTATTTTTGGTTGGGGTTTTTCTGTAGACTCAATAATTTCAAAGGGAGAGTAGGGTTGGGGTTTGAAATTGAATTGAGGGAGGTGGGGGGTTTGGGTGTGTCCCCCACTCATCCACATGCCTGCTTCCCCTCACCCCAGGTGTCCCCCTCTCTCTCTCTCCCCCCCCCCCCCCCCCTTTCTCTCTCTCTCCCTTTCTCATGTCCCTGTCTGTGTTTAGGTGTATCCATTCATGAGTTGAGAGTTTCTGATAAGTATTTGTCAGTGTCGGTCGTCGCCTTTAATTAAGCAACCCCAAACCTCACACAGTTGCTAACAATGGCCGTCCATCCTTTCCAATCCAATTCCGAAAAACCTACTCTACTCTCTCTAGTCGCTAACAACTCATCATGAATTTAAATCTTGTTACTTTACCCAATAAAAATGAATTGAAACAAAATTAAAAAGTTCAATCCTTCAAAGTGGAATGAGAAAATAGAAAAAACAATCAACTTATATTGTGACGTGATTATGTCCTCGATACTATGTGAAAAAAAATTAAAACATGTTATAACGTGTTTGTCAATAGCGATTAGACTAATTAGTAAGAGTGATACATGTGTGTTACATCCATTTCTTCTATTTGGTATATTAGACAAAATAAATAACAACATATGATGTGTTATGAGACACGACCACCTAAGTGAAGATGGAAAATAAATTTCGACGCATTAGTATACCGCTTCATGTCTATCACTGCACGTAACAAGTCTAACGACTTGAGCATTATAGGGTTCTTATTATTATTATTATTATTATTTTCTTTCTTCAATTGTAATTTGTAATTGCACTTTGCTTCCAACAATCACCTCCTAAAGCAAAGGACCGAACATCAAATGTCCATTTACCACAATGATAGAAATGAATTGTACCCTTACATGACTGTGTGAGTTCAAACATGTCGGTAACTAATCAAGTATCTAATCAAACAAAATAACAAAAAAAAAAAAGAAAAAAAAAAAGCAAAGGACCGAACAAATTAGACGACCAACGAGCCCAAAAACAAAATGGCCCGCAACAGAACAACGGCAAAGCTGCCCAGGGAAAAACAACGGGAGACCCAATCCCACACAACATGGGCCAGTGAAACGTTTATATATTATTGAGGGGAATTTTTTTTCAATATAAACGATATTATTATTTTAATCAGGATCAAGTTTTATGACGTAATAAGTTTAAAAAAAAATTGGCTTAACTGCTGGGACAATCACGGCAGCGCACTTAGTTTTATACAATTTTTTTTTTTTTTTTGCAAATGAGGTTGATGTTTTAGGTTTTTAAGAATGGGCTCAATTGTTTAATGGTCTTTCGCTTCACTAGTAAGTAAAAATCTTAGCTTTGATTTCCGTCAAAAGAAAATTTGAATTACATTATTGTTAGTCTATGAGGTTTAGCCCATTCTCCACTCCGTTTGTGTAAACAGTTACGGTTGTTAAAAAAAAGTGTTATTACAACCGATTGTTATATAAAAAAACGTGAATATAAGTCGTTTGATGCATCCAAACACCTACTAAAGAACCTAACTCTTCACCAAAGCCTCCTCAATATGGCCACTCGGGAGGGCCAACGTAGAAGGAAAAGAAAAATAACTCAAAAAATAGTTGTAAATTTGTAATACAATCTTGCATGGCTTAGAAGAATACTGGATTAAGTAAATATTTCGTAGCTCAGTTGGTTAAAAGATTCGTCTTTATATTTGAGATTTTGTATTCAAATCTTTGTAGTTTAAATATATTTAGTATAAAATATTTATTTATAGAAAACAAGACTAAATTAATATGCATAATAATTACTTACAGACAAAAGTATTTATACTAATTATAACCAAGTTTTTATAGGAGTTTATTGGTTCAATGTATAGAAACATAAAATAAAGGTAATTATCATCTCTAATATTACATGTAGGAATTTAAAGTACTTTATCTATAATATGTAAAAAAAAAAAAAAAATGTGTAACAGAAAAGATCCTTATAATTTATTGCAACTAAAAGCTAAATAAAAAAAATAAAAAAACTATCCAAGAACTTCAGGTTGCCTCATATATTCATCCTCAGTCTGTTTTATTTTATTTTATTTTATTTTTTTGAAATTTCAACACGTAAATGTAATGACATTACCCAATTCTATAATTTTAGAAATTAAGAAAACATCATATTAACCCACAATAAATTCATAAACTGTAAGTTTCATCAGAAGTCTGGTACCAAGAAACTGAGTGCAATACAATCGAACGTAATACTCAAATAAACAAAAGAGAGACCAACGTCCCTCCACCAACTACTCATTACAAAATATGCAGAAAAAAATAGTCGCTGATCAAAAGTCCAAGCAACAAATGAGAATATTTTCAAGCGATGCAACCACGTAAATGAAGAACGAAAAAGACCGTGATCAATTACTCTGCTGCTCCCTTTTTGTGATCCACGTACTTTTGTTTGAATGCTCCACTAATTCATTGCACCAAAACCTATTTAACCAAAAAGAAATGAGGTGAATGTATACATAAGGAATTGATATTAGTAATGCAAACCACTAAATGAAACGCATATATACCCACTGCCGATTAATAGTTCAAGTTTGTAGTCCCTATTTAAGCTTGTCAAAATGAAACACAAAATGAATTATGGTAAGTATACATATATGCACGTCCAAGTTTGTAATCCCTACTTAAGCTTGACACGACCAAAATGATTGAGGTTGAGAATTGGGAATAAAAGAGACGATAAAAACATGAAAATATAGAGCAGGGGATGAAGAGAAAAGGTTTTCCCCGAAAAATCTGACCATACCAATTTGATACGTGGGTAGTGTGCCAAAGAGAAACCAAAAAAATGAAACACAGAGGAATTGAATTAAATTCCGATAAACTCCCAAAACAATTATATGGCATAGATAAACTTAAATGAAATCAATAAAAAGTGGAGAAAGGAAACCGGCTTCACCCACACAATCCAACATATATCCATCCAGTTGGTTGAGAAGCCTTAGCATAAGGAGAAGGAAGACAGAAAATCATATTAGAAACCTTAAATCTATGCAACCATAAGTCGAATCATTGAGTGATCCACAATCAAGATTTTTGCGGCATATAAACGTAAAACATGTATTGAAAAGTTCCATGACACTCCAAAAAGCTATTGTTCCTTTGTTTCTTCTAGATTCCTTTCCCAAGAGCACCAGATTTGCACACACGCCTTAGACCATCCAATAGTATGAATATATTTCCAAACTCTATGAAGAACAAACCGACCTAAAATATAGCAATAAATTGACTAATCCAAATGAAAGAAAAACTCGATAAAGCAAAGTATGACAACCCAAAATAATTAAGAGTCATACCTGATTAGTTGCATTGCACCAACAACAGCAAAGGTACTCTGCTGCTCCCTTTTTGTGATCCATAGAATTTTTCATTTTTCAAAGCTTCGACTTTCTAGTCCCAATCCTTTTCACTAATCTGCAAGGAACAAAGAAAATGATACGAGAGAAAAATCAGAATTGGACTTGGGGATTTTCCGTGGCTATGTAGATGCCCAATCTTTTTTAACATACACAAATTAACGACAAGAAAAAAAAAAAGAAAAAAAAAAAAAAAACCCTTGTTTTTTAAATTGGGAAGTTGGGTACCTGGAGAAGATGGCAATGAAGGCAGCGGTGGTGTAGGTGGAGGAACACGGCCCGGAGATTGGGCTCCTAAAAATGAGCGCCCGGGATCGAAGATGTGAAGAAGGATGGGTTCCAAGACGCGTCCCGGAGTCTGGTTCCGAAAGATGGGCTCTTTTCGGGCACGTTTACTAATCCATAATCATATTGAGAAGAATTGAATTGAGAATGAATTAGATTGAAGAGGAATTGAAATGAGTTGGAATCAGAATCAGATTCCTGTTGAAGTTGTTTACTAAAACTGTCTGAAATCGGAGTAACAATGATGTTGAGTCCATATAAGTTGTTTACTAATTCATTTGAATCGGCATAAAAATCAATATGATTACTAAAATACCCTTGTTCTATTTTGTTTTATTTCATCCGTATATTTATTTTTAATAACATTTTAATTTGTTTTATTTCAAGCCTTTATTCCAAAAAATTAAAATTGTATACAAATTTATTGAATTACCAATATTAAAATATTAAACAATTTAATAATACTCTTATTCATACCCAGTTGAATAGAAGTATAGAACACTTCTCCTCTCTGTGCAAGTCTGCATACCATTCATTTCCTGACCCTCACCTCCACCTTCCCCATGCACCCTACCCCATAGCCACCACCTCTTCCACCTGCGAAGTATTTCATGATTTATGGGGATTGCTTCCACGTATTTGTGGGTTTGGATTTGAATTGTTTATTTTTTTGGGTTTGGGTGGTTGATTTTGAATCCGATTTGCGAGATACATGGCTAGGGTTCTTAAGTTGGTGGGATGGGAAGTGAAGCACGATCACACAGGGAGGTGGCAATTGGAAAGTGAGGCGCAGACGCATGAAAGCAGGGTGCGCAGGGAGTGGTGGGCTGGTGGGTTGAGTGGCAGACTTGAAATTTTAGAAATAATGAGAGGCTCATAACAGGTATAAAAAATACATTCCTGATTCCCTCACTCACCCGGAATCCAAATACCTCACTCATCTAAGGAGTCCAATTCCTCCAATTTGGGGAGTTGGATTCTTGATTTTGTGTGGGTCCCACGATTTTTTTGATTCCCTCAGGTTTGGTAAACGCTTCAATACTCCGTAATCGGAATTCAACTACTTGATACGTAAACACGCCGTTCGATTATTCATCTGTATATAGCGGTGGTATGTGGTAGTTTGAACCTTCAATTGAACTCAGATTGTGGGAATATCATCAAACTCTATGGTTTCGATAGTGGAAAGTTGAAATATAACTGATAATTGAATTGGCAACTGTCTATTCTTTTTCACTTTCCATTCATGTTTCAAATTATGTAGTTAATGTTTTTACCTTTTTATCCCTTATTAAATTTATGTATAATTTATTGCATGAGTTAAGTTTTTTTTGTTTCAAGGGTTTTTGTGACATCCCACATCGCCCAGGGAAGTGATCCTTAAATGTATATTCTCATCCCTACCTAGCACGAGGTCTTTTGGGAGCTCACTGGCTTCGGGTTCCATGGGAACTCCGAAGTTAAGCGAGAAAGGGGCTAGAGCAATCCCATGATGGGTGACCCACTGGGAAGTTGCTCGTGAGTTCCCAAAAACAAAACTGTGAGGGAATGGTAAGCCCAAAGCGGACAATATCGTGTTACAATGGTGGAGCGGGCCCGAGAAGTGATCCGTCCTGGGCCGGGATGTGACAAATTGGTATCAGAGCCTAACCATGGCCGCGTGTGTGCCGACGAGGACGTCGGGCCCCTGAGGGGGATGGATTGTGACATCCCACATCGCCCAGGGAAGTGATCCTTAAATGTATATTCTCATCCCTACCTAGCACGAGGCCTTTTGGGAGCTCATTGGCTTCGGGTTCCATGGGAACTCCGAAGTTAAGCGAGAAGGGGGCTAGAGCAATCCCATGATGGGTGACCCACTGGGAAGTTGCTCGTGAGTTCCCAAAAACAAAACCGTGAGGGAATGGTAAGCCCAAAGCGGACAATATCGTGTTACAGTGGTGGAGCGGGTCCGGGAAGTGATCCGCCCCGGGCAGGGATGTGACAGTTTTTGTGTCCATTTATTTTTGGTGAAGCATTGAGACACCAAAACTCACTTTTGGCATTCTATTAGTAGAGATATTAGCATAACTTGTTGCATGAATAAGAGGATATAGCCATTTTTGTTGTCTCTCCAACCCAATATTTGACACGCGCAGAATTTATAACTAAGTTAATTAATAATATTTTTCTTAAAACCAAAAGTTTTGAGCTCGAATATCATATCATCTCAATATCAAAATCAAATTGTTGACACAAAACGAAGCTTTGGTGTGAAATTCAATTCTTCTTACAATTGCAATCACGAGCAAAGTGAAGATTTCCATCACCTTTTCGGACACCAAAAAAATGAATATTCGTATCCTGCCACTAATTATTCTTTAAAAAAAAAATATATATATATATATATATTTTGGTGTACGCCACATGTTAGGTCACATTCTTTATAAACCCTATGAGCCTAAAAATAATAAATAACGTGACTTGTTAACAATTATTTTTATTAAAAAAAATAAAAATAAAAATATATATATATATAACTTTTGGTGTGCCTCAAATATAAGTTGTTCTTTCAAAGAGCTCCTTATAGGTTCAAGTGTGGCTTCAATGCTTAGAAAAATGTGAATTTTAACGAAAAATATGAACTTTAACAAAAAATTATATTTTTAAGCTAAAATCAACCTTAATACTATTTATTTTACGATTTATTTTATCTTTATCATTAAAATTCAAAATTTTCAAATATTTTTCATTAATTTTTCTTAAAAAATAAGCAAAACTTGGATATTTGCGTGTATTTTTATCTTCCAAGTCCCTACCACCGAACATCATTGTGGGGGCCCAGTGATCATAACCTCTCCCACTTACAAGAGGGGGTCCACATCACTTGCATGCTGGTCACGTGCATATCCGCCATGGTATCCAAGACTATCCCCCACCCCCCCCCCCCCCCCCCCCCCAAAAAATAAAACTGACAACTTCTGTGATCCAAGCCTTTGAACACCCTCCGTCATCGTCCCAATCGAACGGCTCTGATTTTTCAGACAACCTTTTGGCATTAAAAGGACTACTTGTTCGCTTCGTTACGGCATAAATATCTCCTTTCGGAGATAAAAAGATGAAATTCTATATAGTTTTTTTATACATCTAACTTACTTTCTACATCAACATTACTTTTAATTAAATTCTCAAAATCTATTTAAACTCAACTTACTACCTAAACTACCCTCACAAACCAATTCAATATATAAATTTATCTTTACATCCATTTAGAAAATAAAGACCCCAAATCAACGTTCTACAACTCATTCTATACGGTAGATGTCACTCAATCTTTTATGAAAAATAGCATTCATTCAATGTCAGCCATGGCATGCACTTGAAGTGTTCATTTTTTACCTCACCACAACCGAAAGAGACAAAGATTATCTTAAACTCTTTGCCTTCACTCTAAGCATTTCATAAAGTCACGTTCTTGCAATGCTGAGGGGTAATTGCAAGGCCTACACTAATTTGCATAGAAGTAGAGGCACAATTTCTTCCCATTAAATGACAATAAGGGTACTTAATAATTTCGTAATCAAAACAAGATTATGTTTTAATTATCATAATCAAGATAAAAAAATCAACTGTAAATTTGCGGGCATATTTTTTCATGCTATGAACCTACTTGAACCTCACGTTTCTATATTTGAATGAAATCAAAACATTTTTGACATCCAAACAACCGAATTAATTATGAAAACCAATATTGATTGAAACAAGAGAAAGAAGGAGAAGCTTTTGGAGACTACATACATTTGTTTCACCAGATAGAAGCATCTCAACACCTTTAAATTCAAGAACAATAGCTATAGTGCTGCTATGCACTGCCATCAAGACTACAAGCAAAGTATAGCCTCCACCCCTCACAAATGAAAGGAGAAGAAAGCGTGACATTCGCACAAGTTGCTAGACTTTAAATTTTTAAATCCCATATATATGTTTCTGCTAGTAATTATGCTTTAAAAAATGTGCTGATTTTGTTCCTAAATCCTAATAAAATTGAAATCAAAAGAAAAAAAAAACTTGCAAAAATCGATTCATACTTTAGTTGGAGGATTCAAAACTTTTAAATCATCATCCATCGTTCAAAAAGAGCTTGTTTTTCTCTAGGAAAACGTCTTAGGTTTTAGTTAGAATGAATGTAGGATAAAGATTCCATGATGGTAGGGTTTGATTATTAGATGTGGGTTTAATGATAAATTTTAGTTTGTTGTTAGTTTGATTTTGTAGTTAGTGGTAATTATACAATAGGATAAAAAATGACAATTCACATTTAAAGTTTAAGTTGGGTGTAGAACGAAGTTTTATGGGTTCAAATAAAATTTTCCTAAAAAGACTCGTAGAGTAATTCAGTTTTTTTCTTACCGCCACCATGTGATTCGCTCGGTAAAAAACTGGTTTGGAATTCATCCTAAATCACTATGAAAATTTTTTAATATATTAAAATACGACCTGTTCCACTATATGTTTTAATATAAATAATTTTTATTTATGTGTATTATCCATTCTTCATCACCGAAACACAAATACCCCCACCATGCATGCTTTATTATGATTACTATGTCATGCACGCTTTCAAATTAATAAAAAAATATCGAGGATTAAGGATTGTAAGGAATCTATCCAGGTTTAAATGGAGTCTAATCAGGTTTCACACATAAATCACGTCATTTAATATTAAATCCCCTTAATTCCCTCCAAACAAAAAATTAAGAAAATAAATTATTAAGAAAATAAAATAAATTAACGCTTTTGGGTTGTCATCAATCTCATCCCCGCCGTTTCTTCTTCTTCTTCCACCAAATCTCACTCTCCATTTTACTAAAAATCCCACCAGTCACTGTCTCTCTCTCCTCTGTCCTCTCTCCTTCTCTCTCTAAACGAAAACCATTAACCATGCTCTCCCCAACGCCTTTATCTCTCATCTGCGCCGTTCTTCTGTGTCTCCCTCTCACCGTGATCTTCACCATCAACAGCCCAACGGCCACAAAAACCGCCGCCACCATTTCCCCCTCCCAAATCACAAAACCCTCCAAACCCCTAACAGACTTTAACCCAATTTCACCGCCAAAGTCCCTCCCTTTAGATGAAGACTGCCTCTTGCGCCTCGCCGCTCGGGTCAACTCGCGCCCCCCGCGATCCGCCCGCCCCAAAATCGCCTTCCTCTTCCTCACCACCACCCCTCTCCCCTTCTCCCCTCTCTGGGAGCTCTTCTTCAACAAAATCCCCAAAACCCATTTCTCCATTTACGTCCACGCCGACCCGCGATTCCCCTACGACCCGCCGTTCTCCGGCGTGTTCGCGCACCGCGTCATCCCCTCCAAACCTGCCCAGCGGTTCACCTCCACTCTCATTTCGGCCGCGCGCCGCTTGCTCGCCCACGCGCTTCTCGGCGACAAAACGAACGCCATGTTCGCGCTCATTTCTCCCTCGTGCATCCCCCTCCACTCCTTCAACTTCACGTACCGGACGCTCGCCCGATCGAAGAAGAGTTTCATCGAGGTTCTGGATAACGAGATCGGGGCGTACGATAGATGGGCGGCGCGTGGGGCGGACGCGATGTTGCCGCAGGTGAAGCTGGAGGAGTTTCGGATCGGGTCCCAGTTTTGGGTTCTGAAGCGGAAGCACGCGAGGATGGTGGTGGGCGACCACCGGCTTTGGTCCAAGTTCAAGCTACCGTGCGAGCGTTGGTACACGTGTTACCCCGAGGAAAATTACTTTCCTACCCTCCTCAACATGCGAGACCCCGGCGGGCTAGTGCCTGCCACGCTGACGCACGTGGACTGGCGGGGGAGGTTCGACGGCCACCCCCGCACGTACAACGCCTCCGAGGTGGGGCCCGAGTTGATACAATCGCTGAGGAACTACAGGCCGAGGTACGGCGACGAGGAGGAGAGCGGGAACGACACTGTTTTGACGGTGAGGGAACCGCGGGACCCGTTTCTGTTCGCGAGGAAGTTCCCGCCGGATGCGATCGGGTCGTTGATGAGTATGGCCAGTGACGTCATCTTCAAAGATTAGGATGAATGGCGTACATTTGTGATATTTTCCATTTTTTCTTTTTTTGTAATTTACAGATAACTTATTAAGAAAACGAAATCGGGACAAACCCGGTGGGTTGTTTGAGGAGTAATTCTATATAATTTTCCTTTTCAAGTATTTTTATAATTTATTTTGGGTTGTTTTAATTGATTTTTTCAAAGTGAAAAAATGTGATTCGTGAAATCAAAGGGATACCTTCACTTTTTTTTTTTTTTAGCTTTTTAAACTTTGAAGATTCCAAACAAGCGATCTTCAATGAGTTTTGTTTGGCATGGTGGACAAACAATCAAGGTATTTAGCCTTTAAGTCCTAAAATATCTTTTGTCCTTCAGTAAAATTACTCAAATTTTGGCTCGCTTTTGTTTTCGTGACATGCACTAGTATGTTAAAACATACCACGTGTGTGTGTGACAGAACGGGGAGATTTAGAATGTGTTTGAACGCTCCATTCTGCCAGCCAAGCGGTCGGATAATTCTTGGGCAACTTTTTGTTTTGTGCTTGCGTGCCATTTGCTATAGGATATGACTAAAATGGAAAGTTAGGCATGGTAATTTATTGCATGATAATTATATGATCAATATATAAGAATTTGTTAAGATAATATGTTTGATATAACATAATTTAATAAAATAACAAAATAACACGCTTGACACAACACAATCCAATAAAATAATTGGTATGATACGATAAATATGAAAAAGGATCCGACAGGGATTTTTTTGGATAAACACGATTCATTTGACCGACTTATAAGAAGCGATGTGTCACTTTGTCAGATGGAAAATGAATTGGGGTAGTTAGGGACAGGTAGCTAGTAAATTAAGGCGGGGAATTACCTGGATTTACATAAGGTTGGGATTTTCTGCCAAAAGTGTCTAACAATTAATTAATTGGCTGTTCAGAAGAATAATCAACTTTTAATAAAATATTTGGCTAAGTTAAGGAATTGTCAATTGGGGGATCCTCCTCGTACACTCACAAGTGCGATTGTGGTAAAAATGTAATTGCAATTTGGAGCAGAAAACACCTGTTGAATTTTGAATGTTATATAGCGGCATTGATTGCTTCATTGTCAACGCAAGTGAGAAAAATTATTTTTTAATCACAACACGTTATGTGCGATTAACAATTTTTCAGTACACTAATCTGATGGGGTAGTTCATATTTGAGAAAAAAATGCATGGCATCAATATATTGATACAAAACGTGGAAACACTCAAATTTTTTTATTTGACGAAAAAGAGAACATTCCATCAGCAAACCCATAATTTAGATTATGAAATATCCACCTGTCATATTTGCCAATTTTTTTGCTTAACCTTATTGAATTAATTAAAATTTCCACAATTTAGATGACCAAATACTTTGAATGTGGATGATTTTCAACAAATGACCTTCAAATGATGATTCAGCAATCTTAATCGTTGAAATGCATTATAGAATAGCTTTATTGCCCTAGGAAATATGTCATTACCATAAGAAAGTTAAACACAATCTTAACAAAAAAACACTTCATAAACTATACCCACGTCAATTTTTAATAGATTTACAAAGACGAGACCCAATATAACAAACTAAAGCTCAAAGACGAGACAATCCCGCTCATTCAAATACACCTTTGATTTGTTACATCTTATTTAGGATCTACAACTCGTTCTCTTTTTATACAAACGATAATAAAAATATGAAAACTGAACACAGAAAATTTAAGAAGATAATACTCTTAATCGTATGACAGGTCAACCCCACGTTCAGCGTGGGACCACAAACAAAATTATAGCAATTCCAATATGTAGCATAAGCTGCTTTCATAAGTGCTGAAGATTCAGAAATGTTAGGAGCCTGTATACACTACTACATCGATGTTTGTTTTGTCACCTTTTTTTTTTTTTTTTTTTTTCTTTTTCTTGGGAGGGAAATTATTTGAATACAAGTCTAGGGCTTCGATTTGATGCTTCATATTTGTGCCACCGGCCCTCCATTCAATGTTGAATCATCATCACTATTGACTATCCAAGCACAAGGAAATTTAGCCCAACCCAACAATGCATAAATGGAAACCTTTTCGAATATTGGGCTTTGTGATTAGACCCAAATCTAACACCCAAAGTGTCCTCTTTCTTTCCATTGGAAATAAAGTGTCCAATTTATTTATTTATCTATTTTACAAAAGATGTTACTACTCGAAGTTAGACAAAGGAGATGGGAAGGATTTGAACCCGAGGTGGATTGAAGAGAATGCCCTATTCACCGGGGCAATCCACCACTTGCAAAAAGTGTCCAATTTATTAATTAGTTGAATCACAAAGATTTGCCTTCATCTCATCTCATGCATACAATCAAGAAGAATGATGTAGAGGGCTTTTAACTGAAGTAGTTAAGGGCAGTATTGATGTACTTGATGTTCTAGGTTCAGTATCTCCCTCTTCCAATGTGGCTTGTATAAAAAAGGACACAAATGCTAGAATCAATCGCCTAGGCATGCATAGGTTGTTAGAATATGTGCATCAGTGAGGGTGTATTTTGGCCGGATGTTTGAGTCCAATTTGGTTTATAAGTCTTATTGAAAAATGTTTGGACGTCCTAGATTTATATGATTGAAACTGGGAATTGATTCTAAGTTACTCACTCATATTAAAATCTGGCAGAGAGGAAAGGGTCAACTTTGAAGATCATGGCTCCATAGCTTCTTCACCAGCTTTTATGGGTCCGATGTTACCCAGCCGACCCGAAGCATGAGAAATTGGGCCATGTAACCACATGTATATATCTTCTTTAGAGCAGGTCAACAAGGCCTTTTTGTGCTTTGGCATTTGGGTTGAATTGCCATCAACGCAACAAATTCAACTCCACCGAACCAAAAAGTGGAGGGCTGTTGGGCCAAGAGCAGCAACCCGTTGGATTGCCAGACAAAAACTGCCGAGCCTTGTGCCTGGTGGCAGTATGACGTCACGCAGCAGAAGGCCGAACTCCACCCCACAGGCACCCACCTGAGCCACCCACTCGCTTTCCTAGGCTGACAATCGTTGGATTTTCAGCCAGGATTAATCTAGAAGTAAAAAGTCTTAAAAATCCAAAAAATAATCAAATAAAATTCCAAAAAATACCCAACTATCTTTTTCATTCCACACAATACGATCCAATATTTAGTTTTAATACAATCTCCTGTATTGGTTTTCTGCTTCCCATATCCTTTTGTTAGCACAAAAAAATGAGTTAGAAATCAAATTGGTTGATTGGGAAAGACATTGCTTTGCTTCAAGCTTGGGTGCTTGTTACTCGTGATCTGGTCATATGACATAAGATGAGGGTGCAATACGTGGGAGAAAATTTATGCACAATTGATCAAACAAACTCACAATTGAGAAATATGAGAAAATCAAAAGATTGGAGAAGGACACATAGCCTACATGAAAGGTAGAGAATCTTAACAAAAGTTTGAGCGTATATTATTTATGGATAATGACACGTAGCGCGACGAGAATAGTTGTAAATCTCATTGAAGATATAAAGTAATAATGACACGTGAATGATAAGGTCAAAAATATTAAAACATATATATTTGTGAATAATAATCGCCCTTACCTTCGTCTTAAACGAGTGGACATGTACATGTGTTAGTGGACCCTACATCTGTTAAGGAAATAATATAAATAATAGTAGAAATAAATGGTAAGTGTAACACTACTTTTAAAAAAAAAGTTGATTTACTTTTCATCTACCATAAGAGTAGATGCGAATTTCACTTTATTTTGAATAGAAGTTCAATACTTTTCATACTTTCTACGAAGTGATTTCTACGTATGCTTTTTCTTTCCTTGAATACTCATGTTTGTTAATTCTAATCTTTGGACGATTCAAAAAAGAAGAAACGGAATTAAAGAGGGATGCATTTTTTATTTCTTGAAGATTGTAGTTTTTTATGTTTGAATAGTATGCCTCCGTTCTACAATTATTGGCCTCATGGCCCTCAGGTATATATGTCAATTAAATGAAAGTTCATCTATCTCCACGTGAACAGATCATTATTGTCAGGCGATGTAACCTTGGTGATGTCACTTTTTTATTGATGGTTAGAAACCCAAAACCAAAGATCTTCCAACACATATAGTTTTCCAACCACTCCAAAACCTTACGGATTGGTTACTTGTAATGAATATCACATTCCTTCAATTTGTACACAATTTGAGAACTTGTTGACTGTTTATGGTTTGATTAAATTAATCTAACACTAGCAGTACTACGTTAAATTATAGAAATATCAATATATAAATTCATGAAAATATTGATAAATGTATTGATTTCGGTTGCTTTTAATGGAAATTTTCTAAAAATGTGGACATTTAAAATAAAACTTTAGGAAATGTCATATGGTAGTTTGTCGATATTTAACTGATATGTCGAAAATATCAATGAAATCTATCGATTTTATCCGAAATTTAAGAGTTTCTCCATTATTTTTTGAAGTTTAGACTTCACTTCATTTCCATATCTTTCTTTGATTTTTCTGATGTTTCCACGGAAACATCTATTTTATCGAAGAAATTTTAAATATTGTCAATAATAGAAGTGGAGGATATGAAATGCCTAAAGTACCCTTGCAATTACACGGTTGTCTTTGCAAGCCAAATTGAGGTTGCTCGTCCATCCCACCTCAAACATTGTATAGGCCAAATCCTGTTGACTGGAGTTGCTCTTATCGCTCTCATCCCCAAAAGGCCAGTAAACCCATCTCGCGGCAATTAGTATGAGATAAGATTCCCGCCCATCTTTATGAAGATTTCAGAGATCTTTTAATTATGTTTATTTATCGTAAATTGTACGGTTAGTTTTTGTCAGGTACTATTTATGTTTAATTTTAAATATTATAATTTTAAATATTTTTAACTGCACGATGTACGATGAAAGAACATAATTAAAAGATCTAGAGATCTTCACAAAGAAAATCCGGTGAGGATCCTATCTCAATTTGTATTGCGCTATAAGTGAAGGAATTATTTTTCTTCTTCCATTCTTGAGTCGTTTAAACACTTATCTCATTAACAGTATCAGTTACGAGGAGACTAAATTAACTGAGCACAGTAAGTGAGACAAATTTGGCCAGCACAATATCGAGACTTTTCCAGATCCACATTCCGTCAGACTGTCCCTGTCACCACATTATTGGAGCACTAGTATATACCCCTTTATGTGTTTATAGTCAAGGAATGATCAGGGTAGGTAACTACATGGGGTACTACATTAATTTTATCTGGCCAATTAAACCCCTTCTTTGAAAACATATTGAATAAAAATGCTTATATATAGCCAGCCCATCATTGTGTTTGTTAAAAGAAAATTTATTTTCATCTACCAGAAGAGAGCAAGTAATATGTCTTGAGATTTCTTGGTGACCTACAGGATGCAGATTAAATGTACAAACTTGCTTGTCTTCTCGTGTATAAAGCATGTGCAAATTCGTTTAATTTATTTTCGTTGTTGATAAAAAGTATTGTTATTGACATTTTAAAAAATTATGACGCACTTATTCTCAAAAAGTAATTTTCACTTCATAACATTTAGACTTATTTTTAGTACCAATATCAACTCACTTTTCAATTTATAATCCTTCATCTGGCTTGTTTCTTCTCCATTGCTATGTTTGCACATATCCATTATTTTGAAGCTTTTAGTTTCATATTTACCGGTTAAGGGAATGCTGCAGCTTTCTTATTAATATCTTTTAGTTGAATTGTTTGACTACGTATGTGTTTAAGCCTTATAAGTGTCCAATATTAAGTACAACAATGCACCGATATTGTTTTCAATTAATCACTTCCGTCTACTATATGAATTGTATCGTGCTTGACGAATCTTAACAATTGGATATTATTATATTATTAGCAAAAGACTCCGCATATATACAGGTGTGAACTACTTAAATTTAGATATAAGATTATTGATGTACTTCCCCATGTAGAATTCATATCCACTTGAGCAGTCGGTGATGAATCAAAGGGTTATGTCACAATTCCAAGGCCACGTCACGTCAGCTTGGTCTCTTAAACAAATGGTGAGGATCCTCCTGATCAGGTTTATTGGATTGTTTAAATTTTATCCAAACGGTTACAAACAGGAGGTCTTTCTAAAAGTTATAATAATTGTAGTTGTTTGATAAACATGATTTCAATTAAAAAAGTTTTTAATTGTCGAAAATTGTTAGTTTTATTGGGTTGTATTATTTCTTTTTGTTGTTGTAAAAAAATCAAAGAACCATGGTCTTTCGCAATTGCGTAGTTTCTCATGATAGGTCATGCATCGTGTAAAAAAATTAAAACACATAATGGCTCATGACAGGTCAAGATGCTACAATAGCGTACCAAGGGGTGTACAGACTTTGCCTACCGTGGTTGGGCTTTAGTTAGTCATCAAAAAATTGAAGGTATTTCCGGTTTGTGGATTTTATCAACCTTCCGTATTGTTTGGGTTAGTCACTTCCCCCATGATAGTGGTGAGATTGATTTTGTGGTTTTTTATAAAAATAAATATACATATATATAATAAGGTCATTTAAGGGAAGAAATTTTCAAAAAAATAAGAATTAGTTGTGGTACTCACTCCACTTTGAACTTCAATAATTTGAACAATTTTTTTTTGTAAGTCTCGATTCATAGATTATTCTTGCAAAAGTTCGATTCAATCATAAATCATTTGCCTAATTAATTATCCAATGAAATTTCAATTTTTCTTAGATAACCAAGTGTTCGTCAATTTTTTTGAACTCAATTCGATGCCTCAAATATTATCTATTTGACTAATATTTTGTGAGGATGATTTATGAGGTACAACTTGAAAAATAGAGAGTTTAGATCGTTAAAGTTCGATGTGGTGTAAGCCCTACAATTAATCACTTTTTATAAGGGGATCCCTCCCTTAAAGGCTTCCTATAGATATATGTCCTAACATCATATTGACATAAAAGTGTAATAGGGTTTCTTTGTTTTTATATATTTATTTTTTTGAATAAACGATGTTATTTATACTAAAGGGTTAGGGGAGTGGGCTAAGCCTCGCAATGGGCTAGCAATAATGTGGTTCAAATTTGTCTTTGGTGAAATCGAACCTAAGACCTCTCACTTATCAGTGAAAAAAAAATACTACTAAATCGTAGTACTAAGTGACATGTGTATTACGGTTTTAACTTCTGTCTTGTTATTCATCTCCCTCTCGAAGGAAACATAGATATAGAAGCCGCATCTCTTGCGGTACAAGAATAGTAAACGAATCCTAGACTAACGACTGACTAGGAAATACAATAAAATCTTGTTAGACAGTTGGCTTCCAATAATCTCATTATTGATTAAACAATTTTTTTCTCATTTTGGGCAATGATGAGGCAAGCACACTTCAATTTTTAATATTGTATTAAGTGGGAAAATTAGGCCATAAGTTAGGCCACAAATAATGGTGCTCAACTGAGAAAAAATTGTGGTGGTGATTCATTCTCAAAGCCTATAAATAGGCTTCTCCATCAAAGTATCAAATATCCCAAAATCACATTCGAAGCAAAACAACAAGAAAGAAGCAAAACATTTTTTTGGCTTCTCTAGTTTCCTTGGTTTGTTTCAAAAAATAAGGTTTTGCTTTAGTGAGTGGGTGGTTTGGTTTTGAACTCTAGTTTGTGAGTAAAACCAACAAGGGTGTATTGGGATTTTATTGGGAAGTGAGGTTGAGAGTTAAAAAGTATTCCTCTTGTATTCCACTTGTTACCTTGTTAGTGAAAAGTGAGATCTCCCTCCTGTGGATGTAGGCAAATTGCCGAACCACGCTAAATTTCTTATGTTGTTATTTTCTCTGTTTATCTTTGCTTTAATTTTCCCATATCATGTTTACCGACAGTTAGGGATGGTTTGGAAAAACCTAAAATCGAAAAAACCGAACCGAACCGAAGTAAGAAAATCAAATCGAACCGAAAGTTATTGGTTCGGTTTTGGTTTCAATGATTCAAAAACCAAACCAAACCCAATTAAATATAATTAAGTTTATTTATTTATTTAATATTTGAGTGTTTATATTCCAAGCCCAATTTAAGTTTAGACCCAAGTTTTAAGCTTTTATTTTAGGCCAACCATTAACCCATGATCCAAGACCTTTTTCTTTTCCCCACCCAACGCTCTTCTTTCTTCCATTTTTTCTCCCAATCCAACCTTCTGCTTTTTTCATTTTTTTCCCCACCCTAATCGCCCTGCATCTTCTTTCTCTTTGTTTCTTCTTGCATCTTCTTTCTCTTTGTTTCTTCTTGCATCTTCTTTCTCTTTCTTTTTTTATTTTTTTATTTTTTATTTTTCTTTCTTTACTTTCTTTGAAATGGAAAAACTGTAAGCAAAGTTGTAGAGCATAGACCATTTTTCAAATTAAAAAAAAAAAGGTTTTATAAAAAAACCTAACCAAACAGAAATCAAGCCAAAAAAAAAAGGAACCGAATAAAAGTTGAAAAAAAATTGAACTGAACCAAAATTTCAGTTTGGTTTTTATTTTGGCAAAAAATCGAACCGATTGAAACCGAACCCACCCTACCGATGGTACCGTAGTCTCCCGTTGTGCAACAATTGGTATCAGAGCTATGGTGAGTGCAAAGTTTGACTTGGTGCCTTTTGATGGAAAAACCAACTTCAGTGTTTGGCAAATTACTGTCAAAGATGCGTTGGTACAACATGGGCTGTATAAGGCTTTGCTTGACAAAAAGCCTGACAATATGAAAAATGATGATTGGAAGGAATTACAAGCGAAGATAGTGAGCACGATACGACTTAGTCTTGTTCCAGAAATCAAGTACACGGTGTTGAATGAGACTTCTTCGGTGAAGCTGTGGGAGAAATTGGAGAACCTATATATGTCAAAGTCTTTGACAAATAGGTTATGCTTGAAGAATGAGTTGTTTGAGTTGAAGATGCAGGAAGGCTCAGACGTCTCAAGCCACATCAACAAGTTCAACAAGTGCATCACTTAACTTCTTAGTGTTGAGATTGAAATTAATGAACAAGAGCAAGCCATTATTCTGTTGGCCTCTTTGCCAAAATCGTATGAGACTTTGGTGACCACGTTGCTTGTTGGGAAGTAAACTCTGATGGTGGATGAAGTGACAACTGCCTTCTAGGAGATGGAGAAGATCAAAAAGCCAAGCAGTTCTTCTCAAGCTGAAAGTCTTGCTGTGAAAGAAGATAACAAGACGAAATCAAAGCGTGGTAGAAGTAAATCTCGTGGAAGAATTGGCCAAAACGATCGTTCCAAGTCACGTCCAAGGAAAGATGTGGAGTGTTATTACTACCACAAGAAGGGACATATCAGACGATTCTGTCACGAGTTGAAAAGAGATTTGGAAGAAAGGAAGAATCAAAAGCCAACACAAGCAAATGTCATCAACAACAAAGCCAATGAAGATGAAGTTGCTGGCATCGATGAATGGAGGATCTCTGACAAACTGATGGATACTTGACTCTGGGTGCACATATCATATGTGTCTACATAAGGAATGGTTCTACACCTACGAGCACTGCGAAGTCGATATCGTTCTGATGGGTAATGATGCTAGCTGCAAAATTATCGGAATTGGTACATTGAAGATCAAAATGCATGACGGAATTGTCAGAACACTGGGCAATGTCCGACATATTCCTGAGTTAAAGAAGAATTTGATCTCTTTAACAACGTTAGATTTTCTGGGTTGTGGTTTCTCGACCAAGGGCGGATTGCTGGAAGTCTGCAAATGAGCTCTCGTTGTGATGAATGGAGAGAAAGTTAGAAACCTATACAAGCTGCTCGAAGGTATCGTTTTAGGTGAAGCTGCTACTGCTGCCACTGATATAGAACCCAAAAATGACAACATTGATTTATGGCATATGTGTCTAGGCCATCTCAGTGAGCGCGGGCTGAACGAGTTGCACAAGAAGAATCTACTAAAAGGCGTAAAAGGATACAAACTGGAATTTTGCAAGTTTTGTGTCATGGGAAAGCAGAAAATGGTCAGTTTCAGCACCTCGTCCCACACCAGTAAAGGAGTTCTTGATTATGTTCATATTGATATGTGGGGACCCTCTCTGATTGCATCACATGGAAGTTCCACATATTTTGTCAGTTTCATCGATGATTATTCCAGAAAGGTCTGGGTGTACTTCATGAAGCACAAATATGAGGTGTTTAATGTTTTCAGACAATGGAAAGCTGAAGTCGAAAACCAGACTGGCAAAAAGTTGAAGTGCATCAAAGGTGACAATGGGACTGAATACAAGGAAAACACTTTTCTAGAATACTGCAAGAATGAAGGTGTTGCTCGACACTTTACAGTTAAGAAGACTCCTCAACAGAATAGAGTTGCTGAAAGAATGAATAGAACAGTGCTAGAAAGAGATCGGTGTATGAAGCTCAATGGCAGAAGAGATGGAATTGCTCAGGAAGAATCAAACTTAGGAATTGGTGGAATTGCCCAAGGGAAAGAAGGCTATTAGGTCCAAATGGGTTTACCGGGAGAAGGAAGCAGTCACAACAAATGATGGAGAGAAGTTTAAAGCCCGACTAGTTGTCAAAGGATACTCGCAGAAAGAATGTGTAGACTACAACAAAATTTTCTCTCCAGTATCAAATATACCTCGATACGAGTGATTTTATCGATTGTAGCAATGTACAATCTGGAGTTAGAACAACTAGATGTGAAAACAACTTTCCTACTTGGAGAACTAGACAAACAGATTTACATGCAGCATCTAGAAGGATTAAAATAACTAGGAAAAGAAGGACTAGTTTGCAGATTAATGAAGTCCTTGTACGGCTTGAAGCAATCGCCCAGACAGTGGTACAAGCGGTTCGATACATTCATGGTATCTTGTGGATACACCCGATGTGAGTTTGATTGTTGTGTTTGTGAAATCCCGTTCCTAAATTTCATTGTTCCAATCTACCAAGAGTGAAGTTTGAAAATTAATTATTTAAAATCCTTAAAACTTCCATGGTCACTTATATGTTCGAATAGAGCCCGATATCACGAACATGTAAACGCAAACCGTTCGTGAAACGGAGTTATAACGAGAGAGTTATTAACATTTAAAGTTAGGGATATTTTTGTAATTTGACCCTCATTTAGAAGGTTCCAGATTTTTTGGAGCAAAGGAATGTGCCACGTGTGTGGCTGGGATGAAGGGAAAAGAAAATAAATGAGAGAGATTAATGGTTGTGATGGAAAGAAAAGAAGAGAAATGAGGGAAATGATAGGGATGATGACCAATCAGAAAGAGGGAAATGAGGGGAAATGATATTAAAAAAAGAAAAAAGAAAAAAGGGAAATGGGCTCACCCGCCAATCCATGTAACCGGCAATGACCTGGTTTGATTCCGGCCAATTTCTACCATTTTTCAGTCGAAATTCACCCTTCCATCACCTATAACCTATTTCATAACCCCCTATCTACCATCTTAGCTCAAATTTGAGAGCTTTTGGGTTCAATTTCGTGAAAGAAGATATTGAGATTTTATATTATTTTTTTATGGTTGACTTTTCAGTCAACTAGCATGAGTTCTTCTAGTGTGTTGCTAATCTTAGAGGGCGACTGAGATTTTATGGAGCTTGATTGGCTTATCGTGATAACGTGTCTCCTCGATTTACGTAATGATGGCATTATGTGGTGATATGCTTGTTTATTTTATGTGATTTGACTTGTGTATTGAACTTGTTGTGGAATGGGTGGTTTGAATTGTATGCTTGGCATGCTGTGATGAAATGTGAGGGCTAGTAGTGGACCGTCAACCCATTACCATGGGGTTTGTTGCTTCGAGACTTGTTTCACATATCATATCATTATTTCATTTCTCATTTCCTTGAGCTGTTCTACATTTAATACTTGTGTTTTGTTTCATTTCGTTCAGCCCTTCTAAATTGTGTACTTGGTTCATGTATCGTTTCCTCGAACTGTTGTCATATTTTTGGCCCTCCGCTCGACCCCGTTGAGTGATCCAAAACTGAGTATCCGCCGGGGTTCCATTGAGTGGTCTGGTTCCCTGCTCCGTCTGGATTCCGTTAAGAGATCTGAAATCTCTTGTGATCCGCGATTCTGTTGAGTGGTCTGAAATCGTATCCAGCTTAGATATTATTGAGTGGTTAGATATGCATTGTACTTTGTGATTCCGTTGAGTGGTCCGAAATCGTATCCACTCGAATTCTGTTGAGAGGTCCAAAATCCCTTTTATTTTGCAATTCCGTTGAGTGCTCTGAAATCGTATCTTGGTTTGGATTCCATTGAGTGGTCCGAAATCCCATTTGGTGTTTTGGTTCCGTTGAATGGTTTGGAACCCAATGTTGATGGATTTCATTGAGTGGTCTGAAATCGCATCATTTGACTTGTTAGTTCCCTGTATTTGATTTCAGCTTCAGAGATGTAGGCTTCAGTCGAACTGTGTCGTTCTAGCCCTGCATTTCGGTGTATTGTATGTGTTATTGATGATGTGGTTATGGAATGATGTTGGTATTATAATTAGACTTGTTGATCAATATGGCTAGAGAATATGATTGTGCTTTGTCGTTTGTTCGCTGAGATCGCATGATATGCATTATGGTATATTGTTGAGACATAGTGATTTATAGGATGAATGTTTGAGTGTAGTGAAGCGGTGAACTATGAATGTCTTGATCCCTGGTTAGGGTACGTAGGCAGTCTAACGGGAGGTTAGATGCAGCCATAAAGTATACGAAAAATTACTATGCAATTAGATTCTTGAGTCAAGATTTGCCATATCCCGGAGGCGGGGTGTGTTGAGATACAGGTATTTGGTGACGTCACGTGTCGATCCTGGACATATGTTGGGATTAGGGCATGATAGTGTTTATTCCAGAAAAATGGATGATGGTTCTTTCATTTATTTAAATCTTTATGTCAACGATATGTTGAGCAGTGAATTCGAGATGAATGATCTTAGAGCTGCTAAAAAGATCCTTGGCATAGAGATCTACATGGACAGGAAAGCTAGCAATTTGTGCCTTACTCAAATGAGCTATGTGAAGAAAGTTCTGGAAAGGTTTAGTATGCTCAATGCAAGATTCCATTAGCAGTTGTTTTCGGAACTTTGCCCAACAACAGAAGATGAGGTAGAGTACATGGCTTCAGTTCCTTACGCAAATGCTATAGGATGTCTCATGTATGTTATGGTGTGCACGCGACCAGATATTTCTCATGTAGTCAGCCAATACATGGCAAATCCAGGAAATGAGCATTGGAATGCGGTAAAGTGGACTTTCAGATATCTTGCTGGCACAATTGATTGTGGGTTATTGTATGACCAAAATACAGCTTCAAGCAAGGTAGCTGGATATGTTGATTATGACCATGAAGGAGATCTAGATAAAGAAGATCCATGACTGACTATGCTTTCACATTAGGTGAATGATTGATTTCATGGAAGTCTATCCTACAGACAATTGTTGCATTGTCCACTACAGAAGCGGAATACATGACGACCACCGAAGCAGCGAAAGAAGCTTTGTGGTTGAAAGGTTTGGTTGAAGAGGTTGGTTTTAAACAGGATGTTGTTCAGCTGCAGTGTGATAGTCAAAGTGCTATAATTTTTTGCCAAGAATCAAGTATTTCATGCGAGGTCAAAACATATAGATATCCAATATCACAAGATTAGAGAGTGGATCAACTCTAAAGAAATTTGTTTGTCGAAAGTCCACACAGATGAGAATGCAACTAACATGATGACCAAGCCAATTTCACTGAGAAGTTCAGACGTTGCTTGAACTTACTATGAATCACCTCATATTGAGAAGCGGTGCGGCGCACCTCTACCTATGAAAATGGGTGCATGAAGGGTATCAGAAGAAATACCCTTGGAGATGGCATAATTTGAAGCAAAGTATCAAATATCCCAAAATCATATTCGAATCAAAGTAACAAGAAAGAAGCAAAGCATTTTTTTGGCTTCTCTAGTTTTCTTGGTTTGTTTCAAGAAATAAGGTTTTGCTTGAACAGGTGAGCGGTTTGGTTTTGTACTCTAGTTTGTGAGTAAAACCAACAAGGGTGTATTTGGGATTTTATTGGGAAATGAGGTTGAGAGTTAAAGAGTGTTCCTCTTGTATTCCACTTGTTACCTTGTTAGTGAAAAGTGAGATCTCCCTCCTGTGGACGTAGGCAAATTGCGTTGCTTCTTTCTTGTTGCTTTGCTTTTATTTTTTAAGTTATTAACTTTTTAACACACATATCTCACAATTTGTACAGAGACACATCGTGTATCACCCCGTGTATGGGTCACACTGAAAAATCTCTTGCAATGATGAGGCAAGCACACTTCAATTTTTAATATTGTATTAAGTGAGAAAATTAGGCCATAAGTTAGGCCACAAATAATGGTGCCCGGCTGGGAAAAAATTATGATGGTGATTATTCTCAAAGCCTATAAATAGACTTCTCCATCAAAGTATCAAATATCTCAAAATCATATATGAAGCAAAGCAACAAGAAAGAAGCAAAGCATTTTTTTGGCTTTTAGAGTAAAACCAACAAGGGTGTATTTGGGATTTTATTGGGAAGTGAGGTTGAGAGTTAAAGAGTGTTCCTTTTGTATTCCACTTGTTGCCTTATTAGTGGAAAGTGAGATCTCCCTCCCACGTGTACGTAGGCAAGTTGTCGAACCACGTTAAATTTCTTGCATTGTTATTTTCTCTGTTTATCTTTGCTTTAATTTGCCCATATCATCTTTACCGACTATACCGCAATCAATCCGCTTTCATTGCACAACAAATCTCCAATCAATAATTACATTCCTATTCGAATAGGGACTCACGTCAACCTATTGAATGAAATATTTTTTGATTATGGTGCCAGTGATCTATAATCCTCATCAATTCAACCTCATCTATTAAAATCAGAACAATGGTCAAGAAGAAAGTGAAATTTAGCCGCACTCAAGCTCCAGATGACATAGAAAAGGCCCGCATCTCAGCAGTGAATTCGATAACAAAGGATTTGAATGACCTGTCACCCCTGTCCCGTCACTGTTGGATCAGCAAAGTTCCTGAGCGACTACGGTGCGTGAGGAAGAAGGCCTACACACCGCAAGCAGTCTCAATAGGCCCACTCCACCATGAAAACAAAGACTTGTTATACATGGAAGAACACAAACAGAGGTACCTACAGCATTTTCTAGATCGTACTGAGAAAGAATTGGAGGTTTATGTGAAGAAAATAATGGGCCATGAAAAACAACTGCGTGGTTGTTATGAAGGAGAAGCCACTGAGTTTAGGAGTGACAAATTTGTAAGTATCATTTTGGTTGATGCCGCCTTCATCATTGAGCTCCTATTGAGGAACTTTAAGCGTTTGGAGGATGATAATGACTGGATATTCAAAAAACCATGGATGTTGCAAAATATAGCGCCTGACATGATTTTACTTGAAAATCAGCTGCCATTTTTCATTCTTGAAGATCTTTTCGCAGATGTCACTTCTAACCGGGATAATGCTGAGGACCTGCCTTCACTAGTAGAGCTTTCTTACAAGTTCTTCCAGAAGACGGTGCATTTACAGGGGAATGAAGACTACTTGAAGAACATAATTTCTTCTAGATTGGAAGTATTTGATAAGAACTTTACATCTACCATCTTTGAAGAGGTCACAAACTGAAAAGCCACTCGAAAGTACCCTAAATACACCATACGCTAAGAAACTACACCAGGCTGGAGTCAAGTTTCAGGTCAGTTCAAGCAAAAATTTGTTTGATATATCATTCAATATTGATAAAGGTATTCTGGAAATTCCACAAGTAGAAATACACGATTACACGGAGCTTACACTCCGAAATCTCCTTGTATTCGAACAATGCCATTGCATGGAGAATCACATAAGTGATTATCTTCGCATCATGGATGGTTTTGTAAACACCCCAATGGATGTAGATCTCCTTGTTGAGTACGGAATTTTTGTGAATACGCTCGGCGACAACAATAAGGTTTCTATTCTGATTAACAAACTTTGCGTTGGGGTTTCTTCGAACAACGAAAACTACTACTTTGCTGATCTTTCCAAGGAGCTGAGCAACTACTGTGGAAAGCCGTGGAACAAATCAAAGGCAAGCTTGAAACAAAAGTATTTCAACACACCTTGGGCAATGATTTCTGTCTTTGCAGCTGGTTTTCTCATCGTACTCACCATCATACAAACAGTGTGTACTATCATCTCTGTCATTAATTAGTTAAGTATATCGACAGTAAGTCTCCTTAATTCGCCGTTTTCTCCTTATCCTTTACGTAGTATTTGCTTGTTTTATATTTTCGTCTCGTTGTTCCATAGTGAGATTCATGCATGTTTGTGTTGTAGACATTTGTAAACCCTCTTGCTAATAAGAGCTGTACGGTTTGTTTTATGATTTGTGCTTAATTTCTCATCTATAAAGTATTATGTCAAAAGAGTCGTTAGAATGTCACGTGCAGGTAGCTAGGCCCATTGCAAAAGACACAATTATATATATATAGACAAACTTTCCCATCAGTATGTAATACGAAAGCTTTTGTATGTACCGGATGTTCTCTTGCGAAGATTTTTCTCTTTTTCTTGAAAATAATGCTATCATTTTCTACTTTAGTATAAAGATAACGTTGGCGGGTTAGACAATCTATTGTTAAGGGAAAAAAGTTGATAGAGATCGAACTCGTACCAGAATTTATTAGCATATTGTTTTTCATCATTACGATGAAGTGTTATTTGTCATCCAACCACATGAACTAAGAAAAGAAAGATAAATATAGGGAGTGGTGGATCTAAATTTGTTTTGGTACGTTGGATCCAAATTTTTTTAGGAGTAGTGGATCCGCAAGCGTGTGGATCTAAATTTGTTCATCGACGTAAAGTATGTACAAGATTATAGAAGTGGAGATGCTTTCTCTAATGCACATCAAGAGTTATACATGAGCAGTTAAATCATTTAACCAAATTAGATCTAACAGATCTTATTCATATATGAAACTTAAATGTGAACTTTTGATGTACACTTGAGAAAATTCATAGGAGATCCATTAGGCCCAAACCAATGTCTCTTTAAAGGTCTTCAGAATATAAGGGCTCGTAATATTTATTTTGTTTCTAATGTTTATGATCTCTCTTGAATTCCAAACTTTGTGTTACTTAGTAATACGATATACTGATATTTCTATTCACCTGTAACTTTAAGTGAGAAGTCTAAAGTTTGAATCTCACCAAATACGAATTTGAACCGCATTATTAGTGGTCCACATAATTTGAAGACAATTTTGGTTTGTACAATGATTCAAATAGAAGAATTTTAAGAATTATTTGTCTATAGGAAAGTGACATATGCTCTCACATAATTTGAACGCTCATTATTAAACTAAAATCTATTGTTGCATTAGAATTGGGAATCTGGCAGAGATGAGAAGGTCAACTTTGAAGATCATGGCTTTTTCATCGACTTCTATAGATCATATTTATCTTACATGAATAACTCACAACTATAATGTACTACGGATTTCACATGCATTACGGGTTGGAAGCCACAACTCTATGCATAAAAAAATTGTCCTTGTAACCGCATATATATCTTTTTATTGTCTCTCTCACATCACGTGAGAGAAACATATGGCAATGTAAAGAGTTGTCTCACGTTAAAAAATTTAGAAATCGTATATAAACTTATAAAATTTTGATTACTTTTCGTTGTCAATGAATTTAAGAGTGAAACTCCAATTATCCAACGATGATACTTATGAGCCTCATAGACAAATTTGGTCCCATCTGGCCCCAGAGTTGAACAATGCCAAACTGCAAAATCACAATCAGCTCAGCTATCAGGTCACGGGCAGAGTTGGTTCAACTGCAGAAATAATGGTACAAATAATACTGCAGAGTGCAGAAATTAGGGTTTATATCATTCATGTGGTCCTCCACTCCCTCATTACCAAGAGTTTAACGACCTATCTTCATCTCCAGCTTCCCAATATGCAGAAAGTGGAAACAAACGGTAGAAAATAATCATGTTTATGTACTTTGGTGCAGATTCAATCTCCATCGATTTCCTCACCCATAATAAATAATTATTAAACCAACTAATGCTTTCGCTCTACTAACAAAATGCATAACATCTATTGTGGAATTTAACGGATAAATTTACGCTGAAAAGTTTGAAAAAAAATTTAACAGGTGGATATGATTTACTTGGAAGGCAATGTATAGTGTCATTAGTGCTATAGTTTATGGTCTTCCATTTTCACTTGTATAAGTGAGAAATCTGAAGTTGTTAATTCTCGTAGATTACAAATCTGATACTAATTTATCAAGCTGACCTATTGTGTGATTTACTCCAATCCATATCGTTGTGTATAAGTACAATATACACAAATATGCATAGTTATACAGTAGGACTCTCCAGAGCTCTCCTGCAGTTGACCTCTCAGTGTTGGTTTGGATTGGCCAACCATTTTAGGTAAAACTAATTATTTTTTAGGTTGCAGTTGGGTTTGTAATTAATCAAAATTGAGTTAGTTAATGAATTAGTTCAACTAATTTGTACTTGTTTCCTAATAAGCCCCTACAATTGCATATAAACTAACAAGCAATACACACATGCAATTATGCAAGTGCAGCTTGTTATTACCAGGACCCACCCACCGACCCATTATGGGCGCCAAATTCGTGAAATGTCAAAGGAATGACCAAAGCCAGTTGTCAATAGTAAAATATCTCCCCACCGACACTGCCAATATTATACGGACTCTTTTTTCTTCTGTTTCCAGACGAGATACTTTATGAATGAGATGTTCGGACATCTTTATTTAAGTTTTTTTTATTTATTGTCGAGGCAGGGGCGTTTATCATTATCTCTAAAACTCAATTTATTCTAATTTTTGAGTTTTTCATTTTACACTTTAATTCTCAATACTTTTATTTTGTAACGCATAATGACGAACAAAGAGAGTGAATAATTGGTTTGCATGGTAGGATTAGCTAGAAGGTTCGTGTTCAATTCAATCACACCACATGCGCCGTTTAGGGTCAAGCATTTTCGTTTTTACGATCAAACTCGTCTATTGAGTCCAATATTCATGTCATACGATTACGCTATGATCCCCTATTTATAATCTACGAGTACTATAGTGACAAACTGAGAATGAGAATAACATTTGCTTTGGATAAACCATGCCAACGTTGCTTAGTGGGATTGGCCAGAAGGTTCAGGTAGAATCCAATCAATAAGAGGATCCCAAATGTCAATTAGGCATAAAAAGTTGGAGACTAGCGTTTATCAAACAAAAACAAAAGTGAAAGGTTAAAAGTTGAAAAAGCACAAAATTTCTGAAAGAGACTGTATGTGTATGTGTGGGAGGTGGGTCATGAGTCACATATTACTTGGTGCCAGATTCACGAATAATTGGTGGTGGTGGTGGTGGATCCACATATCATAGAGGAGGAAAGGAACCTGTGGGCTCCCTTCCAATTGACAGTTTGTCCACAAACCTAAAGAAGACAATATTGTTCTTTTTCCTCACCATTGTCTACAACTAGAAGACTAAAAAGCAAGCATGCGATGCTTCATAAGTATGATTATTTGTGTTAATGCATATCACATTCATATTTTTCTCAACAAAGAAAACAATGAGAGGAATCCCCAATTTTTTTTTAATTACGTAACAAGATTTGGATTGAACCACACAATAAATTTGTCAAATTGAGTCTCACTTGAAATTTTATACTTACAAGTAAAAAGCATATCACAAACATTACGTAATATCAACAGCATGAAATAGTCAATTTAGCAACAAAGAATGGGTGTTTGCAATGGCGGAACTCACCCTAGGCCACAGCCCACCCTAGCCATAGTGTACCTCTGCCCTTGGTTGCATGTTTTGAAGTTAAGAGCATTCCCACCGTTGGGTTTTGCTCGGGGGACAGGGTCCAAAACAAGGGCCCGAGGGCCGGTGGCGTCGCTCCAGCGAGGGCTAGCCCGATGGAAGGGGGAGGCCCGAGCTCCGGGCCCGTGGGGGATTGCCAGCCCGAGAGCCCGAGGTGGGCGTGACGTCAGGATGACGCCAGGGTGGCGTCAGCGCAATATTTATTTTTTTTTGTGTCAGGCGCGTGCACCCCACCCGCGCGTGGGGGCGCGTCGCCGACACAAAAATCAGAAAAAAAAAAAATCTGTCAGTTACCGTTGGGAAGCCACGTGGCTTCCCACGGTGCGTTAGATCTTAACGGTCACTTAATGTGGACCGTTAGATCTCAACGGAAAAAAAAAAATTAAGTCAGATTTAATATCCACCGCTCGATCTGAGATCAACGGTGGATATTAAAATGCTTTATAAATTAAAAAATAAATGAAAAAATAGTTTTAAAAATCTGAAAAGTTACCGTTGTGACACGTGGCACAATCTGGAGTGTTGGAATTCAAATTTTTTTATATCCAACGGCAGAGATTAATTAATTGAATAAAAATTTAAAAAAATTGTAAAAAATTCAAAAAAAATTCAAAAAAATATCTGGAAAATCTGAAAAAAATTGTAAAAAAAATTGTTTTTACTTTTCTATAAATACCTTCTCATTATCATCTACCTTACACAACAATTTCATATTTTCTCAACTACTTTCAATCACATTCCTTTCTTTGTCTCAAAGTTTGAATCCATTTTTTTTCAACAAAATGACCACTGGTGCAGGTACGAATTGGTCGCTTATTGAAGATGTTGCGTTGTGTACTAGCTGGGTTGAAGTTACTCATAGTTCGCTTACGGGTAATGAGATGCAGTTGTGAGAAATGTGGAGTCTTATTCATACCAATTTTCTTAAGAAAATTGGTGGGAAAAGAACCAAAGAATCGATATCCAGTCGTTGGAAATTACTTAGCCAATCGTTTAGTACGTGGAGAGACGCCTTGGCACAAGCTAGTAGTAATATCCAAAAAAGGCGTGTCAAATCCATGTATCAAAAGATGCCACCGCCTCCAGAATGATACTTTTTGCTCATTTTCTGTCCCTGTAAGCGCCTTGCCATGCACTTGGACAATTTTTCCACGTCCAGTGCATACAATCAATGCTTCCAATCATCCCAGGAAAGCCACGCATCTCCGCCTTCTTCAACAGTCGCTCCAAGTCCATGTGTGTAGGTTTGCAGAGGTACTCAGCGGTGTAGATAGATTCGATTGCTCCGCAAAACCTCATCAGGGACTCAAGAGTGGTTGATTTCCCCATCCTCGTTATCTCATCCACTTGGTCTGCAGATGCTCCATATGCAAGCATCCGCAAGGCAGCGGTAATTTTTTGCTCAGGCAGTAGACCCATAACACCAAAAGCATCTTTTTTTTGCACAAAATAAGAATCATGGTTGCAAACAGCAATCATGATTTTGTTGAACAAATGTCGTTCCATTCTAAAACGACGTCTAAAGTACGTATCAGGGAATGCACTATTAGGAACAAAATAATCATCCAAGAGTTCCATACCTCGTCGTTGCTTGCTTCTATCAAGGTTTCCGAAACGGCTGGGTCTGCAGATCTGAGTCGCAACTTGGATGACTCGACGGGAATGTGAGGCTCTGCCCTTTCTTACTTCGTCATTTCTCATTTGACGCTCCTCATCCTCTTCCCTCTCATTTCTTACCCCCTGATGATTGAACATTGCTTCTGATTCGTTAAACAATTCTTCCTCTTCCTGATTGAATTCCCACATCATCCTTGAGGAAGAAGAAGAAGACATTGTAAGAAAGAAACAGAAACTATGAATAATGATACAGATTTTTGTGAATAAGGAAACAGAAACTATGAATAATGATAGAGATCTTGAGAATTTTGGTGTGAGATTTGTGAGGATGGATGATGGATTATATAGAGGATTCAGAAAGGATTAGGTTGTGCATAATGTCACGTGGCATGCCGTCATTCATTACAAATCTGATGAAAATCTATCCTCAAAGATTGTGAACAGATTATGACACGTGGTATGCCGTCATTCGTTAAAAATCTGATGGAAATCTATCCTCAAAGAATTGTGAATAGATTATGACACGTGGCGCGACGTGATTGGTTAATAATCTTATCAGAAATCCATCACCAATAATTGTATTATTTTGTATTATTTAATAATACTTCGGATAATGATACGTGACGCAACGAGAACAATTAAAAATCTTATCCGATATTACAATTAAAATTATTTTGTATTATTTTATAAATAAATAAAATACTAATATTTTATTGACTATTGTCAGGGCTATTGAAGTGTAACGGTGGAGATGCAAATTCTATTGCCAAGGCTACTTACTGTTCATTAAGGGTAATTACTGTTCATTAGGTGGATTGAATAGTGCATTGCCAGGGGAGGGCTCCAACGCTGGAGTTGCTCTAAGAATTCACCGTAAAACCAAATGACAATTTGATGAATAACCCAACTGCTTGCAAGTATATGCAAAGTCCCATTTTTTTCGAATGTAAAATTCAATCTCAATATATTTTATGGAATCACTTAACAAAAGAAAATTTAAGCCATGGGTTTACGACATTTTTGTATTTCTCTCTCCTAGTCCGTACTTGCATAAAAGAGTCGTCAAAAGTGGCATGGGAGGTCGTTTTCAGTTAATTCTCGTTGCTTTCTTTTGACACCTCCAAGCTTGTTTGGACTATTGTCTATCGTATATGTCGCAGGTCTTGCTTATCCACGACTTAATCATCCTTACAATCTCGAACTTTCTTTTATCTTAGATTATAAGTCCAACTATGTCCAAATTTGGATCCGCGTTAAAAATGGTTGGAAATAACATGAGAAAGCATACAAACCAAAACTGTACTCAACCTAAGTAGGAGTGGACACGATTCAGTTTGGAGGAAAACAAGCGACTATTAAGTACGCATATTTTGTGTTTTATTCATCTATATACATACGAGTATTTCTTTGCTCCTTACAAGCTAATGACAAACTGACACATATGCAAAACTAACCTATCATAATCACAAGGAAAAGCTTACGCACCCCCGTCAAACTGTGATTTGTCTGTCTGAGAAAACATAACTCACAAACCTAAAAAGGACCGTAACATTCCAACGATCCAAGCAACTTAAGAATCAAACAACTATAGCCTTGTGATGTTAAATAGACGACCAAACATGCTTTGCATCATATACATATTGTTATCAAATCGAATGAATTAAATTTTGTTCTCAAAACAAATATCAAAGATATCTTGTTCATGGTAAAAAAAATAAAAAATAAAAAAAAAGTCCAGAAAATCTACTATTACAAAACAAAAAAAGATCACAAATCGATTTTATGTATATCCGAGCATTCAAAGTCCCCGCCAACAAATGACTGATCTCATAATTTCAGTCCCACTCCTCCCCCACCATCAATGCACAACAGGTTTAGTACATTCAAGCAAGATATTAAAGAAAGCCAGAAAATAGCATACAGAATTAACAAAGAGGAGTCATTTTATAGGCAGGCAAATGAGGATCACAAAAATCAGTATGGAGCGTAGTAGTACCCGGCCGGTGGCGGCATCCCCATTCCATTCACCGGAGGCATTCCGTAGGGTTGCATTGCCATAGGAGCTGCTCCGTAGTATCCGGTCCCGCTGATTTTCTGTAAGCTGCCTTGCCCCTGCATTCCTTCCTTGGCATACTGATTCCACAGCTGCTGCTCCTGCATAAGCAAATGCTGCTTCTTCTCCAGATCCGCCATTTGCACATAGGATGGTGGCGGAACGGTTAATGATGCAGCGAATGGGTCCTGATTCACCGCCTGGACTGTCCCGTCTGGGGCGGGAAGAGCTAACACCTGTGTTGCGCTCTTGCCCGGCCCAGGCAATGCTACACTACTGGCACTACCACCAGTCAATTGGGCAGTACTCACATGCTGCCTCACGATGCCCTGATCATACATACCGTCCAACAACAATGGATCCATCCCACCACCAAGATTTTGCTTCTGCCTAGATAAATTACTCGCTGTTTCCACCAACGCCAGTTCCCAATCCGCCTTCCCAGGTTCTGCAGCTGGAGTCTGCCAAGCCGAGGTGACTTGGGGCTGCCCGTCTGATGGGAAAGCTTCCCAGGATCCATTAGCACTTCCACCACCACCAGGACCGGCAAACAGGGCCAAAGCCAACTGATTACCCTGCGCATCAGCTGAAACCCCATTATCCCTCAAATCCACCAAATCCCCTACCACTTCCTGCTTCACCTCCGCCTTCTCCACAACCTCAGGTGGCGGCGGTGGAGTGAAACTCTCCGGCGCGGGCAGAGCCTTAATCTCATTCATATCGGGTTGGGGCTCCTCCTCAACTGGAGCCACAGGAGCAGGCTCCACCTTCCTCTCCGGACTCTTGGTTCCCTTGGACCTGTCCCTCACAAACTCCTCCAATGTCTCCAGCAACTTGCTCCCAATCCTTTGCACCTCCGGATACTCCGACGACCGCGCCAAACCCAAATCCTTACACCAACCATAGAACCCAACCAGCTCATCAATCTGCTTCGCCGCACTTGCATAAGCATCAAAAGCCTTAACGCAATCCGGATACTCCATATCAAAAAACTTATCCAGCAAAACCGCCAAAACCTCACAAATGTCAGCATACAGCTGAAAGCTCTCCTTCACCACCGGGTAAACCGCCACCAGAACCAACCGACTGCTCTTAGCCAACCCGGTGGGCCGCGTCGCCAAGAACCGATCCAACAGCCTCTGCAAATGACCCATTTTCGCGAAAATTCGCTCCGGCTTCATCTCCCTCAATGGGGTCACGCTCACAATTCTCTTCTCATCTCGCCCGTTTCGACTCACCGAGTCATTCATATCGCCGTACGACCTCGACCTCCTCATCCCTCCTCCATTTTCATAATCGCGATCTCGCTCTCCTCCGTACTCATACTCGTAATTTCTCGGCGGCGGAGACCTGAAATTCGAAGCCCCGCCATACGAACCACCAGAGCTCTGTCGATCTCCCGCACCAAGACCGCCGCCTCCGCCGCCGCTCTTCCTCTCGAACAGCATCATCTCGAGCCTCTGATCCAAGTACAGAGCATAAGTCCTCACAAAGGCAGAGTGGTCCCACGAGCTCGAGTGCGCCTCGTCCCTGAAATCCGATAGGTTCAGGAGGCGGGTCCCCCTCCGAGTCGCGTACACGATCTCGTCCCCGAGCACCGGGTCGCCGTCGTTCAGGAGGCGGTGGACCAGCATCAACGCCTTGAGCGCCACGATCCAGTCGCGCGTCTTCCCCAGACGCTTCGACACCGCCGACACGCACGCGTGGACGTAACCCCTGGACGACGAAGTCAGCATCAGTATCTCGCGGACGTGCTTCTCGCTGGCCGGCTCGTCCTCGTGCGACGTCGCTTTGACGATGGCGACCTCGAGGTCCGGGGCCAAGTTGCTGGCGACCTTGGCGATGCCGATGCTCGTCTGATCCTTGACGGCTCCGATTGCTTTCCGGATCGTGCTCGGCGCCATCCCCGCCGTCGATCTGATTCGCTTCCGATTTAATATACCGCGCGGGCTGAGATTCAATGGAAATGACGAAACGGTTCACTTGGTTGAATTAATCTGGAGGAAGGTTGAGTTTCTAAAAATAGAAAGGGGAGTACATTTTGGTTATTTACCGTCGACGTCGGAGTCTCTAGATCTGCGGCGTGGACAGTCCGGCGAGTCGGATCTCGGAGCAGCCGACGACCAATCAAATTTCTCGTGTTTTTTGGTTGGATTTGTTTGCTCTCTGTTTGTCTGGAACAAGAGAGAGAGTGAGAAAAAGTTGAATTTAAATAGTGGATTGGAGTCAGTGACGTGGAGGGCGGGAAGCCGTCGATTATATCTGAGATCTGGGATCTAGATGGGAACCTGGGAGAGACTGGCGGTAGTGTCGGGCGGCGTGTCTGAAAAAATTATGACACGTGTGAGCGTGTTTGTATGAATGGGTTCGGATGGGGTGGAGCACGACCTATTTTAGTAAAAGGAGGCGCGACTGAGCGTACGGGTTACGGAGATACCTACTTGATTGATACAGACTTCCTAAAGTAAACTAATAAATATTTACCTTCAAAAATGTGTAAACTTGGGAAAGGATCCTCTTCCTTCCACTAAATTCATCCAACCACTTAATTTAGATTTTTAAAATTTAATTTAAAGATTAAAATTATTATAATTTTTACATAGATTTTCTGTTGTAAGGTTGAATCAAATTTCAAATATTCAAATTGATTAATTGATTAGACAGATTTAATAGAATGAATTCGAGAGGATCCATTTCCACACTTATATTCAAGTCCAAAAAATCCGATTGTTTCAAATCAAGTCCAGTTTTATTTAATTTGTTATTATACCCATTTTGTCCTTTAAAGTAAAAATAAAAATCGATTTAAATTTTTATATGGCTTTATCTACCCACTTCCTAATAACAAATATTTTAAAAACTATATACTACAAATATGATAAGTTTATCAAAAATTAAAAATTCTGGGAGGTAAGGAACCTGTGATATTGATATATAATTAAGGATCTATACTATAGGTATATCATAAAGAAGAAAAACATGTGAGGTAGGTTATAAACAAAAACCTATTATATAGGTAGATATGCAAAAGTATTGTCTACCTCCATGTATACCTATGATATAGGAAGGCAAATACTTTATACTTAGAAAGCAGATATACTCTACAAACTATGAGCAAAAACCTCTGGTACAAGTTGATAAACATTTAATTTGAGATAAATTATTATAAACATGTGATATAGGTAGATAAATTAGTATTAATCTATAATATAGAGAGTATATAAAAAAATTAAAATAAAAAAAAGGGTTTTTTAACTTTAGTCCTTCAAGAAGATTGAAATTTGATAAAAACCTTGTGACATCCCACATTGCCCAGGGGAGTGATCCTTAAATGTATATTGTCATCTCTACCTAGCACAAGGCCTTTTGAGAGCTCACTGGCTTCGGGTTCCGTAGGAACTCCAAAGTTAAGCGAGAAGAGGGTTAGAGCAATCTCATGATGGGTGACCCATTGGGAAGTTGCTCGTGAGTTCCCAAAAACAAAACCATGAGGGAATGGTAAGCCCAAAGCGGACAATATCGTGCTACGGTGGTGGAGCGGGGCCGGGAAGTGATCCGTCCCGAGCCGGGATGTGACAATTTGGTATCAGAGCTTAACCCTGGTCGTGGTGTGCCGACAAGGACGTTGGGCCCCTAAGGGGGGTGGATTGTGACATCCCACATCGCCCAGGGGAATGATCCTTAAATGTATATTCTCATCTCTACCTAGCACGAGGCCTTTTGGGAGCTCACTGACTTCGAGTTCCGTAGGAACTCCGAAGTTAAGCGAGAAGGGGGCTAGAGCAATCCCATAATGGGTGACCCACTGGGAAGTTGCTCATGAGTTCTGCTCGTGAGTTCCAAAAAACAAAACTGTGAGGGAATGGTAAGCCCAAAGCGGACAATATCGTGTTACGGTGGTGGAACGGACCGGGGAAGTGATACACCCCGAGCGGGGATGTGACAAACCTGATGTTAGATTACATATTGATTATAGTCCCTTGATGTATCCTTAATTCAAAATAATTAATGTGTTTTTTATTCAATGTCTCCCATTAAATATTTAAATTCATTAATACACATATTTTAATTTATTTTTTGCCCCTTTTTTTATTTTAATTTATTAGTTTTATTTAGCATTCTTCAAACTTGAAAAACTCAAATAGGGTACCTAAATGTTAATACCGAAAGGTTAGTATCGAAATGTATTATGTTGAATTAACGTACCAAAATTTAATACCGAAATGTATTATATTGAATTAATGTACCTAAATGTTTGTATTGAAATGTATGTACCGAAATATGTGTACTTAAATGTGCACCTAAATGTATGCATTATGAATTTAATATACCTAAATGAAGAAGACAAAATACATCGAAATATATTGTATAACAAAAACTAGTTTATCTAATGTTTACAACAAAATATATTACGATGAATGCAATAAAAATTAGAACTATAATGAAATATAATTAAGACATTAAAATTAGGAAGAAAAAGAGAAATAGTTAAAACATCAAAATATAATTAATAAATGAGGTGATTAATGTGTCAAGGGACTAAAATAAGATTTTGATCTTACTATGGTTTTAGTCTGCAATCATCTTTGCCAATGATTAAAATGAAGTTTCCTATAAATAAAAAATCCTATAATACAGGTAGATAAACACCAACAAAACCAAGTGTGGCATTCGGATCACCTTCTCATCCCTCGTAATCACCCCAAAATCACCCAACCTATAATTCTTATGAGAGAGTTTTAAGTTATTAACGGATTAGTTCAAATCCTATAATTAAGGAATCCGTCCAACTATTAATCCTAAAGTTAAGTGATTATGTGCATTTACATATATAATAATTTATAATCTTAAGGGTATATTGATATGCAAAAGTAACAATGCATATGTGTAATCCTAGTCACCGGACCTATTTCACAGACTATTTCCAATTGTGGCTCATAAAATTGGATCTATATCAAGTTTCCTCCAAATACATTCCCTCATTTACCCTATATTTTCCATTTTTTACTCACTAATCCAAATAAATATTTCGTTTACGATTTTGTTATGACTTAAGGTTTAAATTGCTTTTATATTCAAATTCTTTTTTGGCTAAAGTTGAATCTAAAACCTCTCACTTTTAAGTAAAGAGAATTATCACCCTCTCTTATTTTGTGTAAATAATATCATTTGTTAAAAAAAAAAAATTACCTTTATGTTTCTTAAAAACAAAAGTTGTGTTTATGTTATGCTGATAATTAAAGTATTAAAATGAGAATTATAGGGTAATATTAAATATAATGAGTTAGTCGCAGATGTGGCGTCCTGATTAATTAATAAATATAAGTTGATATTGGTGGACAACTAACCTTCTTTTGTGGTTAGTTAAATGTTTTTTATTTTCGAAATCTTGATTGTGCTTTTGTTATAATAAGAAAAAGAATAAAAACAAATTTAGTGGTCTTTCTTTTTCTTGAAAATTACAAGACATCTAACAATTAGAGTTTTATTTTAAGTACTTTTATTTTATTTTATAAAGCTATGACAAACGTCCAATTAAACGTTCCATTCAAAAGGAAAGGCTTGAGCTTAATTTATGAATTAATGGATGTAAGGAAAATATACAGGGATTTTATTTCTTAAACTCCAAAATCAAAACGAGTTCTTTATTCAGCGTTTTACTTTTGGTTTTTGTTTCTATATAAGTAAATAAGTGGAGCAACTGATAAGAAGGTCGCGTGGCCTAATGGATAAGGCGCTCGCCTCCGGAGCGGGAGATTGTGGGTTCGAGTCCCACCGTGATCGATTGATTTTTTTAATTTCTTTTAACTTTTTTGGAAGTTTTTGATTGGTACAGACAACACATAGTATCACTTCCGGATTTGAATGTTTGTTTTTGCTTTGCTCAAAACAAGAGATTTATTTTTATTGCTACCGTGTAATAAATTCCTCTTTTTTTTTATTGTGCTTTGATATATGTTTTGAATTTTTTTTTTTTATTTGGGGGGTGGTGTTGGGAATGAAAAATAATAAGAAGATACATGCACATAAGGCTAACATTTTTACTTTATAAGTGATTTTCATACGCTCGATTTCATTTGCATTCATTGCTTGTCTCTTATAAACGGGTTCTCTTGACCGCAGATACTTGTTCCATTTTGATAATTCTATCGGAGAAATCATTGATTATATGAGGCCAAGGATCAGGCTCAACAGAAAAAAAGCCAATATACGTCTATTTCAAGAACACTAAACCTTCCACTGGTGAGCCCCCCTCAGCTCATTTCTTTTTTGTTGTAGGCCCTAATCCAAACATATGTTGCTCCCAAAGTTGTGGTTGTAATAATTCTTGCATTGTTTTTAGATACCTTGATGTCTGCAATAGATGAGGAAAATAGGGACGAAGATGATTTTGTTCACATTTCATACAGCGGATCGAGAAGAGAGGAAGGAGCCTGTGGATCCAATGAATAGCAAGAAAGTGTAAGCTATCGGAGCTTCGACTCAACGATCTGACCTGCTTAGTCAATATAGTTTGTTCTGGTCTTGGTATCAAATGGTGCTGTAAGTATTTAGTTTTGTGACACGTCTGGAGACTTTTATAATGCACGGAGTTGGACAATGTTATGTATCATCACAGCAGCTGCACTTCCAATTGAGATTCCCGCGATCCTCCTAACACGCTTCCTGTTACGTTCCCCAGAGGAGCCAACACTGGAGACTTCAACAATATGTTTCACAAAACAATGAACAGATTAAGCACAACTCGAGAAATCTTTGCATGCAACGAGCATACACAGTGCTCTTTTAATTTGAACGCGCAATCAGGAGCGTTGTGTAAAAAAGCCGTTGTATGTAAAAGCTTCTCTGTTGTTGAAAATGCAGAAGATTATGAGAACCTTGATGAGCATGGAATGCAGCAAGTGCCTTCCTCCCACAAGAAATGGGTGTCCATGATTGTGTTCTACACGTTTGTCTTGAAAGATTTTACCAATGCTCTCTTTTATCGGAGTGATATTCTACTTAAACTAATCTAAATTGCAGGAAGAGATTTAAACTTAGATGCATAAAGGTATCCGCTCTAGGCTCTAACCAATATGACTACTTATGCGTCTACAACCTAAAAATAAGTTAAAAGAGAGAATTGAATCTGTAATGTGAACGCAACTGCAAACTACCAATGTTTATTTGGTCTTTATCTTCACAAATTATATTTGATGATGTTGGAATGGTAAAATTAGTATTAGGAATTTAGGCTAATGACTTTGTGGACCTATAGTTGGTGAAGGACGTTCGTGTTGCTTGAGGAAATCTACATGGAAGAAGCTTTTACGTGGCTTTGGATTTGGATATGGGCTTCTTAATCATCAGTTGGTTCGCGAGGGCTGTGACAACGGGCCACAACTTTATGAAATGGATTTTTGTTTGATGGGCTAATCCCAAAATCCAAACGTAATTTCCTTCTTCTTCTTCTTTTTTTTTTTTTTTTTTTTTTTTTTTTTTGAAGTTTTAAACTTTGGCAATGATGAATTCGAACTTGAGACGTTTTTCAATATTACAAAATCAACAAAACTTGTGTGTCTGTGCCATGGGTACATTGTATACCTCATTGTGAACCCATATTTGATTGTACAAATGTCATGATTAAACAGCTTATTTTCTAAAATATTATTCAAGACATATTTACAAAATTTTAATCATATTAGAGATCAATAGTCATCCCGACTCCACCACATGTATTAAATAAATTAACAATTTTCTTAAAAATATCATAAGTCATCTATAAATATCAAATATATCAAGTGATTAAAAGAAATGCGACTCGTAACATAAAAGATGACAGTAAAACATATGCGAGTTATGGATATTCGCCAAGCAAGTGAACCCTTTTGGGCACTCAAGTCCAACATACGAACAAAGTTACAAACCATGGCCAGCGGCAACTTTTTTTAAATAGTTCGCAAGTGATCCTTCATCACAGTGATGGAAATAGGTTGAGTTCTTGTATGACGCCGTAGATTCGAACCTCATTTGGTGGTTAATCTAACATCTAATATAACAAAATCTACATTTGATCATAATAATAAAATAAATAAATAATAACTCTTTTTAAATAGTTCATGCACATGAGTTTAATTAGTTAATACTTTTTGATAACTTATACATATACATGTCGGGAAAAAAACCATCAAACACATGTTGATGCATGCATGAATGATTCAAACAATCCCCTTGACCTTGTTAATCATTCAAATTATTTTATTAACTACTAAGTACAAAGATCCTCTAGCTGTATATAGCTTCATCTATTAAAAAAATAAGGATTCCCTGTGTCGGAGTTTTACATGTAAACCTTAAATATAAATTATCTAATAATGTGGGAACTGAAAGAATATTAATCGAGATCAACAGATTTTTGGTATATATGTTGGCTCCAAAATCCAATAACACAAGTAGTGTGATCAGTAGATGAATATATATTACTGCATGATCTAGGGGAATGATCTTTATATGTATATTTTCATCCTTACCTAGCACTAGGTCTTTTGGGAGTTCACTAGCTTCGAGTTTCATGGGAACTTCGAAGTTAAGCGAGTAGCGCGTGAGAGCACTCCCATGATGGGTGATCCACTGAGAAGTTTTCGTCTGAGTTCCCAGAAATAAAACCGTGAGGACGTGATCGGGGGCCAAAGCAATATCGTGCTACGGTGGAAGAGCATGCCCGGAATGTGGTAGAGGCCCGGGCTGGGATGTGACAGAACAATCTGTCTCCAAATAATCAGTTGTTCTGATTTTTAAAAGCGGCGTTTTACTAAAAAGTGTTCATGGATTATAAAAGTCCATGATAATTTGTATACGTTCTAATACAAATGGCGTTTGATAAACAAGGGTTTTTTTCAAGAACACTTCTTAACAAGACGCGTCTTGTTAATTACAAGTTAAACTTTTTATGCAAGTCCAGCCTATCCCTTATTTAACCGGACCAAAATCTCATCTAAAAGAACCTAAGGCATATATGTAGAAGATATAGAAATCAGATAATGATTAATTCATTAATTAGATAACAAATTCACTATTCGTAGTCTCATAAGAGTCGAATTTGAGACATTTCACTACTAATTATAAGTAATCAGAAATACTACTAAATTGTAGTGTTAGTAATATATTATATGTACGACATCCCAGAGAGCAATGCAAGTATTGTGCTGCTAGACGAAGCGGTGGAGTGCCACACCCTAGATGGTGAGAGTCCAGTAGCCGGACTTTGATTCGTAATTACTTAGGCCAAAGTTTAATTAATTTGACCTAGATTTCCTACACCTAGACGGGGCCAACATACTCCCACCAGAACAGGGGACCAAAAATTATGGAATTGAAGACTTAGATATCCAAATATTCTCGAACCTTAGCTTACCCCGAAGAAGCCAAACGTGCTTTAGCACGCTAAACGTGAGTTTAGGGTTGCTTAATCAAACAACCAGAAAGCAGTCACTTACCTCGATCGCATGTTATTTGCAAAGTCTGTCTGGTTCAACCCTTACAAAAATAATGTTAAGAACCCACATGCGCATCACATTCATATATGCCTTTGAAGTTTGAACTTTGAAGGCAAGTAAAAGTGGGAGTAGTTTACACTATTATTCATGTTCTTATCTTTTTGAGAGGTCCCCTCATATATAGGCACCAAAAACTATCACCTAATTTAGGGACATCCAAGGTGCTTCCATTGTGGACAAAAATGTCCTTGAAGTAGCGGAGGATTTAAAAATTTTAGGAACAGAGACTACTATTGAGTAAGAACGTGAAAGTTACTAAGTATGAAAGAACAAGAATGTGAAAGTCATCATCAAGTTTTCTGATAAATTTGTACGTAAAATAAATTTAGCCTAACGCAGTTTGATATCCTAAATATGTCCCCATAATTTGTTTTTCTTGCTAAGACAAGATGCAAACACACATTACTCAACTACCATTTGCTTGTTTTGTCCAACCTCCTTGAGAAAATTTAACGAACATTTTGCCCCCACCTTAGCATTTGGGAAGAACAATGGAACCACAAATTGTTGAGTGGGGGCAGCCGCCCCCATATATTCCCTCTCTAAATCTGCCACTCTTCTCAATTATAGAGACCCATAACTCTCTGTTCAAAGTACTGATATTTTGATCATGTCCTTTTCATGACGTTCAATCTAACTAATCGAAGATCTATGTAGGATGAGGGCATTAGGATCACTACCACCAACTTGGTTTCCTCGAAGATTCGTGTAGTAGCAAACAAGCCAACCAACTTTGTCCATTTCAATCAAAATGTCAAGAGTCCAAGGTTCCTCCTCCTGTGATTTCACAATGAATGATGTGTTAGATTTGAATTTGATCGCACATTTATATACAAAATTAATATAATTAATGTTTAATATTGATATCGGATAAATAAACATTTCTCTTTAACTAGAACATAAAACCATGATAGCTGAACTCAAAATCTGAAAGAAATCAGCTAAATTTTTTGTTACAGACGCATAAAATTAATTTTCAAATAACGACATTATCTTTTTAATAGAACCCAACACATAGAATATATGAGATAATTGCTTGGAATTTTGTTTGATTTTTCTCTTTAACTTTAAGTTGAAGTCCATCGATTAATAATTAGTTTTGTCGTTTGAACTTGTACTTTGTAATTATATTCGTTTGCTAATGATCAAGTTTAATTATATCTTGCAAAGAGTCAAAAAATGTCATTTCAATGAGGGGAAGTTGGGGCACCAAGAAAGAAACCTTGTTTTTCTTTTATACATCATTTGGGGTTAAGGCCATCTCCAACCGAAAGGTCCAGAGGGCCGAAAATAGCTCGAAAGCCGTCTCCAACGAGGGCTAGGCCAGATGGCTCGTAAAATCTAAGAGGGCCCCATAGAATCTGAAAGGGCTGACCAGAAAAATCATTATAACCGACATGAATCCTTAAGTTAAAATTCAAATGCAATGGCTAACTGACGTCAGCTAGGCGTTGCATTTGTTTTTTATTTTATTTTTATAGTTTTATTATTATTTTTTATTTACAAAATTTTTCCTATAACTTCTATTTCACAAAATTTGTTTCATTTTATTTTAAATTCTATTTTTTTTCCTGTAACTTCTATTTCACAAAATTTGTTTCATATTTTTTTTAAAGTAGTTGTTCATTAGATTGGCATGCGACATCGCTCTGTTTCGTGGTTTGTAAGAGCGACCAGCAATAGAGCCACCCTATTGAGGTTGTTCCTTAGTTGGCTGACACACCATGGATGCTGCTCTGTTTTGTTTGTTGCACCTTACTTGAACTTCTTCATCAAACTGCTCATCTTCTCGTCTCATTTGCGCCCATTTTGCTTCCAATTTGGAATCCAAAGAGGATCCCCAGTTGGAATTCGAAGAGGATCCAAGAGGATCCAAAGTTGGAATTCGAAGAGGATCCAAAGTTGGAATTCATTGCAAACTTGAATTGAAAAAGATTGAATAGAAAGAGATTGAATTAAAATAGATTGAATTCAAAGTTGTGTGAATTATAGCCATATCCACCCTATTTATAGCAAAAGAAAAATTCAAATCCAACGGCTAGCTGACGTCACTTAGCCGTTGGATTTGAATTTAAGTTGTAGTTTTTAAATAATAAATTATGTTTGGCCCTATGGCCCTTTGACCCTCGGTTAGAGACGGAGGCAAATATGACCATGTACTATTTATTAAAATATTAATTTCTTGGAGGACTAGAGGGCTAAAATGAACCATCTGGCCAACCCTCGGTTGGAGATGGCCTAAGTAACTTACGCATAATCTTAGTTATCTTTACTCTTAAAACTTTTCAAGACATGTGAAAGGGTTTTAAACCTTATCTTTCTTTGAAGTATTGTGTTCAACAATATTATTAGAGGTTTGAAGTTACCCCTAAGGATGCTTAAACTTCATTATTGTTTATATTGCAATTAGAGTTACGTGACAGGTCTAGCATGTAAGCCAATATCACAATAAATAGGGTGTTTAGTTCATCCATACGTTTCGGGTTTTGAATTCATTTTCTTAGATTATTGTCATATTTTCGAACTCTCTCATCTCCTTAATAATAATAAAATTTGAAAAAAAGTTATATACCAATTGCATTGCATAGCAAAAAAAATAAATACAAGTGAGTCACAATTGTGTATAGCTAAAAATTATTCATCACAAGAAAATTAACATTTCAAAATCAACAATAACATAAGATATGAGTTAAGTCACACAATAATCTAGCATCATGAATTAATACTGTATTAACACTTCGTCAAGTCAACCTTAAAAAATTCAACTTATGAATTAAAGAAAAATTTCACTAAATGATACGTACTTATTTTTTTTGTCGAAAAAATAATAGATACTCAGCCCATCCAAATTACTGAATATTTGATTTTCCCGATGATATGAACATTTTCCTAGGACGGCACTGTTGTGAGTCGGGTGACGACTTCAAGAAACTTCCTATGAAGATTAAATAGTAGCTGTTGTAGAAAGCAGCATTTGCAGCTAGTTTGGTATTGCTGTACTTTGGAAAAAAAAAATGATTCTGATGTATTGTGAGAATAAACTCATTTTTGTTGCTTCATGTTTTCAGTTTTTTTCACCAAAAACTGTGAAAATAAGTTATTTTAAGTGTTTCCCAAACATCATTTTAAGTTCAATTTATTTTTTATTAAATACCAACTTTTTATAAAAATATGTTAGTATCAAACCAGTACAACTTCATTAAATTAGGAAAACTCCCTTGACCAAAATAATAAAAAAAAACTAAGCCCAATTGACCCGCTGGGTTGGGACCAATTGACCTGGCCAATTCGAACCCGCCCCAGACGAGCCTCGACTCTCCCGTTTGAACTGAATTCTTGTCCCATTCCTTTCCCTAACGTTGAACTCTCTCTGATCACAGACACAGACTCCGACAGAGAGATTAGAGATGTCGGGTTCGGTCAAGAATACGATATTGCCGGTGTCGGATCCTCCGAGGGACCAGGAGAGAGAGAGACTCATCGGAGCTGGCGACGATGAGAAGCTCTTCAGAGGATCCGCCATGACCAGACGTGGAGCCTACGCTGCAATCTCGTACATGGCTTGTGCAGGTAAATTACACGCCCCTTTAATCCTGTTATCCTGTAATTTTCAAAGCTTTTGATTCCCAGAAATTAAAGTTTCAAACTTCCAAAGAAATTGAAATTGGATATCAAAATATTTGAAGGAGATTGGAAGCTTTAATGGGCGAGATTGTTTTTATATGAATTTGGGTTTTTTGTATTCCTAGTTGGGATTGGCTAAAAGCGTTCTGTAGAAAAACTTAGATAAATTATTTTAAAGTGTTTATAATAAAAGCACTTCTAGCAGAAGCACTTATGGTTAGAAGTTATTTGCAATCCCAAACGGGTGTGAAATTTTTAAAGAATGTGAATTTAGTTAATTGTTCCCATTTTGTTGTGTAGTGATGTTGGTGATGTTCAACAAGGCAGCTCTCTCGTCTTATAAATTTCCAAGTGCAAACGTTATCACACTTTTTCAGGTATTTTCCCAAACGTATCCTACATTAATCTTTCGTCTTTTGGTCGGAATTTAAGTCTGCTGCCTGCTTTCTTGTGCTGTTCTTGTGTAAAGTTCATTTCTTTAATCAAAATTAAGACACAGTCTAATCTCATGGTGTTGTGGGCCTTGTTTTGAATGCTTTTCGTGCGTAACTTCATGGTTTGCTCTGCATATTGAATAGCTAATGATAATCCTTTTTCATGGTTTCTACTGCAGATGATATGTTCATGTGGTTTTCTCTACACCTTGAGACGCTGGAAGATGATTTCTTTCACAGTAGGTGAATCTTCGATTATTTCTGACAACAACACCACAACACTTGTACCATTAAAGACATTGAAGAAAACCCTTCCTCTTGCAGGAGCTTATTTGCTGTACATGGTACGCATTTTGTAATCTAGTGTTGATCAGTAGCTTTCTTGTATTTGTGATTCATGTTTGCGCGTTCATTTATTTCTCCTTGAAAGCTAGCCACCATGGAGTCTGTCCGTGGAGTAAATGTTCCCATGTACACCACCCTCAGAAGAACTACCGTGGTATTTACAATGGTTATGGAGTATGTTTTGGCTGGGCAGAGATATACATCTCCCATTGTTCGAAGGTAAGTGGCCCTTTGTATGTAACTTATTCTGTATATGCTGATGATAATATGTATAGAATCTGCTCTTCTAAATATACGTAAAGAATTATATACATTTTGATTGGATGAAAGTTCTGAACACTGACCTGTTGGCACTTTTGTTTGTGCTCATGAATTGGTCGAGTGAGAGAGTTTTGTATTATCCCATGAGCGAATGTGATGAAGAATGGTTCTACATTATGTGTTTTACTTTATTGGCCATCTACCTGATTTTCTCATTTAACTGAATATTTTAAGGTTGTTATCAGTGTCGGCCTGATTGTTCTTGGTGCATTTGTTGCCGGATCTCGGGATTTATCATTTGATGCCTATGGCTATGGTGTTGTTTTCTTATCCAACATCACGACAGCAGTATATCTTGCAACCATAGCCCGTATTGGTAATACTTTAACATTTTATCTTTGGAGAAATCCAGTGGATTCCACTTTGCTGGTTGACAGGTTTCTAAGATATTGACTGTTAGTTTCTTTTTGTCAGGGAAATCCAGTGGCCTTAATAGTTTTGGCCTCATGTGGTGTAACGGTACGCTAAAACATCCCGACTCAACTTGTGCCCTTTCGGGTTTTTTTAACTTGTGGAAAAATAGATATTTTCATTTAATTGAATCAAGCTGTGACACATATGGTATTGTTTCTCTATGATAGGATTCACATGCGGACCGATTTTGCTGTTTTTGACTTTTATTAGTGGTGACTTGAAGGCAACAATCGAGTTTCCTCATCTTCTTTCACCTGGTTTTATGGTACATTCTTCACCAATGCCACTCTTCTCTGCTAATGCATACACACTTAATAGTCCAAAAGCGGGCTTCCAACTCCTGAAATGCTCTTTTTCTGTATTTTTTGCATGGCTTTGTGTCTTGGTAGCTTATAAGTTATAAGCTATACTTATTTAAATATGTTATTGATTGGTACAGTTATTCCCTTTTATTGCATCGTTGTCGAAAGGTGGTTTAGTTTATTGATATTTTCCAGTTTTCTTTTAAAGTAATGTTACCTGCAGTTTGGTTCGTGGGTTCCATGAGTATAATATTGTTCTAACGTGATACTTGATTTCATGTTGTTATTTGATAACTCAAGATAAATCTTCCATGTTTCATGTAGAACTTCATTGAATTTTTTCGCCCCCAGCTGTCTATGTGGCCTACATGAATTAGTGTTATATAGTTGATACATGGTGGAAGTGACGTGTTTGGACTTGCAATTGTTGCATCATGTTTGTTTAAGTTTTGAGAACATCCGGAATGAGTTTCAAGGTTTTCTCTATGTAGCATTTTACATCTTCCCTCCGGGTTTTTTGGCATTTCATAGAATTCAATTGACATCAATTACTCAAGTATAATAAGCCTATTCTTCTTGCATTACTTAAATACAACTTCCAAGTAACTCCTGTGGTTTTGATTGAGATCCACTGTTGTTTCCTATTTTTCTTCCTCCTTTTGGCAGGCGGTCTTGCTTTGTTCCTGTATACTAGCCTTCTTCTTGAATTACAGCATATTCCTTAACACAACTCTGAATTCAGCTCTTACGCAGACAATTTGCGGTAACTTGAAGGTTTGTGTAGCCTATATTTCTGTCTCTTAGATGTGTTAACAACATAAGTTAGCAGCCTCTATGAATTTCTCCAGGTGGTGTGGCCATACTTTTATGCATGTGAATAATTTGAAATTTGAAAACGTAAGGCGATTGAGGTAGCTATGTTATGGCTCATTTGATTGAGCTTTCTTAATGTCGTAAATGGATCAAATGATATGAAAGTTACTTTAATTCAGAAAATAAATGAATAAAGGTACATTGTTTATATATGCGACTCTGATATTGAACAGATATCTTCATTAACGTAACATTTCATCTCTCTTACATTTTCTGGTCACTAAACTGCTATAGGATTTTTTTACCGTTGGACTTGGCTGGATGCTATTCGGCGGCCTTCCATTTGATATTGTAAGTGCAAACTATTCTCCGCTCTAATAAAATCACTCTTTCACTATTTGATTTAGAAATTGACGCGTTTTTAACTTTTTTATTTGGTAGTTGAATGTTATCGGTCAATCTCTTGGTTTCATTGGCTCTGGGTTGTATGCCTACTATAAGCTCATAGGGAAGTAACATATTCAACAAATGTCTAGTTCTCTCACCTGAAGACGATTCATTGCTGCCCTTGTTTACACCACCACCAAATTTGATTTTGCGATTATGAGGCTCTTGGAGTGAGATGTGCAGTATTAAGACCGGAGACATCCGCTCAGTGGTGGGTTTAACCGTTAACTGGAAACGGAGTGTTATGTATTCTTCTATACCAACCAGCAGGTGTTAGAAACAACGGCTGCACAAGTTGGCATTGGCAAGCTGCTTGCTGATGTAGTTTGTTTGGGCTTTGTCATTGTATACCATGAATATTCCCTTCTTCCAATATTTCGGCCACATATGCTCAAATTTTGAAGCGACGGTAAACGCAAAATGTAGTTTCATATATACTGTTGATCGTAGTTTTTTGTTGGAACTATATTAATTGTGCGTGTATGCAAGCTCGTGTTTTGGTTTTTTTTATTAGTACATTGATATTTTTGTACTAAGGGGAGGGGAAGTTCGGCAAAATCACACAATAGGTAATCTAATTTGGTATCGAATTCGACATCTACAAAGTTCGAACTTAAAATCTCTTACTTTCAAATGAAAAGAAATATCACCAAATCGTAGTAATGAGTGGCCCGATCTCGTGTTTCTGTTAAGGCACAACACACAATACCAATTCCGAGAAAACGTAAGGTTTTTTTTCCATGTGATTCTTAGTCTTAACAAAAGTTGTTACGGAATCAAACTCGTGCACCTCAAATTCTGGCAGCAGAAGATGACCGTTGGATTATCTTTTGATCATTTAGGTATTGGTTGTCTAAGATCATAGATGTATTGGTTGTTACAAAAAAAAAAAAAATAATAAAAAAAGAAAAAAGTAGAGGGCAATAGCTCCCTCTCGCTCGCTTTCCCTCTCCTTCCTCCCTCTCTCTCTCTGTCTGGAATTGCCTCCGACAGAAGCTCCGAAACCCTAATCTTACAATGCGTGTTCTTCTTCCCTAAGAATCTAATCCCTCTTTATTTTTCTTATAACTTTTGAGTCCTTTTTTAGTGAATTTGGAGCTCCTTTTTTTGTGTGTGTAAGGCGATGGTTGAGGGGTTTGTCCGGGAGAAATTCGTAGAGTTATTATGTCGTATAGCGCGCTGAGAATTGACGATGATGATTTTGTCCCAGTTGGGCGGTCGTCGATCGAACGGCCTCGCCGCTCCAATTCTCTGCCGTTTGTGCCGTTGCTGCTCGTCGATGGCTTCTCCCGCAAGAGCTTGTCGTACTCCGCGCTTCCTCAGGAGCCTCTCCGGCTCTCCGTTCTCAAATTGGATGGCTCTTGCTTCGGTACTCTCTCTCTCTCTTCTCGTTTCTGAAAATCTATGGTGCATTGTTGGTGGCTTGTTTGGTTGCTGAGAAAGTTTTGGAAAACTGACTAAATTTTTTTGTATTTTCTCTTCTGAGTTACAATTTGATTCTAATCCTAGGAAGGAATTTGAAATTTTCCCGTTGCTGTTGTGCATTGCGCCTATTAATTTCTAATTTCATTTTCTAAGCATGTCTGTAATTCTCTGTCACGATGGTTAATCCCGTTGCTGCCTGCTTGGTTGCTGAGAAAATTTTGAGAATGTAGGAGGTCATTTTATGTACATTGTTCTTAAGGTTCCTTTGGTTTTGAAAGACAAATTTGCGCCGCACAAAATTTCAGGGCCAATGTATGATTGATTTCATTTGATTTGATTTCTTCATATCTAATTCATTATATGTACATTGTGCTTAAGGTTCATTTATTTGTTTTTCTGATTGAGAATTGCATGAATCGAGATGTTTTTCTTTCTTTCCTTTTTTTTTTCTTTTCCTGGCGAGTTCCATGAACTAAAATCTTCCCTTTCACAGATATTCAAGTTTCCATGACAGCCACTATTTTGGAATTAAAGCAGGCAGTGGAGGCTGTTTTCAGTCACATGCCACAGAGGGGACCAGGAAAAATTTCATGGTATGTTCACTTCATCCATTTAAATATTTTGGATGAGAAGCAAAAGCTGCAAAACCATATAATCACAGAAATTTATCTTTGTTAGCATTCAGATGTGAAGCTTAGCAGTTTTTATACTTTTGAGTTGGTAATTTCATTACACAGCCGTATTCGTATCATTAACGATGTTCCTTGTTTAAATATGGTTCATGGAGGCCACATGTGTGGGGTCATTTCTGCTTGTGCTACGATAATCAGAAGCTACTTGTTGAAACTGATCATATCAAACTTTATGGCATCAAAGACGGTGATCAGGTATGCGGCAGATCCCTTGAGTTTCTGAAATTGATCATTTATCCAGTTGGCTACTATTATGCTTGGTGTGGTGTCCCTGAAATTGATCATTGGTAATTTGGGTTGTTTAATTGGTTTTTGCCACTCCAAGTTCACTTCCTCTATCCCGCGTCCTCCCCCATGTCTGCATGTCTTTTACTTAGAGTCTGATAACATTGTGTTGTCTTCATGTATGTCAACTGGTGTTGTTTGGTATGTGCAGCTGCATTTTGTCCGGCATGTTTCAATCAACTACAGCATGACAAAGAGCCAATCATCAAAGAAAGGGTTCCTTGCTTTAAAACAAAACACGATGTGAGGCTCTCCCTATTGCCATTTCTCTTTTACAAGAATTTTCAGCACAAAAACATGAAATTTCTGCAGTTCCCTACACAGATAATAACCATTGTTGCCAGGCCCTGCTTCTTAACCGCGTTTCTCTGCTGGTCTTTTATTTTTCAATTGTGCTGTGTACTTGTCAATTCAATATGTGCAGGTCATTGTCGCGGTCATTGAGCTTTCAAGAGGAAGATCCGACTGACATTGAGAAAGAAGAGAATGGCAAAGACGTAGAACAGAATGACGAGTTATGTTATGATTCTGATGACATCAAGAATCCAAAGTCCCCGCATTGTGATGACGAAGTTTCTATCCAACACAATGAGAGCAGGCTGCCCTTCTTATTGGGAGAATGGTTTCCATACTCCAAACTGTCAGCTGTTGGAACAACATCTAAAAGAACTTGTGCGCCAAGCATAGCCAGTGGGTTGTTGCTTGGGTTTAGGAAGATATTCGGGTTTTGTTTCGAAAAACGCGAAAAACGGTATAGTAGAAGGGATACCTGGAGAACAGATTAGCGCTACAGTATGGTTTCTATCCCTACGGGCCTAAATTGATTAGATAGTATGATTAAAATTACATATGGCCTTACACTCTAGTCATTTGCCCGCTTATATAAATTTCATTTTCTACTGCTCCAATTCTCAACACCTGAAAAGTGTAGCTGTAAAGATTTTGAGCCAAGTCAATGTACATAAAGAGGGATTTTCTTTTCGAAGTTTCGTGACAAGAGAAACTTACCTACACCAAGGATGCCATAGTTACACAGCTTAAAATTAATCATGCAATGTTATATGTTTTTGCTTTCCCATATATAAGTGTGATTTGACTTGCAATGTCATCATTGTGATATTTCAAGTGCATGTAAGTTGTTTTCCACATGGACTCCAATTTCTCCATAATTGGGATTCAAAACCTACTTGGGCCTGGACTAGGTTTGGATGATGGGCTATTTCATATTTGTGGCCAAGGTGCCAACTTTTTGGGTCCTCATGTGGGACTGTCACGGTACCACTCATCACTCACCACAAACTCCTTTCCCCCTTTGAATCCATAAAATCCTCATAAATGTGTGGCAAGGAGTTGAGATAGCCCTCTCCCCAAAGATTTACCCTCACAAATTCACAACCCCTCAAATCCCCAAATCCAAAAATCCCAAAGAACTCTCAAAACCCCAAAAATCCAGAGAACAGCACAGAAACCAGCAGAGCCCTCCGCCATGGCCAACATGATCATGGCTTCCTCCAAAGTCCCCATCTCCTCCTCCCCTTCTACCCCAATCCCAAAACCCAGAATCCCACTCCAAATCTCCATCCCCAAAATGCCAGCAAACCTCCCAAAGCTCACAAAGCCCCAATTGGTATCCCTATCCTCCTCCCTCTCCGCCATCGCGGCCGCCTCGCTCGCATTGGCGCCACCGTCCCTGGCGGAGGAATTCGAGAAGGCGGCCCTGTTCGACTTCGACCTGACCCTCCCCATCCAGATGGTGCAGTTCCTGCTGCTGATGGTGGCGCTTGACAAGCTCTACTACAGCCCACTGGGGAAGTTCATGGACGAGAGGGACGCGGCCATCAGGGAGAAGCTGGGGAGCGTGAAGGACACGTCGGAGGAGGTGAAGCAGCTTGAGGAGCAAGGCATCGCCATCATGAGGGCGGCGAGGGCGGAGATATCCGCGGCACTGACGAAGATGAAGAAGGAGACGCAGGGGGAGGTGGAGCAGAAGTTGGCGGAGGGGAGGAAGAAGGTGGAGGCGGAGCTGCAGGAGGCGTTGGCGAAGTTGGAGGAGCAGAAGGAGGAGACCATGAAGTCGCTTGACTCACAGATTGCCAATCTCAGTGACCAGATTGTGAAGAAGGTCCTTCCTCTTTGAGTTTCTTGGGTTTGTTTTTCGCGTAAGGTGTGAATTGGAATGGGGGCAAATGGGAAATCGGATTGCTGTGTCAATGATTATATAATTGTAATAATAATATTTGTATGTTAAATGAATGAAATTACTGTTTTTTTTCTTGTTCTGGTTCAATATTTTGTGGATGTGTAATTTGAATAACCGAGGGAAGAAAGGATTCATGGGATTCGTACAGTGTTGGAGAGGATTTTCGGTGGCAGTGAACCCGATCCATATAAGTAAGTATCAGGTTGGATGTGTTAGGTGAGGAGAATAGAGCAGTGAGTGATAGAACCATTCTTTAAAATTTGACGAATGAACCTTGCAGCTCGTATTGTCAGCTGTGGGTTCGAATCTAAGAGAAATTCTAGAGAATGTTTGCTACCTTGAATTTTTTTATCCGGCGGATTCCTCCTTTTGCTCCTTAGCCTACCGGGTATTAGCAGCCGTTTTCAGCTGTTGTTTCCCTCCCAAGGGCATGTTCTTATGTGTTACTCACCCGTCAGCTCTACTCCTTGCACCTTTCCCATTGTCCATTTTAAGAAATTAGTGGTAGTTTTGTTTACCTAAATGCTAATATCGAAATTGTTTCAAGGTGATTTTTTATGTGCTCTAGCAGATCGGATACTTAGGGTATTTATCGTTAAAAACAAAAATTTAAGAATCAAATTTTTTAAAAGGTTCGGAATATCCTTTACATTGAAGCATCATAAAATTTTTGTTATTCCGATACCTGTGAATACTGTGCACAGAAGAGATACATGCATAATGTGTAATTTGGTACATGAAAATAATATTATTCATTGGGCCCAAAATTAAGCAAAGATGCATCACTATGGGTTTCAACATTTTCTTAAGCCCAAAGGAACAGGGCTTCGGTACAAGGGCAATATGTACCTTTGGATTTTATTGCTGCATGTGATTTGCGGTTGTTCTTCTATTACCGCTTGTATCAAGACAAAATTAATCGTAGAAAATTCAGCTTTCCCTATATCTATTCGCCGATGCGTCGTTGTGCACATGTCAAAATCTTATTTATTGAATATAAATAAGGCGCACAATAAGCCTAGAAATATATTTATTGTCATGAAAAGGGATGAATTGCTCTGATAGATATAGTATTCTTCTTCAAGTCACTATTCGAGATACAAATTTCATCTATTTCTTTAATGTAGACTAGATTAAAGTAGTAATATTTTAATTAATCAAATTGACGAGGTGAACGTGAACCCGAGTTGCATCGAGTGACAAACATTAATTATCCTGCTGTTGGTGTGGAAGTTAGGCTCGTAGTCAGGAAAAGGTTAAAATATTTATGTGAGTCTTCTCCATAATAGGTAAATAATCGTAACTTACCACCCGTTATCTTCTTTTAAAGTTAAAAAAAAAATAAATTATCCTTGTCATCACGCATGTGTAATGCGACAGATTTACCCAACAACATCACACAGTTGTGTTCAATCACAACACTAACAAGTTTTAACCATCTTGTTTTGCACGTAAGCCCTATACAATAATACAGTTACACATATGCCATGTGTATACATATGTATGGTTGGTAGTTAAATAGACAAATGGGTAAATTACATTTAAAAAAATATAAAGTATTTTCGTATTTATTTAGAGAATTGTTATCAGCACTTCAAAATTCTCATTCTACACTCCAAACTTTCTATATTTATAAAGAAAAATACATTTGTGAAAAGTGTAGAATGAAAATTTTGAAGTGTCAATAACCCGTCTCTTTATTTAATCAAATTATAATAAGGCAGGGAAGAAGGAAATGAAAGTAACATTTTCACCATTATTGTCACTTCCAAAGGTTTACCCTTGTCTGACAACTAATTTACCCATCAGTCATCAGCACCGTTTATTAAAATACAAGTGGGACAGGTGTATCCCAACGAAACAATCCAACGAACAACAATTCTTCCTCGCTTTTAATATTTTTTATCTTTTATTTTCTTGCCGTCATCTTGTTTCTGAATGCAACATCCAATAATTGAATGTGATTAGTTGCTTCTTAAACTCCTCCTCCGCTTCTTTCCCGCAACTTCAAGATTGATTGAATAACAAAATTGGTCAAAACTTCTTTTGCGTGCAGCAAAAGGCACAATCGCAATTGCCCTGAAAATAAACGGTTAAGATTTAATTGTGAAAATATTATTTTTACTTACTTATTAATCTAATTCATATAAATCAGATTATATAATAGTCTGGATTGTTAAAGACAAATCTTTGAGTAAAGTACTTACATGGAATTGGTTTTCTGCTACTTTATTATTTTATTTTAATAACTTAGTTTTACATGTAAATTTTTTTTACGCTAATTAAAATATTATCCGATAATAAACTTGTTTTATGTAAATTGCTTTCGTGAGAACTGACTGCTCTTTTATCTCGTTTGTTGGGAATTTGACTTAGAATCAAACCGGAAAAGCAAAAGGCAAAGAAAAAGGAAAAGGATAATAAAAGAGAATTAAGAGGGGGCCCAGCAGCTTCACCGATTCTAGCCCAACTAGGAGTTTTGAGACTTGAAGTAGTTCTCATTTCGTTTGTTGTATATACTATTATTACTCTCTCTCTCTCTCTCTCTCTCTCTCTCTTTTATTCTCTCTGAAGCTCTCTCAGATTCCAGACCTCTCTCCCAGACTGAGTGTGTTACGTATGTAAATTTCACTCTAAATTCGTCGACATATCAAACTCATCTGGAGCTCATCACCAAGTTTCAGTGAGTATTTATTAGTCTCCATTAATTCTTCCTTTCTTTCTATTTTTTGGATTTATGGTATTCTTTTTAGCTTTTAGTCTCTGTTTGTTCCGTTGAAATTTTTTCATTGTGCTATATGCCTCTTGTTTGATTAGTTTGTCATGGGAATGATCAAATCGGTGGAACCCAATTAACTTTTGCGTTAATGGGTTACCAAAAAATTGTGAAAAGGTGAATCGGTGGAGTTAAATTTTCCCAGTAACCAAACAGAGTCGGTCTGCTTTCTGGGAAAATTGAAGAATCTGAAGGGAGATAAAGTTTGATGCTTTTTTTGGTCAAAAGAACAGATGAAGGAAGAAAACTGATTAATGCTCAGTTATGAAGTGTGAGGATTTTAGCTCTCTGGGTTTTCTGGTTATGAAAATCCTAAATACAACGTCTGTGATCATATATTTTATGCATCCCATTTCCTTTGATTTCTTCAGCGTTTGAATTGCTTTGTGTGTGCATCTATTGCGTGTATTTTCGTTCGCATTCGGTTCATTTGTAGTCCCTTTGAACATGAGTCCTCTATCGATGTAGGCTAGATGAAGAAAGAAAGAAAGAAAGAAAGGGACCTGATATAGTCCCAAATAATTTGATTAACATACGCTTGTAGTTTGCAATATCTGAGTGTGCTTCTTCGCCCTTGGTTCAGTGAATGAGTGGCATAGCTCTGTTTACAAAAACTCTCTGCTGTCTTGCGATGAGAAGATCATAGGAGTTTTTGTGTATTTATGTATTTATATGATTTTGTGTTAATTTTTATTTGTGACGGTGACGTCTATGCAATATTTTGCATTCAGGTCGAGAAATGGCTAAACAAGTTGTTGCTAACCAACCGTCTGCTTCATTTGAGTACGAGATTTTAGATCGTGATTCTGATGGCCTGAGAACTGTTGGAGCCTCTTCAGAACAGACAAGTCCTTGGATTGAACCTGTAAAATTGAAACTTAGACACAGAATTGGGAGGGGACCCTTTGGTGATGTTTGGTTAGCAACCCATCATCAGTCAACAGAAGATTATGATGAGTATCATGAGGTGGCTATCAAGATGTTCCATCCAATCAAAGAAGACAACATGAGGACTGTGTTGGATAAACTCAAAGATATTTTTCACAAATGTCAAGGAGTTGGCGGTGTTTGTTGGCTATATGGAACTTCAATCATCAATGGAAAGGTGAGTCGCTTTTTTGTATTTCATGCACTATAAGGAGATTTCGGTCCTGCCTGTATGATTTCTAGCTTGCTAAAAGCAATTTGGGTTTGTGCACTCAGATATGCATCATCATGAGATTATATGAGGGATCCGTCGGTGACAAAATGGCACAACTCAGAGGAGGGAAGCTCTCACTTCCTGATGTTTTGAGGTTAGTTGGGTCCTGATTAGACCATTAGCAATGCTTAATTTTATTATTTCCCAAAGATTTTAGTGCTCGGTTTTTACTTGTGCTATTGGTTACAACTTACAGGTATGGGATTGGTTTGGCTGCGGGGATTCTTGAACTACACTCCAAGGGCATCTTGGTTCTTAATCTTAAACCTTCAAATGTTCTTCTGAATGAAAAGGACCAAGCAATTCTTGGTGATTTTGGTATTCCTTATCTATTGCTTGGCGTACCATTGATAAGCTCAGATATGACTCGGAGGATTGGAACCCCAAACTACATGGCACCTGAACAATGGCAACCAGAAGTAAGAGGTCCAATATCTTTTGAGACCGACTCGTGGGGTTTTGGGTGCAGCATTGTGGAAATGTTGACTGGTGTCCGTCCTTGGGGCGGAAAATCTGTTGATGAAATATCTTATTTAGTTGTTGGGAAGCAAGAAAAACCAGACATACCAAGTGGCCTTCCTCCTGCAATAGAGAATATTCTTCTTGGTTGCTTTGAGTACGATTTGAGGAGTCGCCCTTTAATAACGGACATATTGACTTTATTCAAAAGGTATGGTTCCTCTACTATGTTTATAATTTTGTTCTGAGTCTTTGAGAAGAGGAGTTCCTCTTCTTTTCATATAATAATGTCATTCTTCTTACTAACCCAAATAAGAATTAATGCATAAGAAGCAGGTCACTTCATTATGCCTAGTGTAGGATCAATACTTCTGTAAACTTAGACACCTTTTCTCAGTATAAGCAATCTTTTAGGTCCACCATAAACAGCATCCTCATCTAGATAATACGCTTGCATTTTACAAAGTACAAACAAAATCTTGATGGTTCTTGTGGCAAGTCAGATTAAACTATTCAAGCTTTTTGATATTGATAAACTTTATAGGCCCAGCATGGTCCACCACCAATATCATCGATATTGTCCCCACTTAATCATCTAGCATCAGGTGTGGGGTTTATCATAAAAGGCCTCGGTGATATTAGGGGTGGAATCTCCAATATATTAATTGCATTTTTTTTTTTTTTTTTGTCATATGCCCAATGTGGGATCCTATTCTCCAATAGATATCTTTGCTTAATTTAAGTACTTATGATGTGATTATTACATGGTTGTGGAAGCAATTTTACCTTATGAACTACTTACTGTAATTGTATAGGAAGTAAAAATTGGAAAGAAAAAAAAACATTTCACAACAATAGTTTCCGACTGACGGCAACATTTCAATTTTCATAATTGATATGAGAAGATGCATGTAGCGTTATCTCTGCTCAGTTGTGTTTTAAAGAAACCATTGCATAAAGAGAAGTTCCGTTCACCACTTTTACATATTTGATATTAACTGCTACCACACTAGCAGCTTGCAGAGTACAATCTCCAGTGATGGAGACTGGACAGGTCTTGGGATAAGAACAATCAAGGAAAAATCGAGTAGCGTTGGTTACACTGAGTGGTTCCTGTCAAAGGATCAACTGCAAGTGGGTGACACGGTGCGTTCCAGAAAGCCACCAAACTGCTGCAAACCTGAAAACATGCATATTCCAGAAGGCACAGTAGTGGGTGTCGAACATGACGCAGATCAAGATGGGTTTGTTTTGGTGAGAGTCCATGGCATCCATGACCCACTGAGGGTTCATGTTTCAACACTGGAGCGAGTCACTTTTGGCTTGGCAGCTGGTGATTGGGTACGCTTGAAGAAAGAAGACAAGAAACACTCACCAGTAGGTATTCTTCATTCCATCAATCGTGATGGTAATGTAGCTGTTGGATTTATAGGGCTGGAAACTCTCTGGAAGGGAAATTCTTCAGAGTTTCAGATGGCAGAGTCCTACTGTGTGGGTGAGTTTGTCAAGCTGAAAGCTAATGTATTGAGCCCTCGATTTGAATGGCCACGTAAGAGGAAGGGGGCGTGGGCCACCGGGAAAATAACGTGGATCCTACCAAATGGGTGCCTTGTGGTCAAGTTCCCGGGAATGCTGACCTTTGGGGAAGAGAACTCAACCTTTGTAGCTGATCCTGCTGAAGTGGAATTGGTTACGTTTGATACTTGTCCAGGAATAGTGAAGAAGTACCAACATCTTGAGGATTTTCATTGGGCAGTGAGGCCACTTCTGGTTGCATTGGGCATATTTACAGCCATGAAGCTAGGCATTTATGTTGGAACAAAGGTGGGGAGGTCCAGGGTGAAGAAACAACAGAGCGGTGCTACACCGAATGAGATTCAGCATACCGATGGTCAGAATTCTGGAAACCCGGCGTGGATTCCTCCTAATATGAAAAATATCCTTTTCAGAGAAGGTGTTACCACCGGTCCTGCTCGGTAGTTTCATGCACAGTTCATCTGCCCAGAACTAGTTTTAAGTTCAACCATGCGTATATGCTGTAACTAGTTTGTTGGGTATCACTAGGGCATTTTACTCTTTAACTTAAGCTGGAGAACGGCGTTACAAACCGGACCACTGTCGAATTCAGGGCAAACATATTCGCTCTATATGTATATATAAATGTATATATTTTAATTGACTCATTTGTGTTGATCATCTCTACCGTATTTTAATATAAACTTGGAAGCTTATATCCATAATTTTATGGAGGTTATTTCCGGGAAACCGGTGAAGGACAACCTGACAATCGAGCCTGAGAGGTTCTCTCTTGCACTTGGGACGTAGCTTTCGGTGGCTTTAGTGGCATCACCGTCCCAAGGTGTTTCTTATGTGTCCAAAAGTGCGTCGCCTATCCAATAGATGCTTGCCATGTGGTTTTTGGTTGCTATGAGAGTCTTGCCTTAACACGCATTTCACTCTTTGTTCTCTTCACTCGTTAATTGAGAAACAAAACATAAATCACATGTAAACACGAGACCTTCAATTATCTTAGGTCTCACTCCCTTAATGTTCTCCACGAAATCTCCATGTGAAAATAACTTCAAGTACAAGAAAATCAAGTTGTAGCACAACGGAATCGAATATAAACAAAGAAAATAGGAATATCTGGTCATCTTTATCTTTTAAGTACATTATTTTTAGTCAAACTTAGCTACACCCTAGTCTAACAAGGAGAGAGGACTTACATGGCACATATATACTGCCACGGTAGCGTTCCTGCGACAGTTGTAAGATTCTTTGCCATATATCTTTGTTTCTTTGGCATGGGACATAATGTGACAGCGTAGCCATGTTCCGTAGGTTGTTCTCCTGCATACGTCAAACTGCGGTTCGCAGAAAGAAGCCAAGCTGTGTCCAACGCAAGGAGGTGAAAACAGATAAAGAGGTTAAGGTACGCAATATTTAAGAACTAAAAACACCATTAATCACTTATGAATCACACACTGTACAACGTTTATATAGGTTTGGCACCTGCATATTAGATGCCTTATGGTGAGTACTGCAGACAATTACTTCACCAATTCTAGGACAATAGATCAGTGGCATATCTGTACACGATATAAGCTCACCAGCTCATAAATTACCCCTACTGACCTGCAGCAGGCCCTGCACTTACAACACCAGCCTCTTTCACAAGCTTATCAGTCAAAGCTGAAATCCGGGCAACTTCCGCTGTCACCTCCGTTAAACATTCATTGTTCTCCACCATACTTATGCTAGGATCGTAACCATTTGGAAAGAATATACTTCCGTCAGCCTCAATGCTCAAGCTGGCATTGTGTAAAAGTTCCCCACTCATTTCTGTAAGTTTGTGGAGTGCACTGGTTGCAGCTTCAACTTCTAGTTGGGCTGCCTCAAGTTGAAGCTTCTCGATTGCGAAGTCTCCAAAGGTCTTCTCCCCCAGTCTCTCTTGCGCCAATGCATATAGCTTTCTCAGATCATTAGCGTCTTCTACCTCTTCTTTCAATTGCTTTACTTCTTTTTCTTTTGTTTCTAGTCTCCCGAGAACCATCTTAAGCTCCTCGTCTTTGAGCGTAAGGTCCCTCTGAGAAGCTAGAACTTCCATTTCTTTTATTCTTAAGCTGTCCCTTGCTGATTCAAGCTCAGTTTGAAGCTGTTTTATTTGCAACCCAAAACCATCATCAGCTGGTTTCTCCCATAGTTGCTGCAGTAACTCGTGGCTCATGTCATCAAGCGACTCATCATCCTTGATGGATATAACCAACTTGTTAGAAAGTTCTACAATCCGTTCTACCACAGTTTCAGCTTCTGAATATTTGAGCTTCGTATCGTTCAACTCATTTTGCATCATGTTTACATGTTCGTCTTTCTCCTTGAGCAGAGTAGTTGCTTGAATAAGCTGGTCCTCTTTACTGTTCAGTAGCATCTTTAGCTCTGCAACTTCATTATTTACTTCCTCAAGCTTATTCCTTGCATTCAAAAGTTCCAAATCCTTCTCATCCAAAATAACCTGTAAGGTATCCCGCTCAGATTTCAAATGCTGAATTGCGAGCTTAGCCTCCACCATTTCCGACTCTTTATCCTGCAGAAGATTGCGCATTTTCCCAAATTCAGCGTTTTTCTTGTCTAGCTTATTTTGGAGAGAAGAAATCCCGTTGATAGCCTGATGCAGAGAGTACCTCTCTTTCTTCAACACCTCCTGTAAATCTTCCATAAGCTCCTTTTCCATGGATAAGTCACGTTCAAGCGCACTCTTTTGAGCCTCTGCAATCCTAAGCTTTGATCTTTCACTCTGTAATTCTATTTGGGCATCTTTCAGAGTTGTTAAGTAAGACGTAATGCTTCCCTTCTGTTCTTCAAGTTCTTCCCATTGGTTTTCCAAAAGCTTCTCTTGATCTTCCATTTTCTGTCTAGAAGATGCCAGAGATTTCTGAGATGAAACCAACTCTGACCTCACGTCGGCAAGAACTTTCTTCACTCTTCTGAAATCCTCTAAAGTTTCATTAGTTTCTCGTGCGTGTCTGGATGCTTCCTCTGCTAATTTGTTAAGTTCTTCCTGTGCCAATAACCACTCCATTGTCCGCTTCTCTAATTTGTCCTCTGCAACTTTTAGTTTCTCCGCTTGATGCTTCCTCTGCATTTGAAAAACTTCCAATTCTGCTTCTTTCTCATGCAGAGATTTCCGAAGTCCTTGAATCTCAACTTCTTGTTTTTTGACAACTTCATTGGCTTCATTCAGCAGGTGAGCCTTGGATTCAAGTTCAGACTTGGACTTAGCAGCTTCTTCACTCTTTTTCAGCAATTCATTTCTCATTTGTTCCAATTCCTCTTCTTTCAAAGAAAGTGCCAACTGTGCAGCCGCATTTTCCTGATCTCTCTCTCTAAGCTGAAGCTTTAGGTCCTCTATATGCCAGGCCTGAGAAGATAAGCGAAGATTAGCCTGCTTCAATTCCTCCCCTATTTTTTCATACCTGCAAGAAGCTGCAGCAATTTCTTTCTCCCGTTGCTCCAGCTCCTCCTTTGTGCGGTGCAATGCACAGTGCTCAAAGAAAACTTTTCTTTCGGCATCCTGCAAATCTTCTTCCTTCTTCTTCAGTGCTGCCAATGCAGCGTGAAGATCAGACTCAAGGATTTCAAGGTTAAATCCTAGCTGGACATCCTGAGGATGACGAGAATTTCTGTTCATCTGCTCTTCCAGTTTCTGTGTCTGTGCAAACAACCTCTCGAGAAGAATCCTTGCAGGTTCAGAAGCTCCATTGTCACTAATGCTCGACTTCCTGTTATTCAAGACTGATCGAACAACCCTCAAGGAAGAGCCTTTCCTTTCCGTGGTAGCTCTAAAAGCTACTTTGTTCTGCTTTGTGCTGAACCTAAGCGAGCACAACTGCAGAAATGTTGTACCCATATAAGTAAATACTTGTTCGATTAGAAACCAAAGCCAAAATTACAAGCAGCATTTACAATCAAAATTCGTAAATGATTGTGTTATTATCGGTTCTACGAAAAACTATATGCAATGAAATGCGCAAAATCGAAATCAAACAGCATGGCAATGCAACAAATCCCAAAACAAAATTAGACCCAAGCGACAAAATCACATGAAATTCTAAATAATTCGACTTTATCCACATTGACATCAATCCCTGCAATCTTACAATTCTGCAAAATGCTACCAGATTTCAACAAATTTCACCTCGGTGCCCTAAAAAGAATATCTGAAACAAAACTTATAAACCCTAGATTATCACATTGATTGAATCTAATTAACAGCATACGATTAGTCAGCTTACACAGTACATGCCCAAATTTTAGTCTCCCCCTAATTTCCCTACTTTCTTCTATTTTCTCGGAAACCAAACACAAGATGCAGCAGTTATTCAAACCTGAGAGAGAGAGAGAGAGAGAGAGAGAGAGAGAGTACCTTGCAGTAGGGTTGAGAAGAGGAGGTCCGGAGATTGAAGCGGGCGGCGGCGGCAGAGAAGGCCATGGCTATTCAACTGCCGAGCACATCAGGGCTCCGCCATCACCGTTGGAACCATTTCTGATCTCCTCAGAACTCGATAATTCAAATTTTCAGACAAAAAAATCGATCGGAGAATCTAAGAAGGAAGAAGAAGATGGGGGGCGAAGCTTCCGCAGAGGGAAACAGAAGGCCTTGGGCGCACGATAGCATATGCCAGTGAGACCAAGGTCGCTATCCTTCTACTTTGGCATCGCCGACTCCTGGGGGCTTTTGGATAGAGTCAATCTTACGTGTGAGCGACGTCGTGTTGGACCCTGTGGTTGCCCGCCATTTGGCAATAGGAGCAGGGCGCTACTGCTCTCCTTGTGTGGTCCCCCAAATGGATAGGTCGTGGAAGCGCGATGGCGTGACGCGTGTGATGAATTCGAACCATGAGGGATGTACACGAGTTGCATGACATATAAGGTCAAAAGGTTTTGGATGGGATACCGACTTAATTAAAAGATTGGATAAAGAGGCTTGAAGGGTCAAATCCCGGCCCAACCTTTACTCTAGGCCTAAACTATTGGGCCTGTTAGATTGATGGGTAAGGGTTGAGTTAAGGTTCAAAGCCTCGGCCCCAACTGATTTAGCCCCATTTGCCCCGGCTCGTCTAATGCTCCCCTAATCTATGCTATTGATTCAAGGGTCACTAAAAAGTGTTTTTTTTTTTTTTTTTTTTTTTTTTTTAATATAAAAAAGGGAACTGTTGATGGCAAGTCATGATTATCCAACTCTTCTGCCCCCGAATAGGCTATTGGGAATTTCACCCTACCCATGACCACATTCAAGCAAACTCACCAGCTCAGAGCATCAAACCAACATCCTCCTATATTTTTTTGTTTATTGGGGAACCCCAGGCCGCGCCCTTACCACTAGGCCACTTGCTGGAATCCTTTTAGTTTTAAACCTGCCTATGTTATACTAGACTCTCTACATGTGCTGATGCATGCAAGATTTGTTCTTTTAAAAATAAAATAAAATAAATCAAATAGGTATTTTATTTACGAGAATGTCTGTGAAGGGATAACTTCGACAAATGTGGTGCCGGTTTGAACCCACATTTATATATGTATTTAACATGTTTTTGTTGTTCGGATGAAAAATATATTATAAACTCTATAAGACTTTGAATAGCTTGTAGGTGAGATAGTTAGAAAATCTACAGTTATGCCCTCTATTTTATACTTCAAAGTTTTAATTAATCTATCAAAAAGTTATTTTAGGAGCTCTGTAAAAAAGTTGTACTCGAACTATACCCCTACTTTAGAGCCATAATGACTATGAGACAATAATTAGCCAATAGAAATTAATTAATTATTTAAAATAATATTGAAACAGTAAGCATTAGTTATAGAGAGCCACTAGAAGCTCATTTCTCACTCCCTATATTTAGGATCTCCTAGATGATTCTCTGTGGATACAGAACATGACCTGAGTCGATTTTTTATTTTTTAATTTTTTTTAATCCTTTCCTAAATTTTAGTTAGGAGCTCATTAGTTTAAGGGTTATTTTTGCTTGAAACTAGAGATTTGTTTCTCCAAAATCAAGTACAAAGAGGATAATAATTTACTATTAAACATGAAAACCATCACCAATAATAAGTCTAGAATTACGTTGGACAATTCGTAGACCCAAAATATCTCTCGGAGAATAATATTAGAGCAAAGCATTAAACACCCATTTTATTTGATAGGAGACTTGTCCAAACTTCGTGTCCTCAACTTTTCCTGCGGCAAATGACTTTCTTAATCTCTCATTGTCGTAATCAAGATGGCTAATAATTTAGAAGGCAAGTAGAAGCTCCAAAACCCACATGATTGGTTAAAGGTGATCACATGTATCAACAAACCCTAACCCACAAATCTTCCACTTCGTACATGGAGATCGAGCTCTATGGATAAATCACACTCATAATTAACAAATCCACGAGCTGATCTCCCTTTTTTGTCCTCGGTCTTCAATAGTTAATAAAGATTAAACTATTCCCTAATAAAATAGACACCTTTTCCTAAAACGTACTCAAAGATGTAGCGAAAAAAGAAAAAAAGAATATATTAAGATGCTGTGGACAAGCCCATATATTTCGTTGCCGCAGAAAGAAAGGATAATTATAAACAAACGAAAAGGGATTTCTTTGATGTGATATCTAAACAAGAAATGATCATTGTTTTTTGTTAGCTATGAGTCTAGGACTAGGTGTGTGATGTGACTTACTCAAGTAGCTGATTATAAATTTTTAAATATGCTTGGTGGATGATCTTATTACATACGTCTCGTTACGTATCCATGACTAAATTAGATTAGATAATTTATTGTGTTCAAGGATATACTCAGGTTAAAAGTGAATGTTTTTTGCATACTGAAGGAATTAGGAGGGGACAAAACACATGAATGCCAACAATGGTTGGCTCAATTGGTAAAGTATCTGTCTTGGGTGCTAACCCACTAAAATTTGAGTTTTGTTGTCAGCAATCATCATTAGTGTGCGATCTGTAAATTTTACATAAATCCATATCAGTGGCAGGTGTTAGTTATATGCCATGCATAAGTTCTTCTATCTCAAGATTATGGGTATTGCCTAACGCTGGTGGCGAGAATAACTAATGTTCTCTAAACTTTCAAAAAGCCAAAAAGAAACACATGAAGGAAAATTGTCTACTATAATTTTTACTTTTACTTTATACAGTTAGATACAATTAGTAGTTTATCCTTTTACCGTATATAGCTGGACACGGTTTTTTTTATTTATCATTTTAACATAGAGAGGTGTTTTTTAACACATGCCTCTTGATTACTGACTATCAAATTAAATAAATCAAACGAAAATAATGACTAAACACAAGTGTTTAATTATCAATTTAGTTCAATTATAAGCACCAGAAGAGGCTTTAATTTCATACAAACAAACAAACAAGCCATGTGTTTTATAGGAAAGAGATATTTTCTAGATCTCTTCCTCCTAATCTACCAAATTAGGAATCCGTGCCATTGAAAATTGATCCAACAACTATAAACAGGGGCTCACTTTAAAAGTTATAATAACTTCAGCTGTTGGATCAATTTTTAACGGTACAGATTTTCTGATTTGACGAATTATTATATCTCTAGAAGTGAAATACACAGCTGGTCAGTATCTTGATCTACTTGATTATGTACTATAATTAAGGTTGAAGATTTGGTTGAGGTTAGGTTTTGAGACGATGTGACGCCATAAGATAAGCTTCATCATTATAACCTCATGGTTCTTTGTCCACGAGTTGTTCATTAATTAATTATAAACTAAATCATGCGCAACGTTTGTAGGTCCCCAATCCAAAAAGGATGTCATTTAATGTCAAGATTCTCAGCCACAAAATTTGGAATAGAGGTCCGAGAACTATGATTCTTGATATCCAAAGAAAGATTTTGCTACTTAATTACTCAATTCTTAGTTTTTGAAACAAAAGATATGTAAAAGATTATGTTGTGGTTAGCCAATCAGTACTTGTAAAAGTGTTAGTTATTACAGAGTGAGTAACTATTTATATCACTAAAAAAATTAGTCGTGTATATCATTTCGGATCCAAGTTATGGTAATTGATTAGTTAACATGTTGATTAACCGTGTTCTAAAACACGTAAAAAATTTACCATTGGCTTATCAAATTATCTATTGAGAAATTAAAAAGTTTAATTTAATGGATCTTTAATTCACTTTTTTTTTTTCCATCAATAACGTTTTATAAAACTCTTGGACTAAGGTTTTTCGTAGCTTCAGGTGAGTACTATGTTGTCAACAATCATTATTACAAAGTGAGTAATTATGTATATCACCAAAAAAGTAGCCATGCATATAAATTCTGATTCAATTTATCGTAATTGATTAATTAACATGTTGGTTAACCTTATTCTGAAACCAAAAAAAAAAAAAAAAAAAAAAAATCCTTAGCTTATCCATTGAGCCATTGAAATGTTCAATTTAGTGGAATCTTTAATTCACATTTTTTTACATCAATAATGTTTTTAAAAACTCTTGGACTAAGGATTTTTGTAGCTTCAAATGAGGAGGGGAGAATCGATATTAATTTCTTTAAATTGGGAAAAAATCTCCTATAAGTGTGGTCTTCCTCGGTCAACTGGCAATTTAGAACTATAAACAGCTCTCAAAATCGGTCGGTAGGTCCTTCCTCTGGTTCAAGAGTTAGAGTTGAACCAAGTATAACTTTGCAAAACCAACAAAGAAATGTGGAACTAGATCAAACTCATAGTTGTTTGAAACAAATAAAAAAAAGCACATACGGTACGATGTTACATAACAATTGATTCTAAAACTTCACTGGTAGACGATTTGCCAACAATATATATCAAAGTTATATGCATTTGGAACTCACGTTTAACATGTTCCACGTCATGTTTGTGGAAGACCGGGTGCAATTGAACACCAACAACATCAACGATTGGTGCATGGGGAAATTAGGGTCGTCAAGTCCATAGGTTAGGAGCGTGTGGACCTTCTTCTTCACTTTACCCTTTTACCCTTGCATTTGACTTTGCTTATAAACCAGAAAAGGCAAAGATCTTGCATCATACCCTAAGCCGATATTTGATTTTGACGGCCATGATGTGATCTCAGACTACGGCGGTGGATCTCCACCATCCAAAAGCACCGTACGAGGAGACATCATAAAGATGTAAAGAGGGAGGAAAACATGTGAAATTGGTTTGAAATGGGAATGAATTTAAAGTGTATCCATACCATTGTTATGTAATGTAATTATTCAATTATAATTTGAATTACATTATTACTAGTCCATTATGAAATTAAGCTCATCATCTTCTCTTTAGTGTAGATAATATGATTTGTTTAAAAAAAATTATGATATGTGTATTTATTTTCTCATTAAGAGAAATGCTAACAAGACTTCTCAAAGTGGAACTTTTTGTGGACTATTTGATATCTCACAATTTAACGCCAATTTTTGTGCCAACATTATAAAACATTGTGGCAAAAACTTGAGGTGACAGAGAGTTCATGGAGAGTTCCCTTAGAACATCTCCAAATGAGATGTCAAATTTTAAATATAAAATTTAAATTAATGAGATGTCAAATTTAAATTAATGAGATGTCAAATTTTAAATATAAAGTCTAAATTTGAAAGCTTGTAGCACTTTTTTTTTTTTTTTTTTTTTTTTTTTAATTTTGTCTTCACCCATATGACAAATGTAAGCTATTATTTTAGAGATTACACTAATTACTTTTCATAATTATAATAAGTATTTAAAATAATAATAATAATAATGAAAAACATTTATTAATCACTTTAACTAGATTTAAAGTTGATGTCAAATTTGACATCAACCACTTTTGCTGTCAATCGCATCATGACACTAGTATTTCGGTTAAAAACACTAATGTTGTCTTTTTTTAAAATATTATTGTTGGTGTGAACTTTTTGATTCCTTAATTGGAGATGTTCTTAACATTTCTCTTCTGAATACATCTTATACGAGAGATGTATTAAAAAACGTCTGCTCATTATAAAACGTAAAATCATGATATCAATGCGATATTACTATGGTCCTTTACTGCAGTGATGAAAAGGTGTTGAGCCTTTGTATAACAAAGTGAGTTAAAAATTTATCGATGACTAAATTAATATTTAATCTAATAAAATATATTGTTTGATAACATAATGAAATAAAAAAGAAGGAGAGATTTGAGTTTTGGGACACTTTGGGAGGGAGAGAGTTTGTGTAGGCTATAGAGCGGTCCGTGGATGAAAAGGGAAGAGCTTAATGATCATGTTATCATGTTGTATTGAGGGTACACTCGCGTGCACATGAACAGCGATCCTGTCCGTTGATTTGAATTCGCGGGGCCAATCTCCTTCCGTGTGTTGCCCCCCACTTGCGTCCCTAATGCGTTTCTATCACAGGTTAGAACAACAGTTTTTCACGATAGTTTGTCTAGCACGCGCCCTATTGAGCGTTGGGCATGTTTTCCCCTAGTTGAGAGCCGTGACCTCATCGTATCCACTACGAGGGCCCACAGAAATAAAGTAACAATATATGGTCAATAGAAGGAAACGACAAACTAATGCGTCGCTGATGTAGCGTGTATCTCGGACGATCATGCCACGTGTAGGGCGGAATAAGATTGGACGAAGCCAGGTAAGCATGTGTTAAAGGGGATGGGCGTGCAGGACCACCTAGGGACCACATCCAAAATCTGCAAAATCTCCTGCGGCTGGATTCTCTGCCAATAGTTAGCCGTCAATGAATGTGGAATGACGATAATGCCCTCTACCTCGTTATACACAAAAGTGCATGCAGGGAAAAACGGGGCAAAGTTACAGTGTGCGTTGCCGGTGGTGTTATTTTACTGTTACGCTGGATTGATCGAGGAGGGTGGGATTTGAGGAGGATCGTGGCCGTCGGATTGGAGAGTGCATCGTTACAGCAAAAGGCATGCAGCGTGCAGTACACGTGCAGTTAAACCGCGTCACCATCAAACTTCCCCTACGTATCTTCCAAAGTGCTGTGGTTTGGCCAACATAATAAATGAAGAAAACAAAGAACCACTAGCCAGCAATTACTCCGAACACTCACCGAGAGAGAGAGAGAGAAGAAAGAACAAAGATTTGAGCTTTTCTGTTCAGATTTTAGGAGGGAAAATCCGAAAACCCAAAAACCCAAAACCCATTTGACATATATTTCAACCCATAAATTTTCAAAACCCAGAGAGCAGAATCCATTCCTTTCGAGTATTTGTAGAGAGAGAAAGAGAGAAAAACCAGAGAGAGAGAGAGAGAGAGAGAGAGAATGTTTGCAGCAGAAAATGGACTGAAAGGAGACCCAAGGCTCCAAGCCATATCAGAAGCCATCAGGGTTGTGCCTCACTTTCCGAAACCAGGTTCCATTTTTTTAGTTGTTTATTTTGTTGGGTTATTTTTTAATTTGTTGTTTTTTTTTTTTAAGTAGATTGTCAGTGTTTTTTTGTGAAGTTTGATGATTTGTGTGGTTATTTGTTTATTATTTATTATGTATGTATGCAGGGATAATGTTTCAAGACATAACAACATTGTTGCTTGATCACAAGGCCTTCAAGCATGTTGTCGACATTTTTGTTGATCGCTACAGAGACATGGACATCTCTGTTGTCGCCGGTACTCTCCCCCTCTCACCTCTCTCTCTCTCTCTCAATATATATATATATATATATATATATATATTACAGCTGTATATATGTACAATTTTTTGAAGTATTTTTTAAGGTTTGTTAATGTTGTGAATATTAAAATGTGAGCTTAATTAGTTAATTTATGAGTTGCTGCCTGGAACTTTGTCTTTTGGCTCTTGGGTTTTACTGGTTTTTCCCCACTTCGATTGTTTTGAGAAATAAATTTGTGGAGTTGCAATCCTTGCTGATGCCCTTGAAGATTTTCCATATCTTAAAAAGGCTTGTTTTTTGGTATCATACATCATTAATCTTAGCCAAATTAGTTTATAATTTTTCCTATTTTGTTTTTATGCACTTTTACAGATGAATGATTTTCTAATTTGACCACTTTTGTTAATGTGGAATAGTTTTCCGAATTTCTTCCCCTCAATAATTATATCTATGGCTAATGCAGTGGGATCACAAGCTCAAAACAGAGCAGATTTCTTCATTTTTCTGTATAATTTCCTTAAGCTGATTGCATTCTTCTGCACGGCTGCATTTTTCTGGTTGCTTGGACACATAGAAGATTCATTTCCCACTTCACAAACAATTCTGTCGATGCGTTCTTTCTGATTTTTAAGGATTTTTTTTTGTGAAATTCTACGATTTTGTTCGTCTATTTTGATTAATAAAACTATTAACCTCAAATGCATTCTCAAACAATTGAGAAATTTCTGTTGCTGCTGATTGTGTGACCATCATGTTAATTACCAACCTGATACCATTACTATTCCACAAAAAGTCAATCTTTCAGATATCATCATTTTGGTTTCGATTAATGCTACACTTAATACGTTTGTACCCACTCTCCAATAGAGGTGGGTCCCACCTCTATTGGAGAGTCGGTACAAATGCGGTAAGGATAGCATTCTTGTATCGGTCATTACTGCAAGAGAAAGTCTCCCGAGTTAAAGGATAAGCACTAATTTCTCACAGATCAATCTTTTTGCTCCTTGAAACCTTTGCTTTCCTGTCGGCACTTTACGTAAGTGAAGAAAGCTAGATATTGATGTGGATGGTTAACTCCGAGTGGATGTTCATCAACATTTTGCTGTCCTCATGGCAGATGAACAGTCAGTGCTAAAAAGAAGGATGTTTTGAACGTTGTACCGTCCCAATTATTGGCCTTAATCAGTCACTGTTTTCTTCAAGTTGGTGATATCGTTTACCAAATAGTAGCATGATAACGACAACCCTAATTATAAATTTTATTAAATAATTAATTCTTACGTGGTCTGCTTTTCATACTTCCTTGTCTTTATGATTAATCTGCAGGAGTGGAAGCCAGAGGGTTCATGTTTGGTCCTTCAGTTGCTTTAGCAATTGGTGCCAAGTTCGTCCCTTTACGTAAACCTAGAAAGTTGCCGGGTACGCTCAACTGTAATTAGCTTGATTTGCTTAGTTTTATTTTTTTTAATTTTTTATGTCCAGGAGCTAATTACCTTTTTAATCATGCACTCAGTACTCCTTAATCAACTTTCGAAGTAGTTATATAAAGCTAGTGTCCTTTGAGCCTTTGAAAGGACTATTGGATTTGGCTGTTAAAGTACTGCCCCCCATCGTTTAAGCAGTCAGCGCGCTAAGTTTTACAATTAGCCGTAGTTTTAATGTCTGGTAATATGCTTTTTATCTATTGTTTAGTGCTTAGTTTCATTTAGGATAAGGCCTTTCTTACTAGGGCGACGTTGCTGTTGGCTATTTTTCTTTTTTACCACAATATAGAACCTGTGTCTCTCTCTCTCGTCACGTGATAGACAACCGGTTTTAGGCAAAATTTACTCCAGTGGGATGTTTGGAAGTGAGGTCTTGGTTGTTGATGTAGCGTCTATTTTGTACCTTGCATTTTTCATTTTCGCTGTACGCGAATCTTCACTTAACAATGCTGCTTGTTCAGGAGAAGTAATTTCAGAAGCGTATGAGCTCGAGTATGGAACCGACTGCCTGGAAATGCATGTTGGTGCTGCTCAGCCCGGTGAACGTGCATTGGTAATTGATGATCTAATAGCTACCGGTGGGACCTTATCAGCAGCAATAAGACTTCTTGGTGAGTGGTTGCTGTTGAGGCCTTTGATATTTCTTGTTCATCTTCTTCCTTATACTGCTTGGGTACCCTCCTTGAAATTCACATCATCCCAAAACAAATTTCTGTGTTTCTAGAACGTGTTGGGGCTGAAGTGGTCGAATGTGGATGCGTTATTGGGTTGCCTGAGGTTAAGGTAATGTTTACGCATTTATTAACTTAAAAATCGGGCTAAAGTACGATTCTAGTCCGTGTAGTTTGGCAGAAGTTCCACTTTGGTACCTCTAGTTTCAATTTTCGCGATTTTAGGCCTGTCATTTGTCATTGCTGCAATTTTTCAACGAGTGACCTACGTGAGTGGCTAATGTCAAGGTAGATTATTGTCCTTGGGTTGCAACCCTTGATAAATAGGGCACTAAAATTGCGAAAGACGAAACTACAGGTACCAAACTCTAGGGACCAACATCATAATTTGACCTAAAAATTCAGACTAAAATCTAAAATTGCGAAAGACGAACCTACGGGTACCAAACTCTAAGGACCGGCATCATAATTTGACCTAAAACTTCAGGGATATTCAGATTCGAAAGCATTGTTGTGTATTGAGTGCATGCTACTCGTAAGTCTTTTGATATCTCAAGTGCTATGCAGTTGAGCTGCTCTTGATGAATGATGATTGTGACATTTCAGGGACAGTGCAGGCTTAATGGAAAGCCACTCTACATCCTTGTGGAGCCACGCGAGTTAGATAACTGCTGTTGAGGTAGTTCTAGTACTTCCCACTGTTCTCCTTAATTTCGATTCAAATTTTGTTGTCCCTGCGATTTCCCTTTGCCTTCGATTGTGAGCTGAAGTAAGCCCTTTTCACATGGGAAATTTGACGCACAGCACTGTCTGAACTGTTAGATCAAGAGTGATATGTTGGTCTAATGGTTCAGACAAGTATTCGCTAGGTCATCAAGTGTGCTGGTCTCCTACAAGTTCTCCCAAGTTAGTTGTTTAATTCTTTTCATTCATGCAGTTCTGTTGGAGTTGTGCTTGGGTTGACTGCAGAAACAATGACACGCTTCACTTGGGCAAATGGCCGTGAATGTTTAGGGTGACTGAGTTCCGCTGCACAATGCTCGCCATTCCCTTGTCTCCGTCTCGTGTAGATTACTAAGGAACATTAGCCATTTCGAACAAAATTCATGGACGAATGTTGTTTTCGAGAGATCGATTTATTCTTAAAATGGGAAACTTCGTTGCTGCATTATGGCAAATTATTCAAATTAAATCTCTAATGCTCATTTATTTTGCTAAGCAAAGAGGCTCCAAAACATATTTTGGTTTCTCTTGCTCGATTGCGTTAAGTACATTTGGTAGATAGGGGTGGGGCTTCGTCATGCCAACCAAAGAAATCGAAAGCAGCTTTGCTCACGTGGTTAGAAGCATTTGTGCATACACTCGAGCTTGTGTTTGAAATCCTCTTTCCCTTGTATTAGAAAAAGGAAAGCTCATTACTTCAGGCTAGTTGTACATGCTTGCATTCGACAGGCATTCTTCATAATTCAAGGCATTCAGAGGTGGAGATTTATCCAAGGGTGATGATTTTGGCACTTCAGTTCCGCACTCCTCCCGCTTGAGAGTGAGTGCGGGAAGTGATATATGGAGTGTTGAAATCATCTCCCTAATTCGTTCACTCGTGTCATGAATACCTAAAGTCGGATATTTTAACAAATCGATGAAGAATTTATGTCACAACCCAGAATGTCAATTTTTAACCGAGGAAAATGAAAGGAAAGCTGCAACTACGATTGCAAAAGGCAGCAGTACCAAAAGACAAACAGCAACATCGTAGGGTTCATGTTTATAAACGAAAGACTGGCATCCGAAAAGTTTGACAAAATTATGATTCGCTTATACGCGCATACAACGGAAAAGAGCAGAGCTACTTTCAAATTTCTAAGCCAAAACAGAAGAGAAAAACGTTTGTCACTAATAATTTCCATTCATCTCTTTCGTTTATTGGTGCCATCGCAGAAAAAAAGAATACAACACTCTGGTAAACCAGAGATTGCACAAACTTTCTTGAGACTCGTATACGTGTAACCACAAGCTTTAAGTGTCGTGTAGCAAGAAATACATGCAACAAGAGACGATGCGAGTGGCCAAATTATTCCTTTTTTTTCTTTCTTTTGAAGACGGACAAAATTTACAATATTCATCCTGACACCTTCCTACTTACTCGTCAGTGAAGTTCGTCTTCAAGGACCTCGTCTTTCATAGATTGGACATCCGTTTTGTGAGCACGACGTATGAGACAGTTCACCTGTTTCCGTAATCTAGCATTTTCTGAAAAAATTTCTGCCAGAATCTTCCTTAACTCATTGTCTGTTGTCCTCGTATCATCATTGAGGTTGTCAACTTCACTAGTAGCTACACTGTCTTGAGCTAAGAGTTGTGCCTGATCAATTATTGCAAAGTTACTTCAGACATGGTTTACGAGAATGGGAACAATGCTTAAGCCAAAAATCAGTATGCTTTAAAGTTACTTCAAACTCAAATGGAATTGCACTATGTCAAATATAGAGCCATTTAGGTAAAGTATAATTTAACGGTTAATATGCTGCCATCCATACGTTACGAATGTTTACAACTGATTGTTGAAGCAAGAAACATATAAACGTGCAGCACATTATGTTTCTCATACAAACAAATTTAATTTTAATTTGTTGAAGATGGGCCAAATTTGGAAGTGTTGTAATGTGACCATATGCCAGAAAATAAAAGTTGGCAAACGAAAGAAACTTGGGAAATAAGTAGAAAGTACCTCTGAAAGTAAGAGACTGATACGGTTGTCTGAAGCATCCAACAATTCTGAAGCCTCTGGTAGAATTGAAGAATCATCAACAGGAAAATTGATATTGCATTCTTGAAGCTGCTGATGAAGAACTTTGCATTCATGCAACAATTTTTTTCTAGCAGTTCCTGCAAGCTTGCTCATTTGTTTTTCCTGTTGGCGGAGCTTCTGAAAAATAGAAAAATAAATGAAAACAAGAAAAACATCAAACCTAACTAATAGATTACTCTCTGGCTCGTCAGCTACATATCAATTAAAATTTTAATTTGTTTCTGAAAGCAAGATGAAAATGTGCCATGTTGTTCTATCAATGCATCTGTCTTAGGACCAAAACATAAAGCTTCCAGGGTATTGCGGAATATAAGGGAAGTAATAATCAAAAGGAAGGACGCCAATTATCTGGATCAATAACAGAAAGCAGAACCAATTTAACCCAACAACCTAAGAAGAACTAGTTTGAAAAAGTTAGAATGCAACAATACTATTGGAAGAGTGACAAAATACCTCAGCTTCAGATTTCTCCGTCAGTGATTTACTTAGTTCATGCTTCAGTCCTGCTTGAGAATTGCGCAAGGATTTAACTTCTTTAACAAGAACTTTAATATCTGCTTTAGATTTTGCTTCTAGCTCTTCATATTGCTTTGACAAATTCTCAAGCTGCTCCTTGTAAGGATCCAACTCCTGCGGCAATATCTCTTTCTCTCGACCAGATGAATCTTTTGTTGACTCTGCACATGACTTCTTGTCCTGGCAGCGTTTGAATATATCGTATAACTATCCAGATCATAAAAAGGATGGCCACAGACTGACCCCAAAAAAATGAAAAGACATAAAAGTCGAAAAGACAAACTTTAAGAACAATAACCTGTTCCGACTTCAACTTCAACTCCATCTCCAATGACTTCCGCCGGAGTTCCTCCATATCCCACTGCATTTTGGTAAACCTTTCCCTCTCAGTTAAAATAGCTTGCTGCAGGTTCTCTTTACTCTTCTGTCTAGTAGTTTCAAGTTCAACTTCCAAATCCTTGACCTGTAGGACCCAATCAATTAGTCTATGAACTCCCTCTGTGAAATCAAATGGTGTACCAATTCTTTCAGCCGACAGACTGTAACTGGATTTTGTAAAAATCTATAACATCATAAGTGTCACAGCTATTGGGTCTATGTATAGTTTTTATCAACAATTTATTTGTGCAGCAATTCATAATTAGGTCTATGTAAAGCAAGCATAAAAACTAAGTATACAATTTAAATTTCATGGATTTTCGTTTTCATTGAGGGGGAAAACAAATATTTTTGTCAATTAAGCCTTGGAAATGCAACTGTAAGGGTTTGGCCCCGGAGGTGAGGGCGAGGTAATCTATATATGAAACATGTTAGACACTATGTCACTGCAAAATTACTGGATATTTATTTCATAGTGAAAAGTTTGGAACAAGAACTTATGACAAGCTTCCAAGTGGTCTTGGCACGGGACAAACTTTCTTCCAGGTTATTTATAATGGCTTATTTCTCCTATTAGATATCCTTAAATTGAAAATGTACTTATTTGTGTCCTTTAAAAATGTCATGTTACAAATAACCAAATTAGATACAATCAAGAAGTTCTCCATCCCAAACAAATATAAGTCTAGCAATTGAAATCATGAAGAGCATGGTTAACTTAATTTGACATACCTTTGTTGCAAGGTAATCTTTCACTGCTATTTCTTGATTGAGTCTAGATATTAGATCTTCCATGTCTGTTTTTGCTGTGACTAGTCTTCGCTGCATGGTCAAGAGAACCCTGTTCAATTTGTTTCGCTGATCTAATGGGAGAACTATTTGAGTGCCACCTGAAGGTTGTAACTCTGTGTTGCCCAGCATTTCCATAATGCTTGAAACCTCAGTACCTCCAAGATGGTCAAGAGAACCATCACCAGATGAGTTTGGAACACCAGAGTTGGACATTTCACTACCTCTTAGAGAACTGGCATCACTTCCCACACTTTCATTTGAGAGCTTGCGAGCATGGTTGAATACTTTACTACGCTCTGGCTCAGAGAAAAGTTCCATTCCATTACGAGCTAGAATTGAAGATTTAGAAGCATTTCCATTATATGTATCCTTCCCTACAACATTATTGACATGTCTAGCATTCACTTTATGCTTAGGAAGGCCTTCCAACTCCTCTAGTATTGTTTGTCCCATGAATAGTCCCTCATCAATATTGGTCATGCCATACTTCACAAGCTTTTCTATTGGGCTTGTTAAATCTTCATCCAATACCAGATCTTCGAGACCAATGTCAGAACTGTCATTCCTTCCTAGCCTTGGTGTTCCTAGCTCAGATGTCTCATAAGCAGTATCACTTCCATAATCTGGTGTGATTGATGAACTCCCTACAATGGCAGGTAAGGTAGAATAGGAAGGTGATTGAAGCGAACTCGCGTCTGAAGTGTTTTGGCTTGCATCTTGGAACGCTGAAATGTATTATGACAAGGAACTAATACATTAAAACTCTATAAAAGGAATCTGTGTAACAAAAAAAAAGGGTTGTGTCACAGCACTCATGCACAAGATAGTCACATACAAGACCTAGCTGCAGACTCTAGTTCAAGAAAGGACGCCACTGCAACGCTTCTTGATATATCAATATCCGATAGCAGCTTTGTCATCCAAGCCTCCAACGAACACCTTCTCTGCAACAAAACTGAAACTTCTTAAGAATATTAATCACCCTTTTAGATGTGTACGAGTACACACATGTTCGAAGGTTGAAATTGAATATTACACTTTCCAGTTAAGAGTAATCCCCCCTTGTTAAGAATATGAACTAAACTAGAGTGAGTTTATTGTCCTCCATTGAATGACACTCATGTTACCTACCTCTTCCAACAGTTCCCGGCTCTTCATCCGCAAAAGTCCCTTGGGTGGAGTTGGTGGGAGATTTTTCTTGGGAAATGCCTTTTTAAGCTACAAGTAACAGCCAATAAACAAATATTAAGAATGTCCTTTGATTAGTTTAACAAAGGGATAATCAACAGTGCGTTTCCTAAAGTAGTGCTTAGAGAACAACCAAGTTGTCGTTTCATATGAATTACCATAGTAACATAAAGTAAATACCTATTTTACAGACAATCCAAAGTCAGTACTTACATCACTAAATAACTTCAGAAAATCATTAAATCTTCTTAACACTCCATTTGTAGTTGTAATACCTTCTGGTGATTGTACACCAACCTCAACCCTGTAGAACTGTCCCTTAAAATGTTATAATAGAACCCATGCAAAAGACTGGTAGTGAACAAATGCGAAATACAATGAGCTTGAAAAAACCATTGCGCATGTAGGTAGTATAAATGTTTATTTCACCAAAAGATATGATCAATCTATTATCTATATGTTACACAAATCCAACAGAAAAAAAGTTGGATTCATCCAAATATAAATCTTAATCTTGACTGCAACAAAGAATATCTATATTATAATCGAATGACATCAAGTTTGTCACAATCATAGATTACCAAGTGATTACATTGCATAGTAGAAACATTTTACTGTAATATAAGGAAGACTTGCTATGTCCCACAAGAAACGACAAGGCACCTACAGGATCACCTTTAACATTCTATTCACCAAACTGACCATAATAGCAACCAATAACATTGCAGAACCCTAAAGACCATAACGTTCCAATAACATATTTAATTTACTTGTGGACCGAGGCAACAGCAGGAGATACTGAAAAATTCACACATGAAAAGTTCAACCATGGATACAGATTTCCTAATTGTACTTAGTCCTAAAAGATAATATAAAACAACATCTAACCCTGGGAATAGATAAACACTGGAGAATCGTTCAATTTGAGTACCACTACGGGATCTGAATTTCTTGACTTTGGAAGGACAACCCACGAAGGAATAGTGACACAATAACTCCATCCTGTGCGAGGATCATGTGGCCAAACTGTGTCCCGTCCATTCTGCAATAGGAACATCAGCCTTTTGGATTAGACAGATACCCAATGAGTATTTGTAACAATGATTGGCAATATATTTATATAAATTATAAAGTCACTGTGGCAGGAAAGAACAATGCAACAAGCTTATCCGCAAATGAGAACAAAAATGCGAATTGTTAATAAAAAAAAGGTCAAATTTGATCTTTTCATTGAAGAGGTTGCTAATCCGAAAATGTATTTTCTTCTTTCGGTAACATGGTGACTGAAGAGTAGATCCGTCTTAACTTCTGCTTGCAGATTATATTTTTATCATTCCTAGTGGTTATAAGATCATCTTAAGCCAATCGCGAAAAAAATAAAATTACTTGCTGACAAAGTAAAATCGTAATTTTATAAGGTACAAGTTGCAATTAACAAGAGATTATTAAAGAGTAAAAACAGTTGATGTGAGTGCATGCTGAAACTGAGCTAAACCCTAGGAAGTGAATCTAACCTCCATAACTGATTAACTGATGGATTATACGAAAATCACAATCGAACTAATTATAAATACAAGCTTAAATTAGAAAGTAATGATCTTCAATTACACAATTTTCAAAGTTAGTAACTTGAAATAATTGGAATTGAGAGAAAGAGCGGAAGCAGACGAACCCATTTCCGAGGAGGAGGACTCCAATCCATCCCAAGCGGCAGCGGCGAAGTCCCATCGTGTCTGTGCCTCGGAGGACTCCGTCTCTGCATTTTCCGATCTTCCTATAATGCTCTCTCTCTCTCTAAAACTCCCTATCTGTTTCTCTCTCTAAGAATCGAAATCGATCATCGCCCACTCTCTCTCAACAAATGGGGAAAGGCGAGAGAGAGAAAGCTAGGGTTTTGGCGATCGGATCGGCGAACCAGCCGAGGAGAATCGATGCTCGTTCACAAAACATAACGGACAGGTGGCGTCCGCAGAGCCTCCATTGTTTTGCTTCGTCGTCAGTCCAAAAGCGATGGCGTACGTTAGCAGGTGAATGGACTATGCGGCTAACCAGAGCCGGCGGAGGGCGGGCGTTGCGTTGCGTTGCGTGTCACCTCTGCAGCTGTGTAGCAAAAATTCCCAATCGCCAAGTCTTCTCTCTTTTTTCTCCGAGTCTGTCAGTATTCGTTTCCACCGATCCCACGCACTCTCCCTTTTTTCTTTTAATTTAATTTAATTTTAATTGTTGTCTGGAAATTAAAAAAAAATATTTTTAATTGTTTTTTTGGGTAATATTAAACAGTCTTACCTAACTGTCTCCATTTGCGGTTGCATTGAGCTTCACGGCGGGGACAGAGAAAGCATCGGACGCCTATTTTGGACCATTTGCTTCGGCATAAAGGTTTGTCATCATGGGCCTCATGGCCCATAATTACTAGTGGCCCGTATCGCTACACTAGAGTCGGCGAAATTCTGCACACCTTTTGATAACACGATACGAACACACGCACAAAAAGTCGAGTGTTTGGGATTGCGCCTCGACGGTCGTGTTGATAACAGTTGAACCCATTATTAATTTATTATTGCGTTTAAAAAGGAAGGGGACAAGTTGTGTTGTGTTAATGGTTAAAATTTGCAAGTCGTGTTGTTTTGTGTTTAAATTGAGCTAATTTTCATTGTGGACCAAAACCACAGAATGTGCACCTGTAAAACCACGACCGCATTGCTATGTCTAGCTAAAGCCTAAAGTTTTGTGGAGTATTATTTTGATTAAGAGGAGATTCTGAACGTGAAACTTTCGGCATTAAGAAGATTAATATTACTATAACCAACAAGCAGTTCTAGGGGTGGAGCCGGGTTCATTTTGGTTGGATACACACGAATTATTTCTTTTTAAACGAGTCTAAGTCGGTTCGATTTTATGTACTTTTATTAGTGGAACGGATCTGTTTTCAATTATATGTCGTATAACAAAACAAAGTATAAAATAATCTCTAAATATTTTTGTCACGAAAAAAAATTACATCTAACAAAATCAAGAACACCAAATGTTCTTAAGGGACTCTTCTGACTCTTTGTTTGAAGAAGTTTGATCGTTGTTTTATTTTTTAGCGTTTGATAGATATGAAATTATGGATCATGGGTTTCATTGTGGACTACTAATAAAATGACAAGTGTCCTAACAACCCTTAAACGGTCTGGTCGGGTTACCCACACATAAAAAATATGGACTTGTTTTTAACAAGCCGGGTCCAACTTGGACCATTTTAAAGATCAAAAATAAAAACCGGATGCTTTTACATAGAGCCGAGTAATAAGTTCTAGATCCACGGGCCCAAAGACCCGTATTTCCACCCCTAAGTAGTTAATATTAGGGGTGACTTGTTTTAGATCACGAAACTACGTTTTCTTATGTAGCAATTATCTTATAAGCGTACGTATTTGCAAATTGCTCTTTTGTGAATCGTTTAAGATTAACACTAGTTTGGGCCCTTGGGTTGGAGTTCAACTCATCAACCCAACCGACCGGAGTTGATGGTGTTTCGAACCAACACAATCCAATATACAGGTTTTTGGTTTTTGTGGTTAGGCCAGTTTTATATTAATATGGGCTTTATAGCCCAAGTTGAGTCGTTTTCTTTTGATATTTTGATCCCAATAGTTGGCATGGGCTTGTCCGTTCTTGGGGTATAGTTTGGTGAAGAAAATGGCTCTATTAAACAACAAATTAGAAGTCCATGGTTTTCATTAACAACAGATTAAAAGAAATTGACTTAACACCGAAGACATTACTTATGTAAAATAGGAGAAGCCGTGAATAAGAATCATACCTAATTGTTCATGTATCGATATCATTCTCAAACTTGAATGTTATGATCACTTAGAGGCTCGTTTATCTCATACTTGAACAATCAAGGATGACATTCTCATTACTTATACAGTAAATAAACACATCCTCAACGAATATGTGATAGAGATGAATGATTTTTTTTGGGAGATGAGAAGGGATTAGACATGAGGAAACTTAGCTCTTATTACCATACCATTTTGTGGAGATTAGAAGGGATACATTTTCTTAATGTGTAATCCGTCTTTTACCTTAAAGTTGAACAAATTTTCTTCATTTGTTCTTTTAACATACATGAGGTATAGTGAATTATCCAATACAATATGAGACACTAAACGACAAAAAAAGAAAACCACTTAATATGATTGTTGCATTACCAAATCTCATAAAGTTTTTGTGAGCTTCTAATTAATCTCTTGTTTGTTGCATTTCCAAATCTCATAAAGTTTCCTAAATAATTAAGTGAGTGCCCTTAAGCATGCCAAGTCTCTCTTGTTAACCATTAGTTGAACCAATCTCTTGTTTGTGCATGTTGCCAATTGTGTGCATGCTAGCAAGGAAAGGTAAGAGTTGTTTTGTTTAGAACATTTTATTATGCAAATAATTGTGAGATAATAAGTATTAATGCCCTAATCAAAATTTCTATTTTTTATGAAAAAACAAATTTTAAAGTACAACAATACAAGTGAAATAACGTTGTCAAAGTGACAAATAAAAAATCCCAAAATATTGTGCATGCTTACCTTTTATTGTCAACTATAGATGGCAAAAAGAGACCGCCCTTCCACTCTTTGTCATGTGACTCACCTTCCTTTCCCAAAATGAGATTTTTACACAAGATCCAAAAAAATCTCAGAAGTTTGGCTATTTTGGGTAGATCAATAATGAATTGAATGGTTTTGATGGAAAGTTTGAATTTTTCACATCATTTTTCCGTCAAGTAAGTCAAATATGAGATATTCTTTAACAAAGTAGAGATCGGATGTCATTAGGTGGACCAGTCATCTAAAAAATTTCGTACACATGTTATTCCAAAGTAATTGTCGAATATGAGAAATTTTTTGACTAAGCAGAGATCGATTTAGTGTTACTAAACATACTAGTCAAGCAAAAATTTTCATACTCATTCTAATCAAAAGTAATTGTCAAAAATGATACAATTTTCAACTAAGTAAAGATCGAATGTCACTAAGCAGATTGATCTTGCACAATTCTTCGTACTCGTATAAATCAAAACTAAATATGAGGTGGCTTGAGTCATGATAGACTCATTACTGATCTCTAAAAAGAAGAGGAGGCAAGAAAAGACCCCATGTCTCCTGAGCTTCAGCAAAAGGACTTCACACCCTTCTGCTGTGTGTTCAGTTGTTTATGCAACCTAGCTCACACGCATTCCTTGCACCGTGGGAGAAGTGTGATCGGGATTGACATCCCGGAATCATGGTTCCTTTGCCCTTATTGTTTTACCCTAAACTCTAAATTCTAAACCCTAATGCCCGAGTGGGATGTTTTGGAGTCGTAACTTGGTTTTAGACCCAAACGGATAACGCTTCTCTTTAGACGTATAATTTATATAAAATCAAGTGACGACTCACAAACTTTACTATTGAATGTTAGGATTTATAGTTTAAATCCAAAAGTGTTATTTGCAAACGTAATTATCTGGATAAAAAAGGAAGGTGTTATTTTCATTCATCTGTACTTTAATTTTCAACGCTTTACAATGATGCATCATACGCAAGAGTCCGTGAAGAGCATGAACCCGCGTCCAAAAAGAAAATGAAACATGACAAAAAGTGGATGCCTGGGTAGAGCTACAGACCTAACAGCCTAAAACCAGGCCTAGTATCTGCCCTAAACCGGCCTATTAATAATATTGACCTTCTTATATGGAAAAGGACTCATATTTTTCCCATAGCCCCTATAGGAAGGACATGACAAGCTTGAAGCTGATGATTCAGTGCCTATAGTCTGCCTTGATGAATGTCGCATTCACATAGACATAGGTGCCTTTTTTCTTCAAGAGGAATCAAGCTGGGGAAAAGCACTTTGTAAATGACTCAACCGCCTATTTTGGTACTATAATACACTGATTAATTTGAGTGTACGCCCGTCGAATTCAAGACTGTTGACCTTTAATTGTGTTGTCGATCAACCTACTATTCATGTGCAAGTATTTCTTGTCAAGAATTTGAGGGTTTAATCTGTAGAAAAAATACAAGAATTGCAAGCTTTTAGTCATGAATCTACATGAAGTTTATTACCAACCCTAAGAAGAAGAAAAAATACATAAACTTTGTAGAGAACTTTTGAAAACCTTGCAATTTCACGCTTGCGTTTTCTCCTTCTGTACACCTTCATTCTTTTCCTTGATTCTCCATGACTTATTCAATCCAAACCCTATAATAAAAACATGAAAGAGTACACGGGGAGAAAAAGTGAGTGCGGAAATCACAACCCTACAAAGATACATAAGGAGAGAAAAAGGCTAAAACACATCATAAACACAAAAGCGTATGTGTTATATAGAGCTGGAATGAGGATATTCCTGCAAAAGTACTGCAGAAGAAAACCAGTAGCCATGGGAGGGCATAGAAGCTTGAAGGAGACAATCAGAATCTTTTTATGAACAACTCAGATCCTGCTGGTGGTTTTTCACAGCTTTCTTGAACTGTTTTTGTATCTGCATGAAAAATTTCTGCCAGTTTAATTCTTCTGGAAACTGCACAGTTCAAGAAAGCCGTGGAAAATTACAGGGAGGATCATCTGTATGTGCACTGATTATTTTTAAAGGGGAAAGAAACTGATGAGGCATGTAGGAGATTTGATGAATTGGGAGGTTATTTATAGAACAAGATGGTCAGCATTTTCTGATGATCAACCAATCAAATTTCAGCACATCAGCACCAGCACACGATTTGGACCCACCACTTGGCATTGCCGTTTTAGCCATTGCTTAAATCAAAAGCAGGGGTTAGGGTGGAAGCGCTTTTGGATGAAGTTTTTGTGATCAATTTTGCAGGTTGAATTTTCAATACCAGATCTCTCTCCATAACTCTATTTCTATGTGCCATCAGCTAGAAAAGGATGCACGAAAGTGGCATACCTAAAACTTTAGCACTAAATGCAATATCTATTTTTTCCTCATTTCATGCAAAATTTCCACAAAAGGTGGATTTCGCTTTTGCTTGATCAATTTGGCCATTTAAGAGTTCTTTCGAGAATGCTTCCCATGGATCTCGTCATGTAGCATATTACTGGTTTCTCTAAAACCTGAAAGTTTAAACAGTATAATTTTTTTTCACATGGTTTAGACATTACTTATTTAAAATGATTATTCTTTTTCACATGGTTTAAAGTGATTTTCGAGAATGTTTAAAATCATGTTTAATTTTTTTCACATGGTGCTAGTGGTCGTTGACAAGCTTGAATTCTACTTGCATCCATGTGCAATTTTCATTCTCGTTAGCCTTTCTATTAGGTTGTTTTCCTTGTCAATTAACACGGCTCCCAACTGATTGAAACATACTGATGAAATGGAGTGGAACTGAAAAATCACCACCATCATCACCTAGCAAAGAAACATCAAAATCAGACCAAAAATCTTGAGCGTCAAAGTAGTGGCTAAAATAGATTGATGTCTATCCCGGAATTGGATCCTCTAGGAGGCAAAGCCTCATGATTCTCTTGACCCACTAATACGGGACGTTAGATTTTGATCAAACGGCTAAAATTATTATAACTTTTAGAGGGGCCCCTTGTTTGTAGCTGTTGGATTAAAATCCAACGGCCCATGTCATTGGATCAGGAGGATCGCGAGGATTTGCCTCGGAGAGGATCCAATTCCGTCTACCCCAATGTTCAAAACAAGCCTCCAATTAAAAACTAAAACGTGCAATCAAAGGCCATTAAATCACAAAACTGATGCAATGAATTAAATATAAATTTGCAAGAAAATTTGAGAGAGGGAAAGAACCATAGAGATGGAGGGAGGGAGAGAGGGAGAGAAAGAGAGAGCACGACTTTGAGAGAGGCAAGCAGAGAGAAGAAGAAGGATCAATACTTGGATTTCAGATGATGGATGAGACGCTGGTTGAGAGATGGATTCGCAAGCGTGTGAGCGGGATTTGCAAGCGTGTGAGCGGGATTTGCAATCGTGTTGTAGAGCTGCCATTATTGGTGGCGTTGTAGTGTATTCTGTACAGTTGTGAGAAGCCACTCCTAACTTAAAATCTTGGCTCCACCACTAAATTTGGAAAATGGATGCCCATAAAAAGTTAGAAACTAAGACATTGACAATAAAAGTAGCTTCCCGATGTAAGTAATGCTCAGCTACTGAACTAATTAATCTAAACCGTAAATTAGTTTAGCACTCAGCTACCGAACTAATTAATCTAAACCGTAAATTAGTTTAGCACTCAGCTACCGAACTAATTAATCTAAACCGTAAAAAATATAAACTAATTAATTTATAAAATAACATGCCATGAGATTTAAAGCATGAGCTAAATCCATTAATTCATAGCACCAAATTACATCAACAACAACTTTTCATAATTATATATTCATATAGGCAAACATGCTTGCCTGTAAATAGGAACAACCATGGCAAAAGAAAGAGCATAAACAACCAACACTAGCAACATTATCATCACACAAGAACAACTTTGTACTCCTCACATCAAAGAGTTTGTGATTAGCTCCCAAATCTCATTCACATTTGAAGCCAGGAGGGACTGTTTTCTGGCAGGCACTAACAAGCAAGCTCAAAGCTACTGGCACTTCCAAGTTGACAAGCCCTGCCGCATTGGCCTTGATCACAGTGCAGAGGCAAATAGCAGCCTCCAAATCGGCCAACCCTTCAAGCAACGCACAGCAACCACTCGTAGGCGGGCTTCCATTTTGGAGGTTGATAAGTCCTAGAAGGTCCACACATGCCCCTAGCTTCAGTGTGTCTTTAGGGCAGGTTTCAGCCATAGGCGCGGGCGCTGGGGCATTCTTGCATGAGCAGCAAGCAATGGAGAATGTGGATGAGTAGAAAAGGATTGAGAAGATGAGGAGGGTTGCTGAGAGCTGCTTGGTAGAAGGCATGGTTGGAGTGGTTTTTTTAGGGTTATTGGAACTTGGGGTGCCTCATTGAAGGGGAGGGATTGCACTCTATTTTAAAGGCAGATTGCGAGGCTGCTGTTTGAGAAACTGATTGAGTGGAAGAGAAGTGAAAATGGATGATAATGTACAGCGGAGGTATTTTGTATGTTTGTGGGGGGGTGGGGGTGGGGGTGTGGGGCTGACAACAAGTCAAATAATTTGTTTCTTCGTTAATCCACTAGTATCATCTCTGAGATGATTGATTTGCATGAAATGAAAATGCCAAGGCCGATAACTTGTTTAATTTTCAGATTTCTTGTGCCTATTTTCACCGCAATCACTTTTAACACGACAATTTTTCATGGCAATGAATCAGTGATGCATGTTACATGTACAATGCTTTTCTGGTAACAAATCATATGACCTCTGTAAAATCTTCCCCAGCAAAGGTCTATTTTAAAGGTTTGAAGCCCAACAAAGTACTCTAACTCCATAAGCTCCATTCTGGCAATTTCAAAGTGCTAATGTGTTGGTGTACAAAACCCAATACGAACAATGTACATTGACTGACGTTGGAACGAGCGTGACCACTTAGCCCAACACGTGAATAGCCCATCCTGATATCCTGTCAGAATTAGAGCATTCAACCAAAAAGCAATTGGCAACGAAAACATGACCGAACCCTAAACGAAAAAAAAGCAATGCAATCGCACTAATATGGATCTCAAGGCCTGACACAGATCCTCGAACAAGAGACTACGAACAAAAGCTTTCGGGTTATGAAACAAGTTTAAGCAAGAACCATATTGGGGTGCTGCAGAAAAATTACTACAAGTTATGGTATTTGAAAGCAACTGGAGTGGGATACATCATCATCATTAATGAAATGGATTCCAGCTTGTGGGTGATAAAGATATGGGAAAGGACTTTTGTAATTTGGCGTTTGATTTCCTTGTAATTTTGTTTGGGATCGGGATATTCTTATGCCAATAATTGACAGTAATGTGGTCTAGCTGCGACTTGGATCGTTTGGTTCACATGGGATTGGAAAAAATTGTCGGAGGCTGGGGACTACTGCTTTGAGTCATATTGAAGGGTATATAACATGAAAAGAAACGTTCCTTGACAATTGCTCAGGTGAGCTGATCATGTCCTCCACCCCTTTCGCATCAAGCTCAAAGGCAACATCACAAAAGTGGGATATTTTCCGATGTATCCGAGTCACAAGACTGTGCATCATATGTCATTATATAATACGTGATCAAAATTGAAATCCTATTATACATATCTGCCTATTTATATAATTTCGTGTTTATGACCAAATCGTTCATATTATAAATCACTTTGTGAATATCATCTTTGCAAAAAAAAATCAATTAAAACTAAGATTGTTTAGCAAACCAATTGTAGCAAATAGATGGATGATTCGTAATTCTTTTGCCAAGTTCGTCCATATATTCTTATACAGTTCGATGACTAGACAATCTTAATTTTAATTGATTTTTTTGCAGAAATGATCTTTATATAGTGATTTATAATATGAACTGTTCCGATCATAAATACGAAATTTTGTGAAAAAACCACGATGTTTTTAAAGAGGAGTTCATTCTCTGTTATTGAAGAGCCAAGTCTTTCTTTAAAAAAAGGAAAATCAAGCGGAAAATACCAAATCAAATTCCGGTTGTGGAAAGGTGTTGAGCTCTTGCATGACGGCATAGGTTCGAACTTCGTCGATGGCTAATCTAACATCTAATCTAATAAAATCTATCGTTTGACAAAAAAATTCCGGTTCATGCCTTTTAGGTCCCGTCCAAACTGAATCAGACCGACTAGAGGTTCTTATATTGTTCTCTTCCCAAATATTGAACAAGCCCACTACCTTCCGGTTTTTGAAGCCCACGTGATGCGCAAACCCTTTTTCCACTTGCTACCCAAAAGCCCATGTGGCATGAAGCCGGAAAGAAAGGAAAAAGCCCCTCTTGCGTCTTCCTCATCTCTCCCCCTCTCTGTGCGAAAGTAGAACCTACGAACGATCTCGCGGTCCTCCGCCTCGACCTTCTCACTTTAGGGGCTCCCCCTCCGTGTCCGTACAACCTCTTCCGGCGGCCCAAAACCTACAAACCGCTCCTTTACTTGCTCTGTCGACTGCGGCTCTTCTACTCTCCAGGTATCTAAACGTTCCAGATTCCATAACATCCTAAGAATTTGTTATTATCTTTCCTAATTTATTAAGAATTTATCATGCAAAAATTGGAGAAATAGTCCTAAACTAAGACCGAATTGGAGCTTTCGTCCTTAAATTAAAAATCCGCGACACTTGTTATCTGAATTCGATTTAATGTGGAGCATCGGTCCTTTTAGCCAATTCCGTTAGTGTTTGCGTCGAAATTGCGCACGCGATATGTTAGATAATAGCAATACAACCTCACATTAGTTCATTTTTTTCGCTCTGGTAAATGTAAACCAGTTATCTGGCAATGGACGCCAAGGCTTTAGCAAAATCGAAGAGGGCACACTCCGAGCACCATAGCAAGAAGTACCATCCAAAGCCGAAAGCAAAATCCTCAGCCGTCGGGGGCGGCAAGGGAAATGAGGCTGGAACCGCAAGGAATCCGCTGGGAAAGGAAGTTCAAGAGAAAACTCACCCTACTAAGGGTGCGTCTGCCCTCCCATCAAATTGGGATCGTTACGAGGAAGAGTTAGATTTAGATTCAGAAGATCCAGTTCCAGCAGGTGATGGTTCGAATCGAGCCTCTGATGTAGTTGTTCCAAAGAGTAAGGGTGCAGACTTTTGTCATCTGATAGATGAGGCGCGGTCTCAGTCTCAGTCAATCGCGTATTCGGATACATTTCCTGGTTTGGAGAATGATCTGCTCGGGGAATGGAATAAGGGGATAGAAACTATGCTTTCGGTCAGGGGGGAGAGCGTTCTATCACGGATTGGAGATGATAATTTTGTTGTGGAGGATAAGAATGCTGCTGCACCTCATGAGGTGTCATTTCTCTCCTTGAATTTGCATTCTCTTGCAGAGCAATTGGAAAAGATTGACTTACCGCAGAGGCTTTTCATTGAAGCGGATCTATTGCCACCGGAGCTGTATGCGGAGCAAACAACATGTGATGAGGAAGCAGCCCGAAGATTGCCTGAAGAATCACCCCGCAGTGATTTTTCGGAGGAGGTTCAGGTTCCTGACCATGATATTGAGATTATGGTATCTGATTCTCCTACTGATCCTAAACTTGGCAAATCGGAGTATGAACACAAATTACCAGAGTCAGAAACACAAGTCAGCGTAAAATCATTTGAGCCATCAACTGCAGAGGCGGAACTGGAACTGGATCTGCTTCTTGATTCATTTGGTGAGACCAAGATAAATGATTCAACTGCTTTCAAGCCTCGTAATACTTTTTCTGTACAAGTAGATGCTTCCCTGATGCCGATTCAACCTCAAAGAAAAGTCCCGGATTCATCTGCTACCATTGATGATGAGCTTGATGAGTTGATAAATGAAACATCGATACTGATTAACCAAGGCGGTCTGTCTCAACCTCAAGAACAAAGGGCTGTCCATGATTTTCAATCATCGTCTATTTCCGGAACAAAGTCTAAAGAAGTGGATGATTTTGATTCTTGGTTGGATACAATTTGATTTCTTTTCACCTAGAAATACACAGTATGTAACCTTATACATTGTTGTTCCAATCGTTTTACATTTACCTTCTGTTTCAAAACTCCTGTTTTGTTCCAATTTTTCAATTTATAGGTATCGGTTCGGTTACCATACCATATGAACTTTCAAAATCTGGCTGTTTGAGCCTTCTTCTTACTACCATACTGTACGGTTACTACCCTTGCGGGCTTGCACCACAAGAAAGGTGCTTTCCTTCTTCAGAAAAAAAAACTATTCTTTTAACCGTTATTTAGCTATGACATTAACATCTGTTTCTACAAGCAGACGTTACTTAGTCCAATTGGCACGTTAGTATGCCCGTCCTCTTGCGCTGGAGTTTGAATCCCCTCCTTGTGGCTTAAAGAAGTTTAGACTTTCGCTTGTATCATTAAAACGTACTTCTCCCCATAATTTTCCGAGTCAATACGTTTAGGGGTTGAAGAAGCAAAATGAGTTTTAGAGTTCTAGGGTAGATTTTTCTTGTGTAAATGGAAAGAATGAGCTAAGAATGAAAAACGTAGACATATAAGAAACAACAGTTATTGCCACTTGGAAAGTCACGCTCACTTTGTGCCACCAGCAATAATTTGAATCATTTTGGTATATTTTTGAGCGACGTATTCCGCCTTATTCTTCATGCTCAGAGCTCACCTCGTTTGCGTGTCAGAAGTTTGCCCCATTTTTAGTGAACGGAGCCCGTCTTGTCTTGCATGCCATAGTTTGTCTCATTCTGCGTGAGTTGAGTCTGCCTCGTTTTGCATGCGTCAAGCCCGCCTAACACTCATACTTTTTGACAAAATGCAAATTTTTTATTTTGGTAAAATATTTTTCCTGAGCATTAAGTTAAACTTTTAAAGGAATTTGGAAGCAATTTTACAGTTTATTAAGCAACAAATTTATATTTAATAGAATATTTAAGCCGAAAACTAACAAAAAATAAGTGAAAAAATATAGTGGTGAGACCCATAACATAATCAACTGGGGTTTTACACTTAAGAATCTCAACGGAAAGTCTCACCTTAATTTTCAAAACATCACAGTGAGGCGAAGGTGAAAATAAATAGATTGAACGGTGATTTACATATGAATTTACAAAACTGACTGAAAACATTGTGTGTAAATCCATGTTTTTTGTAAATAATTGAAATTTTTTTATTTTCTCGAAACATTTTCCGCGAGCATTAAGGAAATCTTTATAATATATTGGAAGCAGATGAACGATTTATTGAGCAACAAGGTAGATTTAGTAGAATATTTTTAAGCTGAAAAGTAAAAAAATAAAATAAGGGAAAAATAATAGAGATGTTGTAAGATCCCACATCGACCAACGGAGAGGGGGTGATGTACCTTATATGTACATGCTCCCCTCTCTATATCATGAGGCCTTTTGGGAACTCACTGGCTTTAGATTCCATCGGAATTCCGAAGTTAAGCGAGTTCGGGCGAGAGTAATCCTAGGATGGGTGACCCACTAAGAAGTTCTCGTCTGAGTTCCCAAAAACAAATCTGTGAGGGAATGGTAAGCCCAAAGTGGACAATATTGTGCTAAGATGGAGTCGAGACTGGGATGTGTTCCCAGGGCCGCACACTCTTTCACTATTTAATTTTAATTAGTTCTAGTTTAGTTTAATTTATTCACTTTTCTTTTTTTCCACATCACTACACTTTATGACTTCATCACCTTCTAGGTGTCGGCTAGCACAGCTCGATTCGGAGTCCTAGTGGACATTCTGGGTCGGGGTGTGTCAGTTGCTAAAATTTATATTTAGTGTATATTTTTTAATTTTTTCTTTCTAAAAATTAGAGATGTTAAAATCACATATAGTTGAGGCTTAAACAAAAAAAGACAAAATTTTATTTTGTTAACTAGCCTTTCACCATTTTTTGGTTGACAAAAAGAATTTTATTAATATGTAGTTCAGATTTAGATAAAAGAAAAATTACCAAAAAAAAAGGGTTCAAATATCTTTAAATTTAGATTTTAAATTGTTGATTACAAGTGTTTAAATACGAATTGTAATAGATTTTGCACGGAAAAATATATTTTGAAGAACATGGAGCCCGCCTTGTTTTATGAGCACCCGAGAGTAGGCCTGGCAAACGGGTCGTGTCTGTCGTGTTCGTGTCGTTTTCGTGTAACACCTGTTATCTTAACGGGTCGTGTCGTGTCACACCCGTTATCTTAACGGGTCCTTAACAGGTCGTGTCACTTTACCCAACGGGTAAAGTGACCCGACCCGTTATGACCCGTTAAGAAAAATATATATATTTTTACAATTTGCACATACCACACATTGCGACATAAATATTACTTGAAAACATTAAAACATTTCTCGTTCAAGTACTATATCTACACTCGAAAATGAAAGCCTAATAAAAAAAATAATACATACACTGCTAATCTATTACAAATATTAAATGTATATAATTATTCATATTATAGTTGATTCATACTTTTATTAAGTATATAAATTCCACTAGTGTAAATATTTTAAATTGAAGATCAAATTCATTCTTTGTATTCATATAGGGTCAAGGAGTGTAGCTGTTAAAATTCATCAAAATCAGAGTTAAAATAACCGTTAAATCTTGATTTTTCGTTTATAACCGTCGAAAAGCTTTGTCCCGTTACTTGATCTCTGAATGTTTTTTTTTTGTGATTTTTTGCTGATGTGATCTCCAAGCATATACAAACAATTTTGACGGTTTGGATCGTTGAAATTAGTTTTGGAGAATTCGTAAAACGATAGATTGACTAACACTTAGAGTTTATTTATACTTTCATTAAGTATAACATAAGATTTTGTGGTATCCACTTGTGTAAATATTTTAAATTGAAGATCAAATTCATTCATTGTATTCATATAGGGTCAAGGAGTGTAGTTATAAAAAATCATCAAAATCGGAGTTAAAATAACCGTTAAATCGTGATTTTTCGTTTATAACCGTTGAAAAGCTTTGTCCCGTTACTTGATATCTGAATGTTTTTTTTTTGTGATTTTTTGCTGATGTGATCTCCAAGCATATACAAACAATTTTGACGGTTTGGATCGTTGAAATTAGTTTTGGAGAATTCGTAAAACGATAGATTGACTAACACTTAGAGTTTATTTATACTTTCATTAAGTATAACATAAGATTTTGTGGTATCCACTTGTGTAAATATTTTAAATTGAAGATCGAATTCATTCATTGTATTCATATAGGGTCAAGGAGTGTAGTTATAAAAAATCATCAAAATCGGAGTTAAAATAACCGTTAAATCGTGATTTTTCGTTTATAACCGTTGAAAAGCTTTGTCCCGTTACTTGATCTTTGAATGTTTTTTTTTTTGTGATTTTTTGCTGATGTGATCTCCAAGCATATACAAACAATTTTGACGGTTTGGATCGTTGAAATTAGTTTTGGAGAATTCGTAAAACGATAGATTGACTAACACTTAGAGTTTATTTATACTTTTATTAAGTATAACATAAGATTTTGTGGTATCCACTTGTGTAAATATTTTAAATTGAAGATCGAATTCATTCATTGTATTCATATAGGGTCAAGGAGTGTAGTTATAAAAAATCATCAAAATCGGAGTTAAAATAACCGTTAAATCGTGATTTTTCGTTTATAACCGTTGAAAAGCTTTGTCCCGTTACTTGATCTTTGAATGTTTTTTTTTTGTGATTTTTTGCTGATGTGATCTCCAAGCATATACAAACAATTTTGACGGTTTGGATCGTTGAAATTAGTTTTGGAGAATTCGTAAAACGATAGATTGACTAACACTTAGAGTTTATTTATACTTTCATTAAGTATAACAAAAGATTTTGTAGTATCCACTTGTGTAAATATTTTAAAGTGAAGATCGAATTCATTCATTGTATTCATATAGGGTCAAGGAGTGTAGTTATAAAAAATCATCAAAATCAGAGTTAAAATAACCGTTAAATCGTGATTTTTCGTTTATAACCGTTGAAAAGCTTTGTCCCGTTACTTGATCTTTGAATGTTTTTTTTTTGTGATTTTTTGCTGATGTGATCTCCAAGCATATACAAACAATTTTGACGGTTTGGATCGTTGAAATTAGTTTTGGAGAATTCGTAAAACGATAGATTGACTAACACTTAGAGTTTATTTATACTTTCATTAAGTATAACAAAAGATTTTGTGGTATCCGCTTGTGTAAATATTTTAAAGTGAAGATCGAATTCATTCATTGTATTCATATAGGGTCAAGGAGTGTAGTTATAAAAAATCATCAAAATCAGAGTTAAAATAACCGTTAAATCGTGATTTTTCGTTTATAACCGTTGAAAAGCTTTGTCCCGTTACTTGATCTCTGAATGTTTATTTTTTATGATTTTTTGTTGATGTGATCTCAAAGCATATACAAACAAGTTTGACGGTTGGGATCGTTGAAATTAGTTTTGGAGAATTCGTATGCCATCAATCAAGTTCCGTGTGTGTGTGTGTATATATATATATTTATTAAGTAGATTTAAATCTATTTATTTTGTACGTATAAATTATAATTGACTGGTACACGAAATAGTACATACATCACGTGTCACGTGTGTCATTATAAAAATAGTGAGATATGTCATGACAGTCATGTGTGTGATAAAAAGTTAATAACTTAAAAAAAAAAAAAATTTCTCACCACTTATATTAATTTTCATTTTTCCCTCTTTTTTTTGTTTCCTTTTCAACTTTTTCTTATCATTTTCACTTTTCCCTTCAACATCTTTCCCTAATTCCCTCACTTTTTTGTTTTATTTTCAACTTTTCTTAACATTTTCATTTTCCCTCCATTTTTTTTTTTTCAAAAAGGACGGCAAGTTGGCAAATGCATGATCATGATTCATGCATATTAAATTATTAATTAATATGCATTATAGTTTTTATAAAATTTAATATATATATATATATAATTAGTATAGATAGACTTAATATTTTGGGGGTATAATTATTATAGTATATATAATAATTATAATTATTATAAATTTTATAGTTAATTTAATATATATATATATATATATATATATTATAATTTTTAGGGGTATAAAATTGTAAAATTAATGTATATAATTATTACAGTATTTTTTTAGGGTTATAAAATTATAAAAATAATATTCTGCTTATCGTGTATCGTGTATACCCGACCCAACCCGTTATCTTAACAGGTGCTTATCGGGTTACCCGATAAGACCCGATTCGTTATCGTGTCGACCCAAACACCTGTTAATTTCGTGTCGTGTCGTGTCGGGTTATCGGGTCGTGTCAGAAATTGCCAGGCCTACCCGAGAGTTTGCCTCATTCTATGTGCACAGAGACGCCTCGTCTTGTGTGCCCATATTTACCTTGTTCTACACATGAGGTGTCCACATCATTTTTTGCGCCAAAAGCCCGCCCCTTGTTCTGGGCATAAAATTGAGGTTTTTCTAATTATTTACTTATTTATTTATTTTTATCAAGAAATTGAGAGGATTCTTTTTTTCTTTTCTTTTGGAGGTATAAAAGAATTGAAAAGAAAATTTGAGGCCCGAAAATGAAGGGCTTGTCCATTTGGACCTTTAAATGTTTGCCTGAGGCCCAATTAATTGTGTCGAAGGACCTAAAAGCCCTCTGGACATTGTTATTGAAAAGAACATCGGCTCAAAAGTGTTTTTATTAAAAAGTACGTCGAAATTTTTAATAAAAATACTACTTCAAGTGGACTATCTTCTTCTTTATTTTAGAATTAAGTATAAGTATTAGTTCCTATTTTTCCTGCTTCTAATTCGTGTCTTAATTTTTTCTACCTTATCACAGTTTAACCAATTTATGTTGTTGGTACTGTGTAAATCGGCATATAAACTGCACTAATTTTCATGAAACTAGAATAAATCCAACAACTCAAATTTCAATCAAAAATAAAAAATCCACATGTAATTGCTATAGGGAAAAACCTTTATTCATGTTTTATTTACTCATGTTTTAGTTGCATATGTGGCGTCTTATTTCTGTATGCTAGTCCTTTCTAGAGCTATATAGTTATAATTTGTTTTTGTTGGACTTGTTTTGTCAATGTTATCTACAATTTGACAACAAAAAAAAAAAAAAACTCAAATTTTTTGACATGCATCAAGTATATACCCCCTTTTATTTCATGTCTCTCCCCCCTCCCTTTTTGCCTCCCTCTCCACCTGCATAACGTAAAGATAAAAAGAAAATGAAACGAATCAGGCGGGTCAAATATCGCCTTGGAAAACTCAGCTTCCTTCCAACATTCATCTTCTTCCTTGTTTTTCATGCCCAGAGCTTGCCTTGTTTGCGTGCCAAAAGTCTACCCCATTTTTGGTGAACGGAGCTTGCCTTGTCTTGCGTGCCATAGTTTGTCTCGTTTTGCGTGAGTTGAGTTTGTCTCGTTTTGCATGCGTCAAACCCGCCTAACACTCATGCTTTTTGACAAAATGCAAATTTTTTATTTTCATAAAATATTTTTCTTGAGCATTAAGTTAAACTTTTAAAGGAATTTGGAAGCAATTTTACAGTTTATTGAGCAACAAATTTATATTTAATAGAATATTTAAGCCGAAAACTAAAAAAAAATATAGTAGTGAGGCCCGTAAAATAGTCAATTAGGGTTCTATACTCAAGAATCTCAACGGAAAGTCTGACCTTATTTTTCAAAACATCACAGTGAGGCGAAGGTGAAAATAAATAGATTGAACGGTGATTTATGTATGAATTTGCAAAACCGACTGAAAACATTGAGTGTAAATCCACGTTTTTGTAAATAATTGCAATTTTTTTATTTTCTCGAAACATTTTTGTAAAGGTTTTTGTAAAATCACATGTAGTTGAAGCTTAAACAAAAAATGACAAAATTTTATTTTGTTAAATAGTCTTTCACCATTTTTTGGTTGACAAAAAGGGTTTTATTAATATGTAGTTCAGATTTAGATAAAAGAAAAATTACCAAAAACAAAGGTTCAAATATCTTTAAATTTAGGTTTTAAATTGTTGATTACAAGTGTTTAAATACAAATTATAATAGATTTTGCACGGAAAAATATATTTTGAAGAACATGGAGCCCGACTCGTTTTATGAGCACCCGGGAGTTTGCCTCATTCTATGTGCGCGGAGCCGCCTCGTCTTGTGTGCTTGGATTTGCGTTGTTCTGCACGTGAGGTGTCCACATCATTTTGTGTGCCAAAAGCCTGCCCCTTTTTGAGTCCACAGAGGCCGCATTGTTTTGACGTGCATGGAACCAGCCTTGTCTTCCATGCACAAGGCTAGCCTCGATTTGTGCAACGTATCCTGCCTCGTTTTCCATGCGCAGAGTTCGCCTTGTTTTGCGTCCTAGAAGCCCACCCTATTTTCTGTAAGCGGAACCTGCCTTGTTTTGTGCCATGGTTTGTCTCGTTTTGGTGAGTTGAGTTTGCCTCGTTTTGCATGAGTCGAGCCCTCCCAACGCTTGTGTGTTTTGACAAAAGTTCAATTTTTTTTTATTTTCGCAAAAATATTTTTCTTGAGCATTAAGTTAAACTTTTTTAGGAATTTGGAAGCAATTTTACAGTTTATTGAGCAACAAATGTATACTCAGTAGATATTTAAGCCGAAAACTAAAACAATAAGTGAAAAAATATAGTAGTGAGACCCACAACATTGTCAAATGGGGTTCAAAACTCAAGAATCTCAACGGAAAGTTTTACGGTAATATTCAAAACTCCACAGTAAGATGAAAGTGAAAATAATATCATTTATCAAAACAAAAAGAAAAAAAGAAAAAAAAATGCAGCGGTTATTATTTAAAACACTTTGAGCGAAATAGTCACACATATAGACGTAGAAATAACGCGTGATAGAACATAATATAAATGCAAATATATCTACAAAGAAAGACGAGAATGCGACAGATGGCAGTAGAACTTGTAAAATGAAACAAAGGCATCTGAGAAAAGAAACTAGAAAGCTGGAATCGTCCTCCCATGGGGGTTTTATCAAGTATTTATTTACTTTTTTTATATACATGTCGACCATAAGACGGATAACACATAAAAGTTACCAAAGCCAATTTCAAACAGAAAAAAAAAAAAAAAAAAATCATCTTCCATAAAATATCCAAGGACCTTTTGGATGTTTTTTGGGGTGGGGGCGGGCGCACGCTGGTTATTTGAGAAGGAAAACTGAAATATAAAGGCCGGCACATGACACTTTCAAAAGCATGGGACCATCCAAAAACCCGCCTTTCTGCTTGAATTGAGGCCATCCATTCCATGAGCTGGCCGCCCGTACGCCTTCATTATACCAAAAATATATCAATATAAATATTTTTTTTTTTGTTGTTGTTTAATGAATATGATTAATTTGTTTTGTTTTGTTGTTGAAGGGATATATATGAGCTAATTTTCACTAAATGGATGAACTTCACAAGAATTAACAATAAGAATTCATTTGCTTAAATTTTGAACTGAACTAGACTGATTTCTATCTTAGCCGATCCATTATTGATTCATACGAGGCTCTCAATCCTAATTCGGAAGCAATATTGTCATTTTGGATATAAGTGTTTTTAGTATAAAGACTTCAAAATGTTAAATAAAAAAGTTCGAATTGTTTTGTGGAAAACCACTCAATAATGCATAAAAACTACTTTTTTTAACAAATAAGAACTTTAATTTTTATGTTGACTGTTTTCGTAAGTGATTTGGTCATTGGAAAGTGTTATTAGCATGAATCGTGATTGTCACACGCACTCTTATCATATGAGAATTTGTACTCGTTTTCTTGATTATCATTAAATAAGTATGAACTTTAAAAATTATGTTGATTAAAATCACACTTACCTAGCGATAATCAATAATGTGAAACCTGAGCAAATATACACCTTTTATCTCATTGTGGAGAAAAACTTATGCTGAACTTGTCTTGTCACTGAATTTTGCTGAGTGACACTACATAAGTTTTTCTCCTCATCGTGAGGTCATGCGAGAACCTTCTATATACTGTACAACTCACTTCAATCAACGGTACTGAATTATCCACGTAAGAATGAAAACTACAACTACTATGTTTAGCAAATCTTTTTCAGATGACTTTAGACCGTTGATTTATATTTCAATCAATCAATAGTCCACATGTCATTTGCTGTATTTTCTGTTTTATGAATAATTCAATAATCCACAATTTCAGCAATTTCTGCCAAATCAAATAAAATAAAAAATAAAAGCGAGTTAACAGGGCGATGGAGAGAGAAAGCGAGTTAACAGGGCGATGGAGAGAGAAAGCGAGAGAGTGAAACCTTTCATTTTCGATTTTTGAACACCAAAAATGGCTGATTTGAGCTAATCTTACCGAGAAGAAAGAGAGAGTCGGTCGCCGTCGGTAGCTTACTGTAATTTCTTGGAGAGAGAGACTAGAGAGAGAGAGAGAGAGAGACAGAGAGAAAGATTTGAGCTGATCTTGGCGGTGGTTGTGGTGGCGGGGAGATGGCGATACTGTACGCGCTGGTAGCACGGGGATCGGTGGTGCTAGCGGAGTTCAGCGGCACGGCGACGAACGCGAGCACAATCTCCAGACAAATCCTCGAGAAAATCCCCGGCGACAGCGACACCCACGTCTCCTACTCTCAAGATCGCTACATCTTCCACGTCAAGCGCACCGATGGCCTCACCGTCCTCTGTATGGCCGACGAGACCGCCGCCCGTACGTCGTCGTTTTGTTTGACCCAATTCACAATTTCGCACAGTTTCCCTCCCCCAATTTTCAATTATTTTATTTTATTTTTTAATTTTGTTCGATTTTTGGTGCAGGGAGAATGCCGTTCGCTTTTCTGGAGGACATCCATCAGAGATTCGTGAGGACCTACGGTCGCGCTGTTCATTCGGCTCAGGCTTACGGCATGAACGATGAGTTTTCTAGGGTTTTGAGCCAGCAGATGGAGTATTACTCCAATGATCCTAATGCCGATAGGATCAATCGACTCAAAGGCGAAATGAGCCAGGTAGAAAGATGTCAATTTTGTCACCAATTGACCAAGTTTAATCGTGGAATGTGGATCCAGTTTGTTCATTCTTTTTCTTATCGATTGTGGTTTGATTTCTTATTGAGTTTTCGGATTTGTAGGTGCGAAATGTGATGATTGAGAACATTGACAAAGTTTTGGATAGAGGGGATCGCTTGGAGTTGCTGGTTGATAAAACTGCTAATATGCAAGACAATACCTTCCGGTTCAGAAAGCAAGCTCGCCGTTTCAGAACCAGTGTGTGGTGGAAAAATGTTAAGCTCACGTATGTTTTCTAAACTCAAAGCTCAATTCAATAGCTACAGAAACGTCGAAATTATCAATTTTTCTTTTCTTTTCATCTTATGATTTAAAGAGTTGTATGTACTTTATGCAATGTGTTACGTTTTCATGTCAGACGGTCACATTACTAAACTGTCGGTTCATCTACGTATTCAATCCACAGTTTGTGTTTGATTATCTGGCAAGAGTGTTTTATGTAATGGTAAAGTTACAAAGCTAGCGTGTCCAGCATGTTACGTTGCTAGACTGTCAATTCAACTACGTATTCAACCCACAGTTTGTGCTAGATTGTCTGGCACGAGTGTTTTATGCAACGGTGATGTTTTTATGTCTGTCAGTATGGAATATTATGTTGCTAGACTAGACTGTCAATTCAGCTATGTATAGATACCACAGCTTGTGTTATATTGTCTAGCAAGAGCGTTTTATACTTTTGTGTAATGGTAATGTTTTCTATCAGATACTCTGGCATATTAGATTGCTTGACTGTCAAGTCAATTTGACTATATATTCAAACTCAGTTTATCGTAAATTTTATGGCAAGAGTATTTTTCATTCATGTAAATGCATTATTTGTCTGCCCCCACTTACCAAGTGCTTTGAATCTTGCAGGGTTGCATTGATATTCCTTGTGCTAGTAGTAATTTATGTTGTGCTGGCTTTCGTTTGCCATGGCCTCGCACTACCCTCCTGCTTGAAGTAGTGAGCATGACAAACAAGTGAAATTGGAACGTGCTTTTGCTTCGTTTTCTTCCTCTTCTGGGTATATGGGATTCTTCTATTTAAACTTCCACAGACGTAAGTTGTCAGATTCTTGTGTTTATGTGATTTCAAATTGCTCATTTGTGTGTGTAGCCTGTGGGAGTTTTGAACTGGTTCAGGTTGTATTTTCTTGTTTATCTTTTGGCCGCTAGGTTGTGTGTTTCTTGAAAACATAGCTTGATGAGTTTATTATATTTATGGCTGGTCATATTTTATCTAGTTGTTTCTTGTATTGTGATTTTGATTAATAGACCGAAGAGCTTAGTTCGTGTTCATCAGCAAAACGTAACTTTGTGAAACTCATGGGTTTTGCCTATTTTGCACATTATATACACTACAAAATAGCAATTGCCGCAGGCACTAGAAAGACTCCCTAACTGCTCTGGTATTGCCCAAGTTTCTGTGTGTAGGAGTGAGTGAGCGTATGAATGCAGTTCAAAAGAAGCAGCAGAGTCATCTTTCAAGAGGATATTTGCATACAGTACTATCATATACCGTTCTTTGTTACACTTGGTTATCCTCTACAAGATGAAACTTGTTTAATAACTCCTCCAATGCTAGTAAGGTAGTCTTATAATTTTCTTCCGATTGTGCCCCTTCTTCCGCAACGGGAAGGGCAAGTTTATAGAGATGATTATACCAGTACACTGGGTTATACACGTCTATATCACTCGAGCTGTGATGGAGAAGATACCTGCACTTGAAATCTTTACTCCACCGTGGCAGAATATAGCGCGAAGGGACTTCTTCTACGCCGTTGTAATTAAGAACGTTCAATGCATGCCTGCATAGATAACCTTTGTAGTTGAACAAACTGCAGATGCATCGTACATCAACTTGTGTTGATTCGTACAAAACCTCGTAGCATCGGACTTCCTTCTCGTTTCCTTCAACTTCAACCCGTTCCTTGACAATGTAGGTTAGTATAGACCCAGTCACATTCACCTGTCTTGTGTTGAAGCAGGCGTACATGCCCTCAACCTCCAACTGGAACCTCCTGAAAATTTCCTTCGTATACACCTTACGTAGCTGTTCCTCGAAATTACATCTCGTTCTTAGTTCAAAGCTTGAACTCCTCGACTCCACATCCGCCGCCACCTCTTTCATGCGCTTCCGATGTAGAGCTAGATCGTACTTATCGACAAATTCCTTGAAAGACGTATGCTTATGCACATAACCATCAAAAAATGCAGTCGAGCTCTCATGTTCTCGGATAGGGATCATTCCTGCAAGAAATGTGTCTTTCAAGTACACCGGAACCCACATCTGCCGATCTTCGTACAATGTCTGAAGCCATCTATTATCCCCTAGTTCGTGCCGCTTGATCATTTCTGCCCATGAAGTTTCAAACTCAGCTATCTTCAAGGAATTATAGACTGCTTTGTGCAATTGTCTCTTGATTTCGTCGTATCCCCTCAGTCCTCCCAATTTCTCTGGAACTCTCTGCATGATATACCACAAACAATAGCAATGGTGAGCGTTCGGGATAACCTCCGACACTGCACTTTGCAAGGGCTTACATTGATCAGTAATGAAAACTTGTGGAGGGCGCCCTAGCATGCATTTGAGCCATGCCCTGAGCATCCAAACAAAATTTTCCTCCAACTCTTGCCCAAGGAAGCCGCAGCCCAACAAAACCGATTGTCCATGGTGATTTACGCCAACAAATGAAATCAGGGGGATTTCGTATTTGTTTGCCAAGCATGTTGTATCTACTGCGACCGTGTCGCAGAAGTAGCCATATGCAGCCCTGGACCTGGCATCAGCCCAAAACACATTCCTCAGGCGTCCATCGTCGTCAAGATCCATTAAATAATAGAAATTAGGGTTCGTCAGTTTCATTCGACAAAAGTAGTTATAAACTGCATGAGTGTCTCCTTCTTTAAGTTCCAAGTGCTTAGAGAGATCAATCGAATTCAAACCTTCAGTTTCACTAAAATTTGAGTATCCACTGCACCCAACGTCCATAACAGGTGTTCGATACAGCTTGATAGTATGAACTTCTGTAACGGGCTCTGGGGGCGGTTGAGCACTTTTGGCAGCAAGAATCATTTTCTTATGCGACTTGTAAAACCTTTTGATTTGTGGACTCACCTGATGATTGTGTTCAAGCTCTAATTCGACTATTCTCCACCTTTTGGAGTCCACCAGCCTGATAATGACCATTGCAGGACAACCAGTTCTTGTTTCGGGTCTTGGATTATTGGCTTCACTCTTTTTCTTGAAACCTGCACTGCTGCAGCTTAGCTTTGCTCGATACCGCTCTTTTTTCTTTGATCTGAACCATGAATTGCTTACTCTGATGCCAAAGCCCTGTTCTTTACCATAGAGATTGTAAAAATCATATGCTTCATCAAATGAATCGAACTCCAAACCCACCGTAGGTTCTCCGGGGTCCTTTTTTCTGTTTGTTTCCCCAGTTCCATGATCATGCTCGGTAAAATCTCCCTCCAATTCATAGTCATCCCCTTCGTCAAAGACTGGCTCGGTGTTGAGAGAAACTTCTTCCATCTGAAATCACAATCATAAAAGCATAATCTTTTTAGGCACCATTAAACCTAAAGAAAACATCTTCGTCAAATACCGGCAGAGCGCCCAGTTGCCTATACAACAACAAAAATGTGATGAAATTTTTGTTTTCAGGATCCATGTCTAACACATATGTGATATAACAACAAAAGGGAGGAGGGTTCTGTTAGGATTCCGTCGCGCCTAACACAACCCTCCTCCCTTTTCAAGCTAAGGCACAACGGAATCACTGAAAAGTAACACTACCCAGTTGCCAAAAGGCCACCATAGAAACCATAATCTATTTTGCATACAACACAAAAATCTTAAAACATCCATTTTTGTAAACTCAGTAGTAAAATCAAAATTGTAAAAGAGTGAAAATATCAGATTTGACTCTACTGTGTATTTAATGCAATCACCATCTCGACGGCCAGATATAATTATGTGAATATATATACACTCACCATCGGACCATCGAGATGGTGATTGTATCAAAACGTGTAATTTTAGTAGGCAGTGCTGAAATATCACACCTTGAGCAAATTATAGTTTTCCTATAAAAAAACAAAAATCTTTACAAACTCACAATTTCACAGACAAATGCACAATCGACAACCCCAAAATTAAGAAATAAAGAACTTGAAAGCCGCTCTTTGCCGTTGAATTTTCTTAATCTAACCCTAACATACAGATTAAACACACAATTTAACTTTCTTTCACGTTCCCAACTTTTCTCGGCATCCAAACAGTTATAATAATCCAAGTCCAAGGTCAAAACGATCCACTTAATCTCATGGCTAAATGCTAAACACACAGAAAATTAGAGTAATAGAGCGAGAATTTAGGCGATCTTACAGTGGTTCACCGGGTCGGACTCGGCGAGGCGGGAAATCAACTGTCAGAGACTCGGAGGAATTGGGGCTGAGTCAGGGCTCCGAGTTAGATGCTGGTGAAGGAAATGTGCGAGTCACACTTGGGATTACAGAGCTTTCACAAATCTATCGACCCTGTGCGCTGACACGTGGCTTAAACGCTATTATATTGTGGGAGCATTTTTGCTCACCCCCAATAAGTATGGTGTATACTCATTATACATCTAATAATTTGTTATGTGTCCTTTCACGTAGCTCTAGTTAACTTTTGCACTAAATGTTATTTTTTTAATTAAAAAAAATTAACCAATGTTAAGTGAAAGAACATGCGGCAAATGATTTGGTGAGCATACACGATAGCTTATGGTGGTGAGCAAAAATATTCTCTTATACTGTTGAGTAATGCTAGAGAAATCAACTTATTGGTGACACATCATATAATTAGTATATTTGATCTAAAATTTAATCTACCTAGTGTTATTTTATATTATTTATCTCTCCCCAGGGTTTTATTTTTAGCGCAACTAGGGCTTTTTCATTTCAAATTTTCTATGCTTTTGAATATTTTCATTTTCCCACTTGAAATTTGTCAATTTTCAGCTTTTCATATTCAATTTTTTGTCTCACATTTGTGCAATGAAAGGATGGGTTCGGTTTCATTCGATTAGACTTTTTGAGAAAACTGAAATCCAAATCAAAATTATTATTTGATTTGGTTCGATTCGGTTCAATTTGGTTCAATTTTTTTAATATATATTTTTCTAACCTACAAATGAATAGGTGAAAAAAAAAATCTAAGAAATAAGGCTTTCAACATATTTAGGCCTGAAGTTGGGTTTACTTAACCTTTGGGTTAATAGTAGACTTATAATTGGGCTTTGAATATACCCAACATAAATAAACAAAAATATTAATTTATATCTTATTTGGTTATGTTTTAGTCTTTTTGGTCTTGGTTTGATTTTCAATCGGTTCATAGGATGGTCAAGTATTGATCCTTAGTGTGTATCAAGATTGGAATGTAACAAAATTCATAAATGTAATATTGAGATTAGAACGTAACAAAATTCATAAATACAATACAAAATATGAAAGGGAAAATTTCCTCTTACGACTGTCCAATGCCTTCACCATATGCACTGGTCGAAGATGAGGAGAGTCGACATCAGACATCAGTGTGTGACGAAAGACATGGGACGATGGAAGGTCTTTTTTTATTTGACCAAAAAAATATGGGAGGTCTTTTTTACCTTTTTATGTTTAACATTTTAGTTCAATATAATCAAACAAAAAAGTATATACGAGGATTTGTTTTTAGTTTTGTTAACAATTTTTTCTTTTTTTATCTTCTATGACACAAAGTTTAATAATTTTATTAATTTGTGTAGTTGCACGGTTCTCGATGAATTTAGACAAGTGCTTTGCTGTTTACTCCTTACATGACGATTAGTGATACTTTATAATAATAGTTTTAGATATGGTTTGCAAGAATCTTTTTGAAATTGAATTTTTCATGATTTGTATTTTTTTTTTTTTTTGAAGAAATGATATGTATTTAAAATGCCTCTTTATCAATTAATGAGATATTTGTTAAAAAAAAAAAAAAACAAAATTTTTTTGTGTTGGATTGAAAATAACATTTTCGATAATAAATAAACATAAAAGGTCGCCGCACCAAATTCTCAAGTAGTGAAAATAAAGCTAAAAAAAAAAAGGCAAAATCCAAGAGTATATTACCGGTCCAAAAAGTATTAGAAACGATGACGTGGCCCCATGCAGCTGGAAAAGAAAAAACAGCCCCGGGCACCAGCGGATCTTCCCGAAGCACGTGCAGTCATAGCCCCCGATTGGCCCCATGACCCACGTGGGCCCCATCGCACGTGCAAATAGCCACCAGATCAACGGTCTTCTAACGTAGCGAAATGAAACTTGGACGTAGAGGATCACAACTAGCCAAACCTCAGAGAGGCAAAAAATTAGGAAAAAATAAAAAAAATAAAAAAAAAATACAAAAAGAGTAAAGAGAAGCAGAGGGAAGCAGAGGGACGGCGCAGGTTAACTACAATGCGCCGCTTTGTGTCCAAAGTGCCCTCCCTTCTTCCTCTTCTTTTTGTACCCTCTCAAGGCTCTCACCACACACACCATCCTCTCCTCCTCCCTAAAATTGATCAAAAATAAAAATAAAAAAATACAAAAACCAGAGAGTGAGGAGAGAGAGAAACGCGAACGAAACGAAACGAAACGAAACGAAACCCCTAATGAAGCAGCAGCAGAGCTCATCATCGTCCGAGGCGGTATCGTCGTCGTCGTCCTCCTGCTCCTCCGCCGCATCCACTTCGGCGGACCATTCGCAGCCCGCCACCTCATCGCCTAATTCGGGAGCCTCCGAAAAGCTTCCGTCGATACCGGCGGCGGCGCTGGAGGACCTTTCCGTGGGGTCCAGGGACGGCGGGGGGGCACAGGAGAGCGTGACCGTCGATCGGCGGGGCGAGTACTCGACGGTCTGCCGATGGACGGTCCAGAATTTTCCGAGAATCAAGGCTAGGGCACTGTGGAGCAAGTACTTCGAGGTAGGGGGATACGATTGCCGGTTGCTAATATACCCTAAGGGTGACTCACAGGCGCTGCCGGGGTACATCTCGATATACCTCCAAATCATGGACCCGCGGGGCACCTCGTCGTCCAAATGGGACTGTTTCGCGAGTTATCGGCTCGCCATCGTCAACCTCGCCGACGATTCTAAGACCATTCATCGCGATTCTTGGCATCGGTTCTCGAGCAAGAAGAAATCTCACGGTTGGTGCGATTTTACGCCTTCTTCTACTGTCTTTGATTCGAAATTAGGTTATTTGTTCAATACCGACTCCGTTTTGATTACCGCCGACATCTTGATATTGAATGAGTCCGTTAATTTTACGCGAGATAGTAATAACAATAACAATGAGCTCCAATCGTCCACCGGCTCGATGATGTCAGGTTCTGCGGTGGCCGGACCGGTTTCTGATGTGTTGAGTGGCAAGTTCACTTGGAAAGTTCAAAACTTTAGTTTGTTTAAGGAGATGATTAAGACTCAGAAGATAATGAGCCCGGTGTTTCCTGCTGGAGAGTGTAATTTGAGGATTAGTGTGTACCAGAGCTCGGTGAACGGCGTGGAGTTTTTGTCAATGTGTTTGGAGAGCAAGGACACGGACAAGACGGTTGTGTTGTCTGATAGGAGTTGTTGGTGTTTGTTTCGAATGTCGGTGTTGAACCAGAAGCCTGGGACTAATCACATGCATAGGGACTCGTATGGGAGGTTTGCTGCTGATAATAAGAGTGGGGATAACACTAGTTTGGGGTGGAATGATTATATGAAGATGTCGGATTTTGTTGGGACTGAGTCGGGGTTTTTATTGGATGATACTGCGGTGTTTAGTACATCGTTTCATGTGATAAAGGAATTTAGTAGCTTTTCGAAGAATGGAGGATTAATTATGGGGAGGAGTGGTAGTGGGGCAAGGAAGTTGGATGGTCACATGGGGAAATTCAATTGGAGGATTGACAACTTCACTAGGTTGAAGGATCTTTTAAAGAAGAGGAAGATAACGGGTCTTTGCATCAAGAGCAGGAGGTTTCAGATTGGAAATCGGGACTGTCGGCTCATTGTTTATCCCCGAGGTATGCTTCGCTAATGCACAAGAGAATTCTCTGTTTTATTCTCAATAATTTGTTGTAACAATCAATAACTCTTTCTTTTTGTGAATTAATATGTTGCAAAGCTATGAAACCATGTGATACATTCTCATACAGATATTTGAGGATTAGTAGTACCTTATTCATCCTATTTGAAAATGATTTTACATGTCCTTCCCTATTATCCCACCACTTGAACGTATGGAGCTGCATCTGTAGTTACTTGGCATCATGGGCCACTGCAAATATGGTATGTATTAATGCTATCTAAGATAGCATAAACCACCGTAATTTGCATATATTGTTTATACTCTGCTACTCTGATCGTTGTGCTCGAAGCCTCGATGTTACTTGAGCTATGCTATGCTTATTTAGTTCTTAGGATTGTGGATGTCATGAAAAGTTTGAAATGCCATATGGTGGAATGATAAAATTTTGTTAATGTGGTAGACAACATAAAACCTATCCAGCTTGTGCTTCAGAGAGTGAACTGATGAAAATTTTCCATATTTTTGGTGGTATCAGGGCAGTCTCAACCACCATGCCACCTTTCAGTGTTTCTGGAAGTTACTGATTCACGGAACACTTCTAGTGACTGGAGTTGTTTTGTGAGCCATCGTTTGTCTGTTGTTAACCAGAGGATGGAGGAGAAGTCTGTCACGAAGGAGTCTCAGAATCGCTACTCCAAAGCTGCAAAGGACTGGGGCTGGCGTGAATTTGTGACGCTTACTAGTCTCTTTGATCAAGATTCAGGGTTTCTTATTCTGGACACTGTTGTATTCTCAGCGGAGGTCCTTATATTGAAAGAGACATCAATAATGCAAGAGTTTACTGATCAGGATACTGAGTCAAGCAATGCTGGTTCGCAGATTGATAAGAACGGAAAAAGAAGTTCCTTCACATGGAAGGTGGAGAATTTCCTGTCTTTTAAGGAAATAATGGAGACCCGAAAAATCTTTAGCAAATTCTTCCAAGCTGGTGGATGTGAACTTCGAATTGGTATGCAGCAGTCACACATATTCTCCACTAAAAAGGCGGTCTCATTTATTTGCATTTCTTAATTTTACCGACATTTGTTTTCCGTGATGCAGGTGTATATGAGTCCTTTGACACCATATGTATTTATTTGGAGAGTGACCAGTCAGTTGGTAGTGATCTGGATAAAAACTTTTGGGTTAGATACAGGATGGCTGTTGTGAATCAAAAGAACCCTGCTAAAACTGTGTGGAAGGAGTCATCTATATGTACAAAGACTTGGAACAATTCTGTTTTACAATTCATGAAGGTGTCGGATATGTTGGAAGCAGATGCAGGGTTTCTTGTTCGTGATACTGTTGTTTTTGTTTGCGAAATATTGGACTGCTGTCCTTGGTTTGAGTTTTCAGATCTCGAGGTTAGTGTTTACATGCATATTTCAGTTATAGACAGCCTGCTAATCATGGTTGTATTTATACTGTCTGTCTGATGTTCAAGTTTGTTGATTCTTAAGTGCTGATACCGATTTTTTTAATTTTCTGGGAAGATTTGTTTGGTTCTTTAATTTTTACACGTCTTCTCTAACATGGTTTGAGATATATTTATGTTGTTATCATGGGATGGTTGATGTTAGTTTGCCTGCTTCATCTGTCGGCGTAACATTTAATTTAGAACAAGGGTACATTTGTTTTAGGGAGTTTTAACGAAAAGCTCACGGTACTGTTCACTTTAACGAAAAACCACATTTTTACAGTAAAAAGTCAATCCTGGTACTATTCACTTTACCCTTTATTCTGTCCTTATCGTTAAAACTCAAAGTTTTCAAACCCCTTTCATTAGTTTTCCTTTTGTTTTAACCTTGTTAATGTCTCTGCCTTGAGCAATAAAATTTCCATTTAACTTAAGCAGTCAGTTTATACGTCTCACTATCTTTTAGCTTGCCACTGTAGCAATACAATTTGACTAAGAATGGTCTTCCCCTTCTACTCTTTTATGGTGGTTGCCTACTGGTATGCATTTTGCCTGTCAGGTTTTTGCTTCGGAGGATGATCAGGATGCATTGACAACAGATCCTGATGAGCTTGTTGATTCTGAAGACAGTGAAGGAATTGGTGGTGATGAAGAAGATATCTTTAGAAACCTACTTTCTAGAGCTGGATTTCACCTCACATACGGAGATAATCCTTCACAGCCACAGGTCACTTTACGAGAAAAACTTCTGATGGATGCTGGTGCTATTGCTGGTTTTCTGACTGGGCTCCGTGTTTATCTTGATGACCCTGCTAAAGTAAAACGCCTGCTTCTTCCGACCAAGCTTTCTGGTAGCAGTGATGGGATGAAGGTCAAAAAGAATGATGAATCTTCCCCTAGTTTGATGAATTTGCTTATGGGAGTCAAAGTTCTGCAGCAGGCTATCATTGATTTACTTTTGGACATTATGGTTGAGTGTTGCCAACCTACAGAAGGGACTTCTAATGGTGACTTGTCTGATACAAACTCAAAGTCTCCAGATGGAAGCGGAGCTGCTAGTCCGTTGCAACCCGATAGAGAAAATGGAGCTACAGAATCTGTATGTGAAAGATTGGATACTGGCGCTGATGAAACTAGCAGCAGCTCTTCGGCTGTTCAAAGCTCTGACGTGACTGGGATTGGTGTACCTAGAAAAACTGTTCTTGGAAAACCAATTTGTCCTCCAGAAACATCCGCCGGGGTGTTGGAAAATGTGACCCTTCGCTCAAAGGTGCATTACATTGTTGATCTAGTATTTGATATGCAGCTTAAGTGATAGTACTGACCTGTTTTAACAAATTGAATTTCAGACCAAGTGGCCAGAGCAATCAGAGGAGCTCTTAGGATTGATTGTAAACTCGTTGCGAGCTCTAGATGGAGCTGTTCCACAAGGCTGTCCTGAACCAAGACGTCGGCCTCAGTCGGCACAAAAGATCGCTCTTGTACTGGATAAAGCGCCAAAGCATTTGCAGTCTGATCTTGTTGCTTTGGTGCCCAAGTTGGTTGAGCACTCAGAGCATCCACTTGCTGCTTTTGCACTTATAGAACGACTTCAAAAGCCAGATGCAGAACCTGCTTTGCGGACACCTGTAAGATTTATTTACTTATTGTCGTTCAAAGATATTTTGCTTTCCCCAGATGTGTTTTTATATCTATTTAATACAAAGCATCTTACATATATTATGGAAAGCAATCTAGCTAGCATGTGCACCTTTGCACAAGTCTATTGCTACATTGTTCTTCTTTTAAGTTATCTTTATCGTAATTCTCAGGTTTTTGGTGCTCTGAGTCAACTGGACTGTGGCAGTGAAGTGTGGGAACGAGTTTTATCTCAATCTTTTGAGTTTTTGCTGGATTCAAATGATGAGCCTCTTGTTGCAACCATAGATTTTATATTTAAAGCTGCATCCCAGTGCCAACACCTCCCTGAAGCCGTATGTGTATAACGTATTCTTGATTGAATAATTACCTAACTACATTATTCTAAGGAAAAAAAAAATCCACTTATATTATTGTATTTACTTTTGCATTCCTTTCTCTTCGCATGCGTAACCTTCTTTGTTCTCTATTGTAGGTCAGATCTGTCCGTGTTAGGCTAAAGAATTTGGGTGTCAACATTTCTCCTTGTGTTCTTGAATTTTTGAGTAGAACTGTAAATAGCTGGGGAGATGTTGCTGAAACCATACTTAGAGATATTGATTGTGATGATGAATTTAGTGACACTTGCTCGACATTGAATTCTGGTCTTTTCTTGTTTGGTGAACATGGACCGATTTCTGAACGGTTTCATCCGGTGGATGAGCAGGCTTTCCGCTCGAGTTGTCTCTTTTCTGACATTTACATCTTGATTGAGATGTTATCCATACCTTGTTTGGCAGTTGAAGCCTCTCAAACATTTGAGAGAGCTGTAGCTCGTGGTGCCATTGTGGCTCATTCTGTGGCCATGGTTTTGGAAAGGCGCCTTGCTCAAAGATTGAATCTTGATGGTAGATTTGTTGGGGATAATTTTCAGCGGACCGATGTTGCAGCAGAGGGAGATGCCAATGAACAGCTGAGAGTCCAACGAGACGATTTTACTTCAGTTCTTGGTCTTGCTGAGGCATTGGCCCTCTCTAGAGATCCTTGTGTTAAGGGATTTGTGAAGATGCTGTATACATTATTATTGAAATGGTATGCTGACGAGACTTATCGAGGGAGAATGCTGAAGAGACTTGTAGATCGAGCCACTAGCACTACAGATAGTAACCGTGAAGTTGATCTAGATTTGGATATCTTGGTGATGCTGGCTTCTGAAGAACAAGAAATTATCAGACCAGTTCTGAGTATGATGCGGGAGGTTGCTGAACTTGCAAATGTTGATCGTGCTGCTCTGTGGCACCAGTTATGTGCTAGTGAAGATGAAATAATTCGCATGCGTGAAGAAAAGAAAGCCGAAAATGCTACTATGGTTAAAGAAAAAGCTGTCATATCGCAAAAACTGAGTGAATCTGAGGCCACTAACACTCGTCTTAAGGTACTTGTTGTCTTAGGTGATATGGCTACGATTATTGCATCTTGTTTATTCTTTTCCGGAGAATATTAGAATTGATGCATGTCATGATGTGGCAGTCTGAAATGAAGGCTGAGATTGATCGCTTTGCTCGAGAAAAGAAGGAACTATCCGAACAAATACAAGAAGTTGAGAGTCAGCTTGAGTGGCACCGCTCTGAGCGAGATGATGAAATCAGAAAGCTCACTACAGAGAGGAAAGTGCTTCAGGATCGCCTTCATGATGCGGAGACACAACTCTCTCAATTGAAGTCCCGAAAACGTGATGAATTGAAGGTATCAAATTTGCTTTTTTGTCTTGTCATCTCAAATGACCTCACAGCCTTTTATCCAAGCAGGTGTTCTTCTGTATTTAATAGTTTCTCAAAAGGCTTTCTCTTTCTCATATCAGGTTATTTGATGCTTCAGAAGTTGGGTTTAGCTTTTAATTTTTAAGCATATATTTGTTTTTATTATGTTATGGGCTCATTTTTTGTCTGCATGCCATTTGAGTTGACATCTTGATATGAATGATGATTTTGGATCGTGCAATAGGGATTTCGTCTATGGAAGCTGCGTGTTTAAATGTTTTTCATGCCAAAGTCTTGCGAGTATTCATTCATTTTGAACTCACAGAAAATATTAGTAGGCGTAATTATTTGATGACATTTGGATTGACCCTTGTTTATGATAATTTCTTGATTTGATGTTTTTGTCTTTTGCTTTTCTACCAAGACATACCCTTTTCTAACTGCAATGGATGAATGTGACAGAAATTGGTGAAGGAGAAAAATGCTCTTGCTGAAAGGTTGAAGAGCGCTGAAGGTGCACGTAAAAGATTTGATGAAGAACTTAAACGGTATGCCACAGAGAATGTAACCCGAGAGGAAATTCGACAGTCTCTCGAAGATGAAGTACGGCGATTGACACAAACAGTGGGGCAAACAGAAGGAGAGAAACGGGAGAAAGAAGAGCAGGTTGCTCTGTGTGAGGCGTATATTGATGGGATGGAATCAAAATTGCAGGCCTGCCAGGTTTTTGCCCTCAAAATAGCCAATGCTCTTTTTTTTCCCTTCATTTTCTTTTTCATGATCACCTTAATATTCCCTTCTCCTAATTATTTGTATATCACCAGAAGAAGCTAGCTTCGGTGCTTATTAAGTTTCATATTTGGTTTATCTTCTATTCGGGATAATGCCAGACTGTTGTTTGATTAATGCGTCTCCTTATCTCATGCAGCAATATATTCACACCCTCGAGGCATCACTTCAGGAAGAAATGTCCCGACATGCTCCTCTGTATGGGGCGGGTTTGGAAGCTCTATCAATGAAGGAGTTGGAAACACTTTCACGCATCCATGAAGAAGGCCTCAGGCAGATCCATACCCTTCAGCAGCAGCGTAAAGGCAGTCCATCCGGCAGTCCTCTTGTGAGCCCTCACGCCCTCCAACACAATCATGGCTTATATCCTTCAACGCCACCCCAGATGGCCGTTGGAATGCCTCCTTCGCTCATCCCAAATGGTGTCGGAATCCACAGCAATGGGCATGTGAATGGTAATGTTGGACCATGGTTCAACCATTCGTAGATGCCTGGGTCCTAGACTCGTAGCTGTCTTTTGTGCCAATGTCGGCATTGGTTGGCCCAGCGGAATCGGGTGAAACTGCTAGTCGGGTTTTTATGACATTTAGGCTGTTTGAACTGTTGGAACCGAGTTGAAAAGAGAAAGAAAAAGGAAAAAAAAAGGAATAAGATGATAAAAGCTAGGTTTAGGGTTTAAGTAAGTAAAAGTGAGGAAGAGAATCCAATACAGTTGCAAATGCCAGTACTCCCTCATTTATCATTTACCCCCATTTTGCTCCCCTTGAAGTCAATTATAGGCTTTTGCTCCCGTTAAATTTTTTGATATTCCGGTGTTCAATTTATTTTCCCAAGCTCTCTCTCTCTCTCTCTCTCTCTGGATGTGGTGCAGTTCTGTTTAGGCAAATCAACTGGTTTATCCATCTCTTTGCAAGCGTTTTTGCTAGAATAGTGACAATCACATTTACTGATTATGTTGTTGATCATTTTCTAATACGTTTACTAAATACATTGGCGATCATTTTCTAATACTTGTGGATTTATTCGCTGTTGATCTCTTCCTATGTTCTCCCTTCCTACCTCTTATTTTCACTTCTTCCCTTTCACCTCTTCCTCGTTTATTTTTTCCTCTTAGTTTCCCTTTTTCATTTTTTTGGGTAAACATTCCTCTTATTAGTTTCTCTCTTTTCGGAGTTGAACAAAACTGATAGAACTTGAAGTTAAATCAAATATTTAGTTCGGTTCTTTATTGCAGGCTAGGCCGACTGAACCGGACCATGTTCCAAGGTCTGACACGCATAAGTAATGTAATCAGACTGAACCTTCATTAGGAATGTAATCAGAAATATGCGTTCAAATATTTCGGATAAAGATCTTTTTGGATTCTCTTTGTGAGGATCTTAGGGATCAATTCATTTTAATCATTTATCGTACATCGTGCGATTAGTTTTCATTGTTTATGTTTCAATTTTAAATAAAAAATTCAAACTAATTTCTGACCACAAGATAACCGATAACCGAATATGATGAACTGAGCCAAATATTATTACTCTTCCAGAAATTGTCAAAAGTGTTTCAATGCTTCTGAAGCAATTTCTTTTATGATCTAGAAGCGCTTTTAGGCTATTTTCGAATGAAGTCTCTCAACAAGTCTCTCTCTCTCTCTCTCTCTCTCTCTAGTATATTGTAGTTTATTTGTAACTAATTTATATCTTAAATTTTTTGAGACTTAGTATTCCATCTAAACGTCAGTAATCAGCGGCTATGGTTTCGAATTGCGTTATTTTGACTAAATTGCTAGCGTACTGTGAGGGTTAGGAAACAGGTTTGAAAGGTAGACAAATGAGTAAGACAGTTTGCCACAATGATCAAAAGGTAGATAAATTAGGTTACCTTAATTAGAAAATTTGGTTAATTACGGCTGGTTAATGATTCGTTTGGAAGTGCTTTTAAAATGATTGAACGTTTTTGGTGAAAATGTTTTTGGAACCAATCCTTAGTAAAAATGGAAGTGGATCCTTCAAAAAAAAAAAAAAAAAAACACACTTTGCTTCTGGAAGTAGAACATAACTGATGCTTCTTCTAGGAAGCACTTTAAGTACTTTTGGAACCCAAAAATGTTTTATTTAAAAGTTTTTTCAATCATTTAAAAGCACTACCAAACGAGCCCAACTTTGGTTAAAAGTGCTTTAGTTATACACGTTATTAACTATATAATTAGTAATTACGGCGCAAATATGCAAATATTCTTCACCACATTTTACAACTATCTACATTTTCTGCAAATTTGATTTATGGATATCATATTCGCAAATGTATAGTAGTATGTTTAAACCATAGGCCTTAGGGTTGATGCTAGATGAAAAGAAATACATATTAACAAACGACGGATAATAGTTGGGATAATAGATGGCAAATGTGATATTATCTGATAATGAGGTAGCTTGAAGTGTATCAAAAGTGGAAATGAGAGATTCTTGCAACATAATTTGGTTACGTGTGTCAACTATATTTGCGCCTACCGCATGTAAACATTTATATATAATTGTCAAATAACGTGTTACATCTAGTTGAGATATCTCATTAGCGTGTGTATATAACTAGTATTATCCTGGAATAAGCTAGTTTAAAGTTTATCAAAAGACAAAAATGAGTTATTTTTGCCTGATTTTTTTTGACGTGAGTCGGTTATTTGACGGTTCCCATGCGCAAAAAGGGATCGAAGACCGCAGGAAACTACGTGGAAATTAACTAAGTCTATATGCATGAACTTGGAAGAAGACATAAGGGAAACAAAGATAACTTGATAAATCTCATTTGGCTTGATTTTTTTTGACGCGAGTCGGTTATTTGACGGTTCCCATGCGCAAAAAGGGATCGAAGACCGTAGGAAACTACGTGGAAATTAACTAAGTCTATATGCATGAACTTGGAAGAAGACATAAGGGAAACAAAGATAACTTGATAAATCTCATTTGGCTTCTCAACGTGTCGGCCAAGCGATATGCCAACAACAGCCCTAATTTGTTCGAACCGATACTATTCTTAATTTTATCATCTGCCCAATCTATCATGTGAGATTTTATCACAGAAGACCTCGATATTAATTAGAGTTGAACAATCATATTTAAACCCATTATTTTCTTTTGCACCCATCGATGTGGGATTCCAACATTGAACACACCATTGTAAACCCTAGCGAGCGCACCACCATTGAAATGACCGGGACAGACCGCCGGGTCTGTTCTCGGAGACCTCGCACTGGCGGATCTCCAGTGCAACAAAGTAGAAGGCCATGCCTGGAGCCACAATGCCCGCCTGGCATGTGTTGCTGAAGTCTCTGATCAATCAACTGACAGCACAATCGATGGCTCCCAAAACCTTGCCACCGTTGAAGACCACCTCATTACCGTCCTCCGTGCCACCACCGCCCTCAGCCCGTTCGGAAAATAACCCAAATACCAACAAGAAGTGAAGACATCTGGGCTTATGGGAGGAGGCCAAGATAATAAGTACAATATTCATCAGGGCACCATGCGTACTAATGTGGAGCGCAGGTTGCACCAGCTCCTGCTTTAGGAACTTTAATGGACCTTACTTTGGGGCTTGCAAGCTCCCAAAGGACACTGTTGGGGTTAGATAGTGAGTAGGAGAGTAGGAAGACGGTGGTTTGGATTGAGAGTTGTAAGGAAAAGGGTATTCAATGGTGACTATAGAGTGCAAGGATCGGCCCGAGGCTCATGTTTGATACTGTGTGCACTCTCATTGACATGCAGTATGTAAGTTTCCATGCTTCTGCTAGTGCCCAAGAAGGTTATGCCTTTCAGTAAATGCATACCATCACTATTCATGAGAAGCAAATGCTGCTATTTGTACCACATTTACGAACCGTCTTCGCCGACAACTGGTTTGCTAAAAGTGGTTGTGTCTGACTTCAACTAGAAAAGTAATCAGCAATATTGTGGTTGATAAATGTAGTTCAATAGTTTCGTATACCCTGTGCACTTGAACTCTGTCTTTTATTTGTAAATTGATCACATTGTGATTGTTAATGGAGACTAATTAACTAAGGAATTGTTGTTTCCATCCAAGTATTTTATTCGACACATCGACGGGGATGCCTTGTGTACTTAGAGGCTGCTATATAGAGCGTCGGGTTTGTGAGGTGAGTACGAAGCTCAATTTTACGAGATCAGATGAGATGTACAATGTGATAGTAATACTGATTAAAAGTTGCACTCATTTCTGTATGTATAAATTAACAAGGTGTATGAAGGTAAAAATAGGTCTGTGGATAGCACTATCCTAAATATAAACAAAAGAAGATAATTACCTAGGCAATTCTAAGGTTAATTCTCCTAAGCCAAACGGAGTGCAGTATCATATGAAACACATCAAACCTCTTAGCCGGTTGGTTCAACTCAAAATGTTTCCTCACAACCCTCAAATTCTCCACCAGCCTCCCATACTTCTCCTCCGGAACACCCATCAGCACCTCCTTCAGCCGCGAAATCTCCGAAACCTCAACCTTAACCGAAAACGCCTCCCACCTCAGCACGTCGCTAAACGGAAGCGCATAGTGCTCCGATAGAATCACCGGCACGCACTCGGCATAAATGGCCTCAACAATTCTAGGGCTGGCCACTTCATACCCGCTAGGGCACAGGCAAAACTTGGACTTGAGCACCATAGAGTCGTAGTCTAGGCCTTTGGGGAGGTATTCATGAATTTGAAGGTCTTTGTCGCGGTTTTTCCAGTGAGCCAGGAGGATGGGCCTTATCGGGCCGTGGAGGCCGCCGGCGAAGAAGGCAAGGTAGGGACGCAGGGTGTTGGGCGGTGGCGGTGAGATGAGCTTGGAGGAGACTGTGCCGCCGTAGAGGTGGATTTCAGGGAGGGAAACGTCCTTTTGAGGGTTGAAGCCTTCGGAGGTGTTGGCGTTGCAGAGGACTCGGATTGATGTGTTGAAGAGAAGTGGGTTTCCTTCTGACGCACGGGGTGCCTGAGAATATTTAGTTGGAAAAATTTCATTTAATCTCTTGTAAAATAAAAAACAATTCACTTTATCATGAAAACTAGCAAATACTTTATGCCTCCCTTCCCCCTCCAAGTTTTTTATCTTCGGTTTGATTTCATTTTTTATCTTGACCCAATTAATCAAATATTTCAGTTTTTATTTGTTACATAACTTTGCATATCAATCATCAAAATCAAAATGGAAAAACTATGACTCTAAGATAAGAGATGGACTTATATGAAGCCATTTCACCGGCAACGTGATGTTTCGGTCCAATAATGCATTACTATGTGTAAGTTTCACTCCACATAAAAAGTCATTATTAGACTAAAACACCACAATTGTCTGTGAACCCGTTATATGTAAATTGTCCTCTTAAGCTAGTCCTCATGCACTTTGTCTTCTCATTGGCGCAATTTCTAATAATTAATGATAAGGATGTGAGTACGTGATGATTATTTTAGATATCAATTGACAATTTTTAACTGAGTAACGTTAGAGATACTATCTTTTTAAACCACGCTTTGTAAACCACAAAATGTGATTGTTGATGGTTGGTCAACTTTTTAAAATTCTTTAAATCATTAATATTGAAATACACCCATCAACAGCCACTTTATATGTCTTACAAAATATAAATTAACAAGATGCTTTTCTAGCATCACCCTTATTATCAACTACCAAATTTACCAACATTTCTTATTTTTATAAAGGCAATATTGAGAAAAAAATAAAACAATGGCGTTGAATGTATAAATATAATATTCTTCACTACGTAATTACTAATTATGATCTTTCTCAAAAAATTATTTATGATAATATGAGAGTGGTATACCGATTTCTTTTTTCTTAGTTTCAAACAATTTTGGTTAATTTATTTTCAGTAAGTTTAAAGATAATATGGAAGGGGCCATGCCAAATAGGACCCCTCCATACCAAATAGGACCTTCTTTTTTGTTTCTTTTTCTCCGTTGTGTGATGATATCTATATTGCCCAAATTTAGAAACTTCCTTAAGGTCCCAAGACTTTTCAGCCCCATTGCAGAGCACTACTAATTAGATGACCATTCCACTTTTATACTGCCCCATGCCTCAAGTTGTAGCCACAGAAACTTCAAACCAAAACGTCATTTACATCCTTCCTACCCCATAACTATATATCCAAGCATGCCAAGAAAGTTCTCATCACCAAAGCATATCACAGAAGCAAAACAAATCAATTAAAGGCATGAGAGAGAGAAAGAGAGAGAGAGAGAGAGAGAGAGAGAGAGAGAGAGAGAGAGAGAGAAACTAACCCAATCATGACAGGCGAGCATGAAGTGGTCCGCCCCAAGAGTCCTATTCCAAAAGGGGTGCCTCACAGAAACCATCCTTACATAATCGGACACAAAGTTCCTCAGAGGGGTGAGGTCGTAGGTTAAGGGCTTGTATAGGTATTTCACCATCCAAGTCACGCTAAAGGGCATGAAGTAAACATGCGCCCTCTGCGGGTTCTCGGTCTTGAACCTCCTGCCCGCTGCCCCATTCTCCATTTCGTGTATGAACCGCCCTTCGATGGAATATATGTCCTTGCATGGGCCGTCGTGGGTCATCGGTGGGTCCCCCTCCGGGTACACGTACACTTTGAATTTTTTCTCCATTTCCGTGTAGCTCCTGCAGTCCAAATGCATGCGTTGAAATACAAAAAACTTTGAAGGGTAGATGCGTCAATTCACATTCTTCCATGATTCCATGAATGCACATGATATGAAGGTAGCTTAAGCTATTAACTTCCTTAATTTAAATTGGGTACTTAATTAAACCATAGTTTAAAAGTCATAATCCTACATTTATTGCGGAATCATTGACGGAACATGTAACATCAACATTATTTAAATCCTACTCCTAATTATGAATCATGGCATAATCATAAATGCTTTTATCGATTACACCAATTATAACTCATAGATGTTAATAAATTTTACAAGTAAATTAATGTTAGAGACACCGAACTTTTTAGATTAACTTTCAAAATACTAACTGATGTGACTGTGCACATCACGCTTTAGACTATATTTATTCACATAATATACTAAATTCAACCAAAATTGAATGAGTTGATTTCTCTAACAATACACTAACTTGTACTAAAAAATAGTACACTAACTATAAATTACATGTATGAAGATAAAGTCAACCAAATTTGATTGGATGGAAGAGTTAAATTTCAATTAGCAAAGAGTAATGCTAGGGAGACTAAATTTGTAGACAAAATTTTGAAAACTAAAAGATATAAAAGTTGATGGTTGGTTTATTACTTAAATGTTAATAAACGTGCTTATTCCTATTGATGATACATCATTTAATTTTTCAAATTTAATTTCTTTAACATTACCCATTAGCAAATGAATAAATATAAAAGGAAAGCCCACATATATACTCGCCTAGTCCAGGATAAATTTTTCTAGGTTCCGGAAACACTGGCGAGCTGGTGTTCACCCACAAATAAAGGATTAACACGTGGTCATAACTAATCATCATCCAACACCTGGCAAAAAGAAAAATTATCTTAGTTAATACGTTTCGGCTTCGCAGAACTTGTTAATCCTTTATTTGTGGGGAACACGGAACCCAGAAAAATTTATCTCCAGTTCATGACTCCCCTCTTTTTCAGCAGCAATCGAGTATACGGGGGAGTGAGTATGTGGTACGATGCAGAACACAAATGAGTGCGCACTCCACACCCCTATGCCGCACCCTATAGCTACCCAAAAGGTGCCTTTCAAGCAAAGCATGCAGTTTAACAGCTTTATATTTAATTAATACGACGATCAATTTTCCAGAGATGTTCAGTTTTTTCTTTTTATTTTAATTACTAATTTGATCGGAAAAGGAAATTATGAAACGAATTAAGAAGGCGGCTTAGGCTAGCTTACTGATAAAACGCGCCGGGATTACGATACACGACTGATCCACCGGGAAATAGTACGTCGTCGTTTGGTGTTGACGAACTGTTCGGACTCGAAGCTGCTCTGCGAATCGAAGCTCGCGCTCGGGCGAGTCCCTGCTCCAGCTTTTGCTCTCCGCTCGCTTTCCTTTTGGGGATTTTGTGTCTCTGTGATCGATCGTTTCAGAGAGTAACAAAAAATAAAATTAAATTACTGATTTCAAAGTTTCAGAAATAACAGTTTTAATGTCGGAAGCAGAAAATTGAGCTAGCTAAAAACTACAGAAAATTACAATGCAAAAGTTAGGAGAAAAACCTGATTCAATGGCGGTTCAAATTCTTGACTGGACGATAAATTGACGAAACTTACTAGTGACGTCTGATTTACGAAGTCGTTGCTGTGAAATCGTTGAATAGTACTGGATGGATCATCCGAGATGGCGAGGCGATGATACGCTCCCTTGAGCTTGCTTCGGAGCTGCACCACCGGAATCCATAAAGGAGTGTACCGATCTTGTTTGGAGTCGGATATTATCACCGGAGAATCGAAATGGTGGCCGCAGATCACCACGACGGCGATGATCGACGAAATGCAAAAACAAAGCAGTACGGACGCAGAGGAGTACATCGCATGGAAGCTCTTCATCTCAATTAGTATCAAGTGCTTCTCTATTTTGACTCTCTCTCTAGAGGAATTGAATCGACTGTTTGGATGCCAAGAATTTTTATTTTCCGAGAAAATATTGATATTTCTCGCGCTTTCTTTCTCTCTTTCTGTTTGTGGCTCTTTGAATATTTGAAGGAGAGGAAGGGAAGAACGTGAAGTGTACGAGCGTAGAATTTTACGGATTTAGCCCTCGACGGTAAAGAGAGAGAAGCCGATCATCTGCTGGCGGGTTGACCGTGCACGTGACTAGAAGTGTAAAAGTCATGGTTGGTTCGAACGCTTCATAACTAATTTTTCCCTCCAAATTTCCAACTTTGTGGAGTTAATGATTTTGCTTCTACTTTCCTTCCCAAATCAGCCAAGTATGGGAAAGACCGTTGATGGATTGAGCCCACATTGTGGGACCCATTAGATCAATGGTTCCCTCTAAGAGAAGGACGGAAAACGACTTATATATAACGGTTTACCATCATGTGATATTTTATGGTTCACATATTTTATGGTGTAATAATATATTGTCACGTGTCAGTTTTTTTTTAGATAATAATACATTATTGGGTCAGACACTACAGTGTACGTTGATCGGTGGACCTGTTTTATCTAAATTGCTCTACTAGTGTAAGTACAATTTAATCTAGTGAGATTTTGTAATTAGTACTTTCTTATATGGTAACTTGTTTTTCATTTGTTAATTCACTTAACATATTTACACATGGAACACTATAAGATGTAAACAATGCCAAATATTTAGTTTGAAAATAAAAGTTGGGGTCAGCTAGGCTTTGGCATGAATCATGCAAGTTTGCACGTTTTACTTAATTAAAATTCAAATCGTTTGTTTTTTTATTCAAGTCATCTAAATTCTTTGGAATTTAAAGTTAGTTTGAAGTCTTCTAGTTGTTGTATATAAAATTATAAATAGTGTTTTTAGAGGTCTTTCAGGGATGCGGCCGCATACCGTCCTTGCATGCACGAGTGATATTAGTCGGCAAAACTAGCAGCGCATTAGAAGGAAAGAAATCATATCTTTCTTCATTATTTTTGGAGTAATTTTTACATCCCAGATCGGTTTCGCCGTAGTACGATATTATCTGCTTTACGCCTCAACCACGTCCTTACGGTTTTGTTTCTGGGAATTCACGCGAGAACTTCCCAGTAGGTCACCCATCCTGGAATTGCTCTCGCCCGAACTCACTTAACTTCGAAGTTCCGATAGAACCCAAAGCCAGTGAGCTCCCAAAAGGCCTCATGCTATATGGAGGTGGGCATGTACATATAAGGCATATCACCCCCTCTCTGTTGATCGATGTGGGATGTTACAATTCACCCCTCTTAGAGACCCGACGTCCTCGTCGGCACATTCGCACCACACGGAAAACTGACTCTGATACCATTCTGTCACATCCTAATCTTGACTCCGTCGTAGCACGATATTATTCGCTTTGGGCCTCGACCACGCCCTCATGATTTTGTTTTTAGGAACTCACACGAGAACTTCCCAGTAGGTCACGCATCCTGAGATTACTCTCGCCCGAACTCGCTTAACTTTGGAGTTTCAATGAAACCCGAAGCCAGTGAGCTCCCAAAAGGCCTCGGCTATATGGAGGTGGACATGTACATATAAGGAACATCACCCCGTTTTCGTTGGTTGATGTGGGATGTTACAATCCACTCCCCTTAGGAGCCCGACATCCTCGCCGGCACACTCTCACCGAACGGCAGAGTGACTCTGATACCATTCTGTCACATTCTAGTCCCAACTCCGCCGTAGCACGATATTGTCCGCTTTGGACCCTGGCCACGCCCTCACGGTTTTATTCCTGGGAACTCACCCGAGAACTTCCCAGTAGGTCACCCATCCTGGGATTGCTCTCGTCCGAACTCGCTTAACTTCGGAGTTCCGATAAAACCCGAAGCCAGTGAGTTCCCAAAAGGCCTCGTGCTATATGGAGGTGGGTATGTACATATAAGGCACATCACCCTCACAATTTTGTTTCTGAAAACTCACACGAGAACTTCCCAGTGGGTCACCCATCCTGAGATTGCTCTCGCCCGAACTCGCTTAACTTCGAAGTTCCAATGAAGCTCCCAAAAGGTCTCGTGCTATACAGAAGTGGGCATGTACATATAAGGTACATCACACCCTCTCCGTTGGTCGATGTGGAATGTTACAATCCACCCCCCTCAGGGGCCCAACGTCTTCGTCCGCACACTCGCACTGAACGACATAATGGCTTTGATACTATTATGTCATATCCCAGATCGGCTCCGCAGTAGCACGATATTATCCGCTTTAAGCCCCGACCATGCCCTCGCAGTTTTGTTTCTAAGAACTCAGGCGAAAATTTCCCAATGGGTCACCCATCATGGGATTGCTCTCACTCGAACTCGTTAACTTCAGAGTTCCGATGGAACCCAAAGCCAATGAGTTCCCAAAAGGCATCGTGCTATATGGAGGTGGGCATGTACATATAAGGCACATCACCCCCTCTCCGTTGGTCGATGTGGGATGTTATAGTAATACTATTCATATCATATTTTTATATCACATTTCTATACCACCTTACGTGGCATTTGATATGGACAACCACATCATTTGACAAATTTGCAAAATCTAAGAAAAGGAAGGAGAAATACTCCTCATATACCACAATCATCAATTAATTAACTAGTTTTTCTTAATTATTAGTTTATTAAATAATGAACCTAATTAAAAATCTGATTAATTCAAATGATGTGGTTGTCCACATCAAATGCCACCTAAAGTGGTATGAAAATATGGTACAACAATATGGTATGAATTGGATAAGGGTTTTGGTTGTTTTTGCTGCATCAAGCATCATTTGAGAGCAAACATTTTTAGCAACCCTGAGTGAAGAGAGCCATTTTTTATCTTCAAAAAAAATCAGTTTGTTATTCTTGTGTTTTATTGAGAAATTTTTAATTTTTTACTTACTGATTTTTCATGCACTTTAATTTAAAATCAATTAAAATGTGTCTTGTGATTTTTTTACTTGGTTGATTTCAAATATTATTTCATCATACATACATTATGTATGATTACCTTCCTAAAACTTTCATTTTATAACAGTGAGAAGGGAAAAAATATTGTCAACTAGAAGCCAAATAAAATTTCAAAAAAAAATGGAGATTGCAGAGTGGAATGAAGGAGGAGATTGTGTGTGAATGGGAGGAGAAAGGAGATGGCGTGGAGAATGAAGTGTGAAAGAATAAGTGTGGTATAAAAGTCATGGCATAATCCGAGACGATTTTGGTGGGGAGCGATCGGCCGAACAGGGTCTAAAATTTAAGGGGTCTCTAAACAAAATTGTGTTTTATTAATTAGTAGTGATAATAATATTTAGAAGTGATAATTAGCGTGAGTTTTAAATTTTGTTTCAGTTTTAGTTATTGATTTCTAGCATCAATATATTGTAAAAATATTTTGGAAGACAATCTTAAGAAGGGCCCCTTTATAAATTTTTCAACAGAGGCCCTGAAATCTCAAAGACAGTCTATATATAATAATATGGTAATAATAGCATTACCCCACAATAAATGAGAAAACCTTGATCATCCATACATCAGAAAATAAAACTCTCTTTATCCACAAAAAATTTAAACAAGAAGAAATAGAATAAAAATTACATTTGTAAAGGCTATCAAGAGGACGAATCGAAGCATTTTGTAGCATTGAAATTACCACGACCAACAGATGTTCGCATTGAAAAAGATCTTGTCATCAAAGGAACCATTAACATGCAGTCCAAATTTGTAGTGTAAGGTCTCTCACCAAGGAAGAACTTAAATAATTTGGCCTGAATAGCAAGCTGCAAGTGAATACTAAACACGTCGGCAGTAGTCTCGGATTTAAACTTGGAAAGCCGATCACGTTCCCCGAACCCTACAAAATATTGCTGCCCCCGAATGATTATATTCTGTAAGATGGTGTTGACTCTAAAAAATACCAAGCCTGCGTGCGTCATTCGGTTGTGTGTGGGGCGTGCCAACTCGTCAACCAGGGAATAATTATGTTGATGTGGCGTTGGGCGCACTGCTAACTTCTTGATCTCACGACTGCGGCCGAGGAAGGAACACGTCTCTGCCTTCGGGTTCTAGAGCCTGAAGTCACAAATCGTCGATGCCGGGTACGATCTCGGTAATTATATTCATGAGAATATAAGTACACGGAACTAGTACCAGACTGTATAGACACAAATACTCAAAAGAGATAAATGTCTTGATTATAAATGTGGTTCGACTGTCAGAATGCTGAACTCTAAATATACTTGCGAATATCCAATCATAAAATAAAACTCGACTTTCAATGTGCCGAGCCTAGTAAGCTGGTAATACCTCAGTTCGCCGAGAAGGCTGATGAGATGACTTCTACCAATAAAGACTCGAAAATCCTTGTTGACCTAGACTTGGATAAATAACCATTCGATCTCGAAGCAGTGATGTCTATCCAAACTGAAAGAGCTCCTTAGTCGGCTAATTCTACGGCTCCAGTGCTATTTATCCAAACTGAAGATGTCACCGGTTACCTTCACAGTGTTGTTTATCCAAACTGAAGATGTGTTAGCAAAAAGAAAGGGAAGAAGAAAAAATCTCAAGGTTGTTGAGAAGCTTTATGCAAGGCAATTTATGTATTGATTTCAAGAGACCCTGAATGACGCACTCCCCTCTCTATTTATAGCAGCGAACCCCCTTATGGTCGAGCTAGAAATTTACTTGGATTAGAACTCCCCAGCCCAATCTGATCAGGTTTCGGCTAATCCTAACCCCTATAGGACTTTGAACCAAACTCCTTAACGAACCAGATTCATCCCCTAAGAGCAGCTCCATCGGAGCTGATAGCCCAATAGACTGGCTATCAAACAGTGCCAAAACGCCCGAGTAAGAAGGTCTAGCCCAAGCTGGCGATTGAGCCCGATAGGGCCCGTGGAGAATCGCTGGCCCGAGAGCCCGGAGTGGGTATTATGCAAGGATGACGTCAGGGCGACGTTAGCTCATCCCTATTAGCTTTCTGCTTCTTCTTCCTCCTCACCTTCGATTTGTAGATGTCCCAGGCCTCCATTTTACCATCCTCAGCTTTCAAACCCATTTCTCACAAACCCTAAAACAATCAAATCCAAATACCATCAAACACCCAAACCCACCACTTTCCCACCCATGCAGAACCACCCAGAATCGCCTCTATCCGCCATCGACACAACCCACCAAAATCCCTGAAATTTCCAAACTTTACAAAACCCCAACAGAATTTAGAAGAAAAAATGACGACCCAGCTAAGAAAACAGCTAAATCATGCGGAAAGCATATCAAATTCGACAAACCCTTGAAGCGAAATCAATCAGCTTGACGAACCCTTTTGCTATTTTATTTGTTGGGATTGTTGCCTTTCTGATTTTTTTTTTCTTCTGAAAATTAAGACTAACGGGTTTTTCTTGGTTGACTTGATAGATTAATGTTAAAACTTGAAACTTTCACACTTCCCATTTGAATTAATGTAAGAATTGGTGAAAGATCGATTATTTAATTAAAAAAAATACTAATATTTTGTTGCCTATTGCCAAAGCTATTCAGTGTAGGGGTGGAGATGCAAAAGATAGTTACTGTTCAGTAAGGGCAGTTATTGTTCACTGGGTGGATTCAATAGTGAATAGCCCTAGGGGGCCTTTACAACGTTGGAGTTGCTCTAATTCTAAGCATCCTTAACTTTAAGACTTCTTGTTGCACTAGGGTTTGACTACCTCACCCTTATCTAAACCAGTCCTTTTCGTAATAAGATTCGGCCAACCTTAACTAGACAGCCCATGTCAAGATTTTAGATGAATGTTACAGGACCGAGAACAACTATAAACTAAGCTATTTTGGGCCCAAACAGATGGTGGTGTTCTTGTGGCCCTGATGAAACGGTACTATTGAGCTGCTCAAAGTCGAAACCGAAAACGTCGTCTCTTGGTAGTGTGCAGTTAATTACTTGGATGCCAAGGTAGTCTACGTAGCCCGTTTGTCAGGGTTTCTGATTGTGATGCCGAGGTTAAGGTTGTAGTACAGAGTGTTGTTGGTGGCAGTTGTGTAGTTGAACTCGGTCAGAGACGCTATATTTGGGATTTTCCACCGAAGCTAAAAATTCAAGGGGTATGGCCAAGATTAAAAAACATATGAAGACGGCGAAGAGTGAGAGGAGTAGCCATTCTATTAGTGTGGGTCGTTTCTCCGGTGCGTAGTTTCCAGAGGACATAGTATATGGCTGAAGGCTGACGAAAAGGCAAGAAACTTTGTACTATAACGTTTCAGTTAGAGAACTCTGATCTCTTGATACAAAGGACAAGAGCAAAAGGAAAGAGTCTGGGATTCCTTTTTGTTTAGGGACAACCTAATTGAATAGGATTCCTCATTGTTTACAGATAGCTTGATAATAGGATTGGGTCCTGGGTTTTCCGTTTGGGCCATATTTCATACAAGTTTTTTTGTTTTTGGTGCCTTTTATTCATTACAACTTAAGTCATTGAATTTCTAAGGTACTAAGTTTTTTTTTTCTAAAGTCTAACCTTATGATGAAGGCCTTACGTGGGGGAAAAGAAAAGAAAAAAAGCTCATTTATTCAATCCTTCCATAATGTATTAGAGTTAGTACAACCTTCACCGACAAATTTCAAGTCAAATATATAATTTTATAACTTTTAACTTCGACGAGATTAAACTTATATCTAGTTCACACTTACCTACAAAATATGAGAGCCCATAGTGAAATGTAATCATCGAAAGTATGGTAATCAATTGAAGGTACATGACCTAAAACGTACAAATGCACGTACGGTGTTGCAATAACTTTTCAATTTTCCGCAAAAATTGTTGGTTGCCTATAACAAATTTTGTGATCAATATTTCTTGTTTTTCCACGTTGCTAATTAAATAACTAATATTCTCTAAAAAAAAAATTTAAATAACTAATGCAGCGCAGTTGTTTGCGAGATAGTACAAACTTTATTTACTCAAAAACACAATTGTACAAATTCTAGCATAATTGTACAATACTCCCACCACCACCACCACCCCCTCCCCCCCCAAAAAAAAAACTTAATTGGCATCACTTCAACAGCCTCAGATTAAGCCTCCGAATCCACACTGAATGCATCACCATATGCAACATATCAAATGGCTTAGCAGGTCTATTGATCACAAAATGGCGCTGCACTTGCATGACCCGCTTTTGCTTTCTCACATATTCATGCTCAGAAACTGATTGCAAAATTTCCTTCAGTTCTGGTATCCTTGCCACCGGAACATGAACCGAAAACTTAGACCAATCAAGCACATCACTGAACGGCAACGCATAGGAATCAGAAATGATCACTGGGACACAGCCTGCATATATGGCCTCAACCACTCTAGGGCTTGCAACTTCATACCCGCTAGGGCACATGCAAAACTTGGTCTGCGCCATTATATGTGTGTAGTTTAAGGTTTTGGGGAGGTAGTCATGGACTTGGATTTCCTTGTCTTTGTTTTTCCAGTGCTTGAATAGTATCTTTCTTACGTCTCCATGATCACCGCCGGCAAAGAAAGCAAAGATTGAACGGTTCTTAGGGGGATGGGTAAGGAGGGGAGAGCCTAACTTTCCAAACGGGATTTTGATTTCGGGGAGGGGGACATCTCGGACTGGTTGGAAACCTTCTGAACAATTCGCATTGCAGAGTACTCTAATTAAGTTCTTCAAAATTTTAGGGTGTCCAGCCGAAATATCAGGTGCCTGAAAATGCAATCGAATTATGAGTATCGTTAACTAATAAAGTCTTCAAATTCAAATGTGTTAGTATTCACGTTTGAGTGATATTATATTTACCAAATTTACTGATCATTAATCACGGCGATACACGTACAAGAATCATGTGAAACTCACGTACATAATTGAGTTTTTCCTTTTGGGTAGATGCAATCATCAGTAAATATGGTGCAAATAGTTTTATTGATTAGGGTTAAGAGACATGAGATGAAATCTGAATCACAATTAAAGTTTTGGTGGTATCACTATAAAATCAAACTGAAAAGGTGGAAAGAAAGAGTGGCATACCCAATCATGACAAGAGACCAGAAAATGGTCAGCTCCATTGCTTCTATTCCAGTATGGATATTTCTTCGATATGATTCTGATGTAGTCCTCGACAATGTTCTGGAGCCGGACACGAGAGTAGCTGGTGTAAGGCCTGTAGACGTATCTCACAATGTTGACAACACTGATGGGAAGAAAAAACGCGATGGCCTCATCAGGGTCTTTCGCCACAAACGGGCTATTCCCACTCAACTCAACTTCATCCATGAACTGGCCTTCAATGGAGTAAATGTCGTTCATCGGTCCTTGGTGGAAGAGTGGTGGCTCTCCTTCCTTGTACGACCAAATTCGAAATCTTTTCTCCATCTCTATGTGGCTCCTAAAAGATCATATCATACATACAAAACGATAATGAATCAATTTATAGATATTAATTGATGATATATGCTTAAGAGTCTAAGTAAATAATAAACAGTACACTATATGTAGCACCTGATATAACTGCAAGAAAAACTATACGCATCAATTCGAAAAAAGCTTCAATATTGCACATACAATCCCTATGCTTGTCCATATATATGGTGAATTATATCATTTCTAATCCCATTTAACAAAATTGATTACCTTATGGTGTAAGATCACCATTTGGTGCTTAGGGTTTTTGGCTACGCCCAAGATCCTAGATTTTAAACTCAAATTCTAAGTGCAAAACCAATGTAGTTAGTTTACTGCTTGAATTTCAATAAACTTTACAAATGACCAACATTGTTGCCAGTCTGCCAACACCTTGTTCGTAATTGTGAACGTGCACGCATGGATTTGAATCAATTGTAGAAATTTATAATTTCAATCATTCTACAGTGCGGTGACTTGAAGTGAACTACACTTGCAATCAAGTTTATTGGTGACATATCGACAAGTGTTTGGTGTCAAAAATATCAATGACAAGCCCGCCTTTAAAAAAAAATGTGGTTAACCACATTATAGAAAGAAAGAAAAATTATGGTAATTAACATATAAGTTTAAAAAGTGGTTCGATTATTCTTTGGAATTTCAGAATGTAATGTCAACTATCCTTGAAGAAGGATCGACCTACTAAGTAAATAACAATTTGAAAACAAGGCAAATTTAGAAAAGCATTTTGCCACTTTGATGCCCGCCCTAGAATCCATGGAGAGTCTGCAACTGCAAATTATGCATGCTTATGTTTCTGCATGCAATGTCACATGCAGGCATGCATTGCAAAAAACTATTCTTAAAGGCCTAGCAGAATGGGGGACCTCTGTAAATCAGAATCCTATACAGTATACAAGTCGATCAGAACTAGACCGAAGAATTTAAGGTTGTGACAGATGAAAAATTGCAGCTCGTAAGTCCACATCTAAGTACAACATTTGTAAATCCAAAACATTTATTCCTTATACAAAATAGGGCAAGATTTCAGTCTGTGAGAAATTGAGCCAGAACTGTGTAAGCACAAAAGAGGCAAAGCTCATTCAGTTAATGCCTATGGTGCACCACTACAACACCCATGCTATGTTTCTGCACACCCTAATAATGGCACACCTAGGGAAAACCCGAAAAATGATCAACTCTCATCTTACTTTTTTAGCCTCTTAATTTATACACAAACTCCAAATTTTACCAAGTGACCGGTGCATCTGTAATTCATAAGCCCTACCCAGGTCATCATGCGCCAAAAAACAGAATGGGTATTTTCAAATTTTATGAATTAATTGGGAACCAGCTTAATGTTTCTGAATTTAGAACAGATGGTTAACGGATCAAAGGAACAGCTAATATGTATAAAACCGAGGGCAAGGCTCATGCATTGCAATTTATAGGCTCAAGTGACTGAGTTAGGCATGTGACCAATCGCTTCAGAGAGAACGGTATTACAAGTTGAACTCACCACATAGCCGTGACATATGGGCATTTTTGTCCAATTGAATTCCTTCGTTTACTATAACTGCCAACATTCAAAGATTCAAGGATACTTTTGGTATTTTGTTATTTCCGAGTTGAGTTAGGTTTCCTAGCAAGTAGAGTTGTGATACATTATAAAAACATCCTTAACTTCATGGTGCAAGGTTTTTTATTTTATTATCATTCAAACATCAAACTGAGAAATTTTCTCAATTGCTAATGGATTTTCAGATTGCTAGTGGATTCTTACTTAGGGGTTTTGTTCAATTTTCCGTATCTCCTTGGCTAGTGGAACATTTTAGGGGGGGAAAAAACAAATGAAGCATTTTTATAGCGACTGATTAGGAGGCTATTTGCTCCGGTTTGACTAAGAATCTTGGATGAATTTTACCCAAAGTGGTTAAACCCAAAGACCAAGTCTAACAAAAGAGAAGGCGAAAATCTTAACTGATGAAAGGAATAAGGGTTGATGTAAACCGATCCTCTTGGAACAAAATCCTCGTTTTTGTATGACGTATAGCTTCTTGATCGAGCAGCTTCTCGTATCGCGGCTCTTGCTCTTGCCATCCCATCTTCTATTTTCTCAAACTGGTTCTTCTTCACTTGCATCTGTATGTATGCACAAAACAAAATTGTAAAACCCACCATTTTTCTTTATTTTTTTCCTTTCATTTTTTGGCCAAGAGACTCAACAAAGACTAGAACCATGTCATATAAACGATATCACTACATTTTCTAAGTGAAAAATAAAATTATCAATGTATATTGATCTTATATACTTTCTGTAGATCTTTTTTTTTGGTTCTCTATGTGATAAGACCAATGGAGTAGAATCATACATATATATGTTTCAGAAATTCTCTCAATGCATATAAATATCTTGCTGGATAATTGCAGAATGAGCAGAATCACACAGCGATCGACCTGCTACTTACATATCGGAAGATTTATCCCGCATTAGAGAAAAACCGACAGACACACACACAAGGAATGTGTTCACTGGCTAGCTTTCTGAATATATATATACATACATATATATATATATATAGGTTGTCCAACTTACAGTAGGCCCATGATCAAGAGCAGTACTATTTCTGCTGGCATTTTGGAGATCGTTGTTGCAGTACTTGCCGGAGACTCGTTTGTGGTTTGAAACTGTGGAGTTGTGAGGAATTGGGAAATAGTGGAAATGGTGGTTCATGAAAGAGAAGAAAATGATGAGAAAAAGAGAAGGGTATAGCAAGCAAGTGCTGTTGTAACCAGAGCCAGCCATGGCCAAACAATCTGGCCGTACACACTGCCCGCCTTTAAATAATGTTCTCTTTTGAAAGAAAATGAGAAAAGAGAAGGAAATTTTGAGTTAAGTCATTAGGTTTTGGTAGGATAGCAATGGTGGAATGAGGAGGAGAAGAAAGAAGAAGTGGAAGTTGAGTGAAAGACTGTGAGTCCTATAGGCAATGACTAAAGTCTTGGTAATTAGTTTGGTTTCACATGTAGGATAATTAATATGATTTTTTCCTCATATATTTTCTCAACTTGCTATTATTATTAATAGAAGAATGATTCCCTTTTTTAATATATGTTTCTGTATACATTATAATATGAGTGGTTGACGGGATTGATATGTTTCATTTTAGTATGTGTATTAGAGTTCGAATATTGTAAATAATGAGTTCGATATCAATGTATTTTTCATACTTCATAGTGTCAATATATCATTATATAAAAAAACAAATACGCATGTTATGGTTTAGGTGAAAGAATAATATTATTTGACTGGCAAGTGACATTTTACTATAGTGGTGGAAAAGAGTTTAACTCGTACATGACGATTTTGATTCAACCCATCATTAGCTAATATAACAAAATATATCGTTTGAAAAAAAAAAAAATTATTTGATTGTGTTCTAAATACATCGATTTTTATCTTTATTGAGATTTTGAACAATTATTATCTTTTTTAAAGTAATGTCAAAGAATGAAGTGATGGAAATCCTAGACATGCCCATGCAAACAGCCAAACCGCGTGGCCATGCCTGCAACGAACTCGACAAGATCAATAGGGATTAGGGACCAAAAGGAAACCTAGTTTGCTGGCCCAAGCCTAAAAATAGAGCCTGTACTAGAATAATCAAATGGCTGGATTGCTCTGCACACTAGGCATTCATGATGAGAAAACTCATATGCAGTTACAGTACCATGCTATTTCAAGTCAATCACGTATTTATAAAATCATGTAGTGTTATGTAGGAATTGATTTAAAATACCGTCAAGCCAACATGAAATCTCTGGTGCAAAGAAACCAATAAGAGATGAATTGTGGGAACATTTATGTAAGGAGTAATCAATCTAAGGGCTATACTCTTGACAAGTGTCATAAGATTAGACAAGTAGTTAGTAGTTTGTTAAACAGTTAGCTTATAGTGTAAGCAACATTAGTTGTATATATACTATAAGGATGATGTAAACAGTTAATGAAAAAGAATCAAAACAAACAGATTACTTCTTCTCCAAGTATTCTCTCTCTGTCTCCCCCTCTCTAAGTCTGTTATCTTCTTCTTCTGTATATGTTCAAGCTTGGTTAACAATTTATTCAAAAGATATGCAGACGTCTACACACAAACATTTTAGTAACCAAGAAAATCCAACATCAACATGTTTATACATGCTTAACAAAACCAGATAACAGCACAACTTCCTCTGATGTTGAACAAAACTAGAAAATTGTATAAGCGGTTCACATTGTAGCAGAGGAGGGTTTGCGCTGAAAACCGGCATCCGAATTGCTAGAGTAAAAATGCCAACGACAATACAAGTAATATCGATAAGAATTTTAGAGGGATGTGTGATTTGCAGTTCAAAAAGGAAAGGTATAGAGAATATGGAATCGAACACAAGAGTGCATGATTCGGGGTTTTCTACCGCTTAAGAACCCCTAGTTTCACCAATGATGCTCTTATGTCATTTTGGGAGCATCCTTCACTTTGAGCCATATTGGGACTGTCGTCTGGAAAGACATGTTCTAAAGGATAGTTTCTGTTGGCATGAAGCTTACGAGCGCCACTGTTAACCCCCTTCAGTATCACAGTTTTGTGTAGCCCACCAAGCAAGCCTTCATAATCCGTGTCACCACTTTCTCCCACGAAGACAACAGCAGTTGACAAGTTCAAGCCCCAGCGGACATACAGGTACCTGGAGACTAAATGTCAGTTATACGAAGAAGACGAAGACACTATAGATGCTATTTAATCCTTAAAAAGACTTGGCAGTGTACAAAACAAAAGAAAAATAGGATCTCACGGGTTCTTAGGGATGCATTTATATACCTGAGAGCTTGTGATCTAGAAGCCAACACAGGGATAACATTTAGCCTGGTGCCATTTTGGGAATATATAACGTGGCAACGGAGAGCCTGAATTCTCATGAGTCTCCGGAGTTCCGTAACAGGGGGAATCTGTCATGACATAAGCGACGTCAAAAACGCCAAAATTCTTCTGAAGCAGTGACCTCCAAAAGGATTAATGTAGTCATATGCAATTTGCAACACTAAATACCAAAAAAGTATAAAAATGAATCCGTAACAGAGACACACACAAGAGATATTACCAGTGCTGGATCTTTCACTTTATACGCATAGCAATGGTTAGTTGACGCTGATACATCTTCTGTAACAGTTTCGCTTCCTAGCTTTTCGTTGAAATTAGCAACCCAACGAACCAACGTCTTTCTCAAACCTTCTGCTCCCCAGCGGTATTCAATGTGTGAACGGTAATCTAAGTCCACCACAAAGGGAAGCCCAGAAGGACTATCCTCAGAACTTGAAGATGGATAGTAGAGCTCAGCACCGCTGTTACAGATAAAAGCATCAAACTGTGAAGGACTCAAACCTCCTGAGACCAAAAGAGTATGTATCTCAGATATGCCCAATGCTGTTGATAGTATAAATCCGATAGGTCCTGCATCTTTGTTCTTCTCTGCTGCCTCAGTAACCTTCTCAATGATCTCAGTAAACTCTGAGGTTGTATCACAATCCACAGCAATTACATAAACATACTTCCTTTTCCTGAATGCTGGAAATTTACCAGCCCCAGAACTGTTGTCTGCTTTCTCTGTGGAACCAGCCTTTTCACAAACACCTTTTGACAATGTCAAAACCGCATTTTGCTCCTTAATCTTCCCTCCAGCAGCACGGTCTTCAGTCTCTAAAGCATTATCAAGAGCAGCACTCCCTTCAGTTTTGTCGCCATCCAGTGAGAGTTTCAAGTTCAAAGATATATCTTGTATATCCCTCAAAGAATCACTAGGTGAATCGTGTTGTGAATTGTCAAAGTCAGCTTCATTTCTTTGCCACTGTGGCTGCCTTGGTTTGCAACTGGTTATGCGAGTTAAGTATGTCTTACAATGCTCTGGCCATGAGAAAAGGTGAATGTTTTTCAGTCCATTCTGCCTGCATCTTGCCCAAAGTTGCTTGTCCGAAACAAGCTTCAGAAGGGCATCCGCTATTGACTGCTGATCATGGGGGTCAACTAGTAGACCATTGTCAAGAACCTGTCACAATTCAGTTGTCCGAACTCGGTAATTAGTATTGATAAAAGTATCGATAACTTAACTCAACACAGCTCCAAAAGCAAAATAGAAAATCTTTCAATGGAATAGGAATGTTTTCCAGGTAGACATACCCGATGAATATCAACAGGACCCCCATTTTGTGTGGCAACAATAGGTAAGCCGTGAGCTGCTGCCTATTCAACAAAGAATCTTCTGTTTGGTTTTATATAAATTAACATCTGAAATGTATTCCTTTGATAATGTAGAGACATGTACCTCAATTAAAGTAAGTCCAAATGGCTCAATGAAAGCTGGATTGATGAAAACACCCTGCCAAGAAATCAACAACATCACTGTTAACTGAGCCATATAACTTTCTTGGTATAACAACTGAATATCATGTAAAATTATTGAAACTGCAAAGTTCTTATCCTGTGACATTTACGCCATACAACAAAAACTCATTATAATTTATAAGTTTATAACCAAGATATTCAGTATGCAATGCATTCCCCTCCCTCTGATGCACTCAGTATAATTTATAAGTTTATAACTCAAAGAAGTGATCTCTAGAAGCATGCCTAGCCAAATTTAGTACAACTGTAAACCTGACTGTGCATAAACATCCAGAAGCTCAGGGAAAATTATATACCTACAAGCAAACTGCATGCACCTTTTAGGTGGTTAATCTAGTTGTAATACTGCTAATAAAAGATAAAAGTACCTTTGTCTTTGCTGCCAGACGATAAATGTCAGGAACATCAGACTGCTTGTGGTGTTTCGGATATGCCACATGACCGTAAAGATCGTATCTGTCAATCAGCTTAAGAATGGAAAGAAGCACAGATGCATTTGTGCTGGACATTTCATCAATGTCATCACGGTTTCCCATTATCAATGTCTGTAATGACAGAATGTATAAGTATCTGAACAACACATATATAAAGCACAATTTTTTATTTACAAAACGTGAACAAAGGAAGCCTCATATACAGATATACTTGCTGTCAGCAGACTTATGAAATAACCGGTAAGAAGGTGCAGTTAAGGAATTTGAACATACAAGGTTTGCAAGTTCCCTCAGTGGGCGACACTCTCCAAATGCTTTGACTAAGGTCGTAATATTCTTTTTAGGGTCTGCCCTGGCAAGGGCAAGTATCATAGGCTTCCGTGGATTGGTAAAGAAACGCATGATCTGCCGATACAAAATCATTAGTTTTAACATCATAACCAAATATATACTGCAAGAAAAACAAGTATCTCAATCGATTAATTGTTATGAACAACCATACAGAAAAGGAGCATCATAAATTAAAATCCAAGCAAGGAGGATATGAGAAGAAAGAAAAGTTATAACCTCCGACCAAATTGGCGGGTCAGGAGAAGTAGAACTATCATCATGTCTTTCCCCTTCACCATCCCCGTCGCCATCATGTGGAATAATATGATGAAACTCCATTCCTGGAGGTATTACCTGACCAAAACAGGGGGGAACTGATAGTTAGTAAGAATAACATTTCTATCACTTAATATTTGTCCTTTTAGAGAAAAAAAGGCCAAAATTTTGATAAAAATACTATGAAGAGAAAAATATGAGATACTTACAACCATGCGAGGCATAAACCTGCCATGACAGCTTACACCCCTTTTGATTCTTGCTCTTAGTTTGCGTTCTAGTATTGGATCAAAGCCATCATACAAGCGCCATTGTGAGTCTATCTCCTGTCTAGTGCTTGTGATAACAATCTCAGAGGCATCTAGGGTTAACTCCTCTGCTTCTATCCGTCTCATTATTTTGTACGTTGTATTTATTTCTTCTCTTGATTGACGTCCTTGTTTCAAAAGTTGTTCAAGCTTATCTCGTCCAAGTGAGTGACCAGTAAATACCATTGGGACATTCAAGGCACCAGATAAAAGAGCAGCAGAATCACCTGCATCTGCATAATGTCCATGAATTGCGACGGGCCAAACTGGTTGCCCACCTCCAATTTGCTCTCCCAGAGCTTTAGACATCTGTAGAATGTGGGTAAGTGCACCATCAACAAACTCAGGTATGTGAGGCCAAAGGAGTTCTTTTGGAACATATTTATCTCTTGGGCCAAATGGTATCCGGACTATATAAGCTCCACTACTCTCCCCAAGCTCCTCCTTTGAATTCTCAGTGTGTAATGGATTCAGCATTTCAGTTGGTTCCCCATAACTCCAATCCACATCTGGAGCTGCCACTTGTCTTGTTAGCAAATCAACCCGATAAACTCCAGGCATTGAACCTAAGGCCCTGGCAAGTTCTACTACGTACTTGACCTGATAATGATGAAAACCTTTATACTCCAAAGCAAGTAATAAGGAAGCTTTTTAATTCCAGTTTATAAATGATTTCAATAGTCATCGACTGAGTCAAGATCAATATTGTAAATAACAATTTATATTCCCAAAAGTTACCTGGCCACCAGTATCAGAATCACGACCAAGCTCCATGTTCTCACCACGGATCAGGCCATGAAGGCTGCATGAAGAATTCTTGTTGATGAAATCAACGTTTAAAAGTTTAAATGCATAAAAAAGTTCTGCTCATGCCTTATTAACACCATGTAGAATTTCTGTTCTTTTTGTTGACTAGTCCAGTTCTCCACTGCATCAGTAGAATTGATTCTTTTCATTCTTCCTCCTCTAGTGCTATCACCACCATGAGCTGAAATGTCACCGACCGTGTCTCCCTTCTCTCCCTCAGACAAGTCTTCTGACATATCCTCAGTCGCTTCTCTCCTGCCTCGTTCCCTTTCAAGATGATGTCTGGCCACACGCTGAGCTTCTTCTCCCTCAATCTGATCAATTACAATTAGCAAAGCAAACACCAACATTTTAAAGCCAAAAACTTAAACCACCTCCCTCCTCAAAGTAAATAATAAAATAAATTCACTTCCTGTTAGTAATCACTTATTCTTTTTCACAAACACAAGTCTTCCCTTCAATAAATGGAACAATAGTTAGCAACAGGAAATGATTTCAACTCCTATTTTCTTTTCTAACATGAATCAAAGGAGGCAAACCGATCGATTGCCCAAGTGGTTAGGGCCTTCTTCCTCAACCTCTTGTGTCTTGGGTTCAAACCCTCCCCACAATTCGTTCCAATAAGGCAAAATCCTAACTGTGAACAAAATTCATTCAATGTAATCAGCAAAATCCGATTTTGTATGATCCGATTTTCGTCCTACTTCTAATATTTTTTACCATTTTTATTTTCATTTGCTCAGTTACGAATGAAAAAACAAACAAACAAACAAACAAACACACAATTGAAGCATTTAGCAGCTGAATACAATGAACTCAACAACAGAAAAAGTCAAATTATTTCCAAAGAAAAAAATAAAATTATATAAAAGAACCTGCTTCTTTTTGCGAGCCAAATTCCAAATCCGCCAGCACATGTTCTCCAACCTGGTGTTCCTCTCCTCCGGACTCCTCGCCGTCGCCGCAGCCTGAAATCAAAACCACCGAATTAGCAAAAATTAATCAATAAAATTACGGAAAATCGAGACTTTCAAAAAAACCGAATCGAATCAACAATCGAAACGGCGTTGTGAATAGAAATCATACCCGAACCCAGGAGCGGTGGAGATCGGTTTCATCGTAGCGAGTGATGACCTCTTCGACGAAGTAACGAGTCGGACTGAAACGGCCGCGTTCACGGAGGAGCAGCGACGATTTGGCGTCGTCGAGGCCCGGACCGACGTCAAGGATCGCCTCCAAGTAACTGTTCACCCAGTCGTTTCCCGCCATTGCAACGGTCTTGATCGGCTACACAGAGCCTGAAACAGAGTGCTCTGCTCACAGCTTTATATATACAGATATGGAGATTATAGAGAGAGAGAGAGAGAGAGAGAGAGAGAGCGAGACGGTTATGGTGATTTGCTGACAATGACGGAGCAGAGAGTGATTAGAGAGAGACCGGAGAATTTTTCCGCGAGTGTGCGATTTCTCTGGACGGAAAGAGAAAAGGCTTTTATTTATAACTTCTTTTTGAAATTTGGTACGTGACTTTCTCAAGCAGGACACTTTATGAAATTTTTAAATCTCATAATTAAAAGATATTGTGCTAAAAATATGAAACAACAGACAATCTATAAAATATCGATTTATGAAAGATCTTTCTTAACATTTCTCTTGAAAATTTGTAAGTGAATTTACTTATGTGACCTCATCTCGTATTAGAGCTTGCTTGATATACACTCATCACTATACTACAAATTAAACAATCAACCTGTCACAACTACATATGTGATACATCATAATCCGAGATGTCTACCAGACTTCGAATCAGTTATAGTTAAACTAAATTGAATTTGTGTGAAGAGGTTAATGTAGAGCTGTAACACGTGTCCAATTATTATTAATAGAACTTGTAACTTTAATTAGTGAATAAATTAATCGATTGGCGTTTTTTAGGTACTTGTACCTTTAATTAGTTCATTTCACACCTTGCTTTGTGCTAAGACGACTTTGTTTGGAAGCGTTTTTTCTAACACAAGAATATAATTTGGTTTGGATTTGTTTTTAATAAGAATTAAACATAAGATTTATTATTAAAAAATAAAGATAAAAGTGTAGTACTAATTAATATTTTTTAAAATATTAAGAGTATATATAAATATGTAAACAAGAAAACAGGAATAAATTCTACGACTAAATTAAGATCCGTCACAAGATGGTCAGGAAGATTCGATACGAGTTCCTTAGAAAAAGAAAAACAAAAAAGTAGGGTGCTGCCTGTTGTGTAACGTATGTGCATGCATGCATGTTACGCCAAGTGTCCCGATTAATATTACACGATTAGGACGAATAACAAAAAGGAGATTGACGTTCCAAAAGTTTCAACAAAAGATTATTCGTCCGTGGGCGGTAGCCTGTGCTGGATTTGGATCCTTTCTGAGCTAATGGAAATGATCCTCATGACCAATCATCGTAGGTCGTTGGATTTTTATTCAACGGTTACAATCATTATAACTTTAAAGGGACCTCTCTGTTTGTAACCGTTGAATAAAAATCCAATGATCCATGATGATTGGTTATGAGGATCCTCTCCATTAGCTCAGGAGATGATCCAAATCCGCCTGTGCTGGCAATTAAAATGAGTTTTTCACATCGTTCTTGATGGCATGGCGCTGCACTTCTAGCTCCTTTGACCTTTTTTTTGTTGTAATATAAAAAAGAAAAATCTTGACTTTTTTTTTTTAACAAATGATGTTATCTATATTAATGGTGGGGAAGTGAGATAAGTCTCACAATAAACTAGCAATAATATGATTCAAATTCGTTTTTGTTAAAAATTGAATCTAAGACATCTCATTTAGAAGTGAATAATACCATTTGACTTAAAAATTCAGATTCTTTCCCACGTGTAAGTGGGAGGTTCTTAGTTAGGAACTTATGAGAGATTTTTCAGTGTACCCAGTACATGAGACGGAACACCACATGTTACCATACAGTATAATGATATGTTGTGTTTTGCATCATGTTTCGGGCATACTGAAAAATCTCTCATTGTTTAGACTCATGCAGTTGAAGAGTTTGGTAGGAATTTATTAAGATTATTTCCCACGTGTAAGTGGGAGGTCTTTAGTTAAGAACTTATGAGAGATTTTTTAGTGTACCTAATACATGAGACAGAACACCACTTGTTATCATACAATATAACGATATGTTGTGTTTCGCCTCATGTTTCGGGCACATTGAAAAATCTTTCTTTGTTTAGACTCATGAAGTTGAAGGGTTTGATAGAAATTTAATTATTAATGCATACTTATTGTGTGACTTAACTGAAATATTTATTTAAGTAGTATGAATATATCGTTGTTTTTCAAAATTAAAAAGAATTTGGATGGTGAATTTGGGAAATGAATTTATCTGTTTTTTGCTCCGAAATTTAGAAAATGAATTGACACCTTAATTGATGTTAATGCAAAAGATGCGGTTATTAGAAGAGTTTTCATTTTTTGGGGCCAAAAAAAATAGAAGTGGAAAAAAAAAATTGAAAACACCATATCACTCCCTTCTTTCCAGATCAAACTAATCACTCAATTATTAATGTTCTGATCATTCAACTTCCAATCCAATCCAATCATGTTGGACCAAATTATTTACTCCGTTCTTAGAAGGCCCTTCTCTGAATCCGAAGAAGCTCCATCGTCATAATCTCGGAAATAGAAAGGAAAATAATGGAATTCTTCTTTGGATTGATAATCGGCATTGCCATCGGCATTGGGTTGATCGTAGCTTTTGCTCGGGCAGAGAGAATCCGATCCAAATTTCGTTCTGATTTGGTAAACTAAATCACAATTAAATTGTTGTTATTATTGTTTTTGATAAAATGTCTTTGTTATTTATGCATGTTTGTTTGGTTTTAATTTTTGTTTATTTGTTTATTTTTTTTTGTTAATGTGGATTATTATTTTATTAGGCCAAGACAGTGGCTGCGTTTGCAAGGATGACAGTGCAAGATTCCAGAAAGCTTCTTCCACCTCAGTATTATCCATCTTGGCTTGTCTTCACAAATCGCCAGAAGTTGAGTTTATTTCACAAACCTTAACTTCTGTGTTTCTCTTCATGTTTGCCTTTTGGGTTTGCATGTCCTGACTCATGAACCACACGTCTCATATTTCAAAATTTAAAATATGTTAATCCTTTGGAAATAATTCTAAGTTGGTTTTGTAAGGCAAGTTTCTTTTGTGCATATTAGTTTCAATTTGTAAGCTTAAGTGGTTCATTTACTCATCCAGTATAGGTTGGGTGTTCAGTTCTCCTCTTTCGGTATCGCTTGTATGAGACAAATTGCTATATATTCAATGGTAGGGTATGTCCTTCAATACGAATGGGTGGTAGGTGGGTGAAAGACAGGGTTGGGCGCGAAAAAGACATAGGTGCATTTTTACTCCATGTCTTATAAATTAACGAGAAACAAAAGACTTCGAAGCATATGTAGATTAGATCAGTTAGCTAGGGTTGTGTGCATGTTCTCTTGCATCGAAGTTGAATCCCCTTCTTTATAAGTTACAAATTAGAGCAATCGAGAATATATATCACAATTTCACGAAAAAAAATGGTTTTGAACAAGGACCTCTTGTAACCTCTAATATCATATTAAATGATCATTAGAACTCAAACTATCATGAGATTTTTATATGCTAACAAGAATATCTTTGTGAATTACAGTTGAATTGGCTTAACCACCATCTTGAGAAGATTTGGCCATACGTTGATGAAGTAATTTTTCTTTTCTGCTCTTTTTTACGCACACTTTTTGTTTCACCTCTTTAATAGTCAAAATCTTCCTTCGTTTGGGTGCACTTTGATGGAGTAGGCAGCATCAGAGCTGATAAGGAGCAATGTAGAACCGATACTCGAACAATACAGGCCAATGGTCTTGTCTTCACTCAAATTCTCTAAACTGACCCTTGGCACAGTGGCTCCACAATTCACAGGTAGGGTTCATGCTTACAAGATGGTCTTATACGCCGATTAGATTTTGTTGTTGATGCTTATACATGTAGTTGGTACCCCTTAGGAGTTTCAATCGTTGAAGGTGAAAGTGAGGCAGGAGGAATCACTATGGAGTTGGAGGTTCAGTGGGATGGTAATCCAAACATTGTGCTTGATATTAAAACCAGAGTTGGTCTTGCACTACCTGTACAGGTAATGCTCATCAAATTTATACCTCAAGAAGTAATTAAGAGTATTCACCCTGTTCCTGATATCATACATTCGACTCCCCTCCCTAATATTGCTTTTATAATAGAATAAATATAATAATGTTTCTCGTGTAGTTTTCTTCAGTGAAATCTAGGTTTGTTTGTTTGGTAAATGAAACATACGGTTTCATGACATGTCTGAGAAGTTGAAGGTTTCATGACATGCATGTCTTAGAAATTGAAGTATGCCTTATCGTCTTTTTTTTCGGACTGTTCATATAGGTGAAAAATATTGGATTCACTGGGGTTTTCAGGTTAATCTTCAAACCACTAGTCGGTGACTTCCCTTGTTTTGGAGCTGTTTGTTATTCCTTAAGAGAAAAGGTGTGTGATAAGTTACTGCTATTGCTTTGTAAAATTTCTTGAGGCGGCATACTTTTACTTTTGGGAACCGAAGTTTCTGTACTATAGTTTGATGTCATGCATATTTGGAAATGAAAAGCATATACTGACAATTTATTAAGTTTTATTATGACATTATGTTCATGTATTATCGTTTGATATCATATTTCTTGTGCCTATGCCTGCAGAAAAAGCTGGATTTTGTGTTTAAAATTTCTGGTGGTGATATATCATCTATTCCCGGCGTTTCTGATGCTATTGAGGTTTGAGCAAGTTTTTTCCTTTGTGTATCCTAGTTTCTCTTACTATCAGAACCTTAATGGCCCCCGTGATTTCTACATTCTGCATGAAAAATTGTGGCATGCTGACGTTGCTATGTAATGAAATTGTCATTTTATTTCAGGAAACGATACGAGATGCTATTGAAGATTGTATAACTTGGCCAGTACGTAATATTATACCGATAATACCTGGAGATTATAGGTATACTTAATTCAAACTGTAGATTTTTTCTTGAACATATTTCTCATTCATAAAGTTTCAGATTCCATCTGCTAGTTTATATTCCTCGGCTAAAAATTTGTTGATGTGACAGTGCCTTGGAGTTGAAGCCAGTCGGAATGTTAGATGTGAAGCTTGTGGAAGCTAAGGAGTTGACAAACAAGGACCTTGTTGGAAAATCAGATCCTTTTGCTGTGATATTCATACGTCCACTTCGTGACAGAATGAAAACCAGCAAAGTCATTGTAAGACAGCTCATGTTTCTCTAAAGTATGTATGATTTTCCCTTATCTGAATATGTAAAAATATTTATCATATACTACAGGACAACGATTTGAATCCAATCTGGAATGAGCACTTTGAGTTCATTGTTGAAGATACATCGACTCAAAACTTGACGATAAGAGTTTTTGACGACGAAGGACTTCAGGCTGCAGAGCTCATTGGCTGTGCTCAAGTGCAACTGAGTCAGCTTGAGCCTGGTAAAGTGAAGGATCTGTGGTTAAAGTTGGTGAAGGATTTGGAGATCCAGAGAGATGCTAAATACAGGGGTCAGGTTAGAATGGGATTTACTTTCAAATGCATACAAGAATGGAAAAGGATTGTTCAGTACTGAGTACTCATCCCCAACACATGTTACAATATTGTCAATACTTTGTTGATATTTGGTCCAAATTTGGCAAATCGACAATGTAGCAGATAGTGGATTAGTAACTGATATTGGCTATTAGCTAATGACTCCCCTATAAAAAAATGTACATTTTAGGGGTGTTCAGCAATTCCAAACCACTGATAATTAGCGAATCTGCATACGAAAAATGAAGAGATTAGTTGGTACCGATAACCAATCTACAGTAATCTTCTGATATTTGATATTTGATCAAAGTTTGGTAATATCGACTATGTGAAAAGTATTTTAGATCGGTGTCTGGAACCAGCCAATTACTTGACTTAGTGGAAACCGGCATTCAGTTTAGAGTTTAGGATTTAGGGTTTAGGGTTAGTAGAGTTTATAAATCTAAAATGCACATATGTTCTTTGCCTTAGGTGCACTTGGAGCTGTTATACTGTCCTTTTGGTACAGACGGTAACATCGTAGGCCCGTTCGACCACGACTTTGCGTTGACCTCTTTGGAAAAGGCTCTTAAGATTGAACCCAGTGGAGCAGATAACTTAGAAAAAATGAAAAAAGCAGCCGCCCAGAAGAAGAAGGATGTGTTTGTGAGAGGAGTGCTATCTGTCACAGTGATATCTGCAGAAGACTTACCAGTTGTGGATTTTATGGGGAAGGCCGACCCTTTTGTTGTTCTTATTATGAAGAAATCTGAAGCCAAAGCCAAAACTAGGGTGAGATTTCAGTTCCCAAATTTGTTTGACTTTGTAATGATTTGGGTCGTGATTTTCACACCTCTTTTTAACTTCTCGCACTTCTCATCTGAATATAAAAAACATAAAATATTCATTTAGAGGGCAGATAAAGATGCCGAAATCGCTACGGAGTCCGTCAATAACCTCTAATTCAGAATTGTATCTTAATTTCAATTTATCATTGTCTTATGGTTTTTCAGGTTGTAATGAACAATTTGAATCCAGTTTGGAATCAAACATTTGACTTCATGGTGGAGGATGCATTGCATGAAATGTTAATGGTTGAAGTTTGGGACCATGACACTTTTGGAAAGGTAATGTTTCTCCGTACTAGTTTAATTGTGTTAACCTGTTTAATATATAAGACACGATTGTAACATCATCATACAGTGGTACTCATCTACATATCATAACATGGTTAACATTGATTTCATACTTTAGAGCATAATATCAATAAATATACAAGTCTCATAAACACGAGTAGACTAGTACTAACACGATGCAGGGTAAAGCTCACATTGAAAAAAAATTCTTCTATTCTTGCAGGATAGAATAGGAAGAGTTATCATGACACTAACCAGGGTGTTGATGGAAGGGGAATATCAAGACTGTTATCAGCTAGACATTGCTAAATCTGGAAGGATTTATTTGAACCTCAAGTGGGTTGCACAACATAAAGTCCGTGATACGTGATTTGTATCGTCCTACATTGTTTTTTATTGAGTTGAAGTTGTGATATTTTTCACATGAATATTACACGAAAAAGTATAAGAAAAAACAAATAAATTATTCATTATTTGCACATATAAATTAGATTTAAGTTATCAGTCAAACCTAAAAGAAAATCTTACAAGTCACATGTAGTTCAGATTATTTACAATTTAATTTGTTAACATGTCGAATTGTTAATAACTTAATGGCCTTGTTCTTTCTATTGTAAATGCACAGAAAAATTAGTTAGCTATATAAATTGCATTCATTTTACTTGTAGCATATTTATCAATCATATTATATCCAGTAGTGAAGCCAGAAATTTTCAGCCAGTAGCGAAGCCAGAAATTTTCGGGAGGAGGGGCGAAATTTAAAAGCGTAATAGGTTCCACAAAAATGTAGACAATCAAATCATTTTAGATAGTAGACAATTTAATGTTGTTCACAGTTTGTCAATACAAACAAGTTGTAATTATTGTTGGCAAGATTTCATGTCATGAAATGTCGCATAATAGACTCATTGTCAATAAAAACAAAAGCATCCCTCTCAATATAAACAATCAAGCTATCACACAACTGTTGTACATCTCTCGCAATGTAAACATCTCTCTCAGTAATATCAAAAACACTCTCACATAATAGGAACACTAATAATATTTTCCTTACAAAACTTTTGTATATTTGAAACAAGCCCTCAAAGTCACCATTTCTCAAGAATTAAAAGAAAATAAGATGAAATAATTTTAAATACCGAAAATAATAACAAGAATTAAAGAAGAACAATTACAAACGTCAACCTTTGTTTTTTAATAATCTAAACAAATGAGAGAGACGGAAGAGAATTAAAATGGTGGGCTGGTAGTGCGGTTGGGAAAGAAAACCACATCAATAAAATTAAAAATTAAAAAGAAACTAAAGGAGCCCACCGAACTGAACCGTTTCATTAAAAGGAACACTGAGTTTTATAAAAGGTAAATGATGCTGTCTAAACAAGACCAGGTTGTCTTTTTCCCTTGAAACCAAAACCCAGTAGCGAAACGCACCTATATCAGCAGGTTTAGAAGATTGAAGGGGCGAAATTCTCACTCTTAGTGGCGATTTCCGATGATCGGAGGGGCACCCGCCCCTCCTTGCTCCTCTGTAGCTTCGCTAGTGATTATATCCACCACTTTTTTTCTGTCAATTATTTTTACCCATTGTTTACTAAATTGAGGATATTTTTGTTATTTTGGTCATTTGTTGACAAAGATTTTTCATAAAATAACCAAAATAATTGATGGTAGACAAATTATGAACACTAGCGAACACATACCACTGACCCTTGGGCCAAGCACTTGGTTTTCTTGTAAGGCATAGTTAATGGGGAAAACCTCATGTTCAACATAGTGTGCATCTCTGTGTCTATTATTCTCATTCCATGTAAACGAGAGAGACCCATGGAGCATATACAATTATGCACCCATTTCACCACCGTCTCTCTCTAGTTGCTGGCATGTGGGTTGAATTCGGTAACCTCCTTTACCTTCACAGTTAGTCATTTCCATATAATTTATATTATATGTTATTAGAATTCTTTTTATCGGAAAATGATCTGGCACGGATCTTTTTTTTATGGATCCGGAAGATCCCGTGATCTTGTCCGTTCATTGTACATTGTGCGGTCAATTTTCATTAGGTACTATTTATATTTAATTTTAAATTTTAAATTTTAAATAATTTCTAACCGTACGATGTAAAATAAACGGACACGATTACGGAATCTTCCGGATTCCTAGAAAAAAAAACCATCCTTTCCCCTTTTTATCAATCAAAAATAAAAAATATTATTATTATACTCTTTCATGCATAATTGAAAGAAAAAATATCCAAAAATAAAATTATGAGCATTAAATAAATTTTGCACAGAAATTTTTTTGCATTTTTTCACTCCACTCTCTCCCGCATCCGACCTTTTTTTTTTTTTTTTTTTTTTTAATATTTTAATTTCCATTCAATTAAAACTCCAGTTTAATTCCAACCTTTTAGTTTACAACCTACACCGCCAGATTGATTTGGTCTTATCGGACAGCCAGATTGGTTTTACTGAAAAATAATCACGGAAATAAGTAGTAATTAATTCCACTCAAAATTTAATGAAAGTCCCATATGTGTGGTTTGAACGGTTGGTCGGCTCCTGCCCTTCATAGACTGGTAGTTCTAGGCTCTTTCACCAACACCTGTAACTCACAGAACTTCAAACCCAAGCAAACCAAAACCATGGCCGACGCCGCGGAGGAGCAAGATAACCACCACGTTCATCCGCTGCTAGAATCTCTGAAGAAAGCTTCCAAAGACCTACAGAGCAACCCTATTTCAATCATATACAACAACTACGACATCAACGCCGCCATTGAGGCACTTCTCGAGCTCGGAACCAAGGCCGACCCCATCATCTCCGGCGACCCAAGTCTCTTCACCCTCAACCAGCTGCTCAGCAACCTCAAAACCCTTCTCGAAAAGCTCCAAAAGCTGCAGGGTTACGGCCTCCGGTCCCTCCTCCACCGCCAAGTCACCAATTACAAGATTTCCCAAATTGGGTACGCCGTGGAAGCGGAGGTTCAGGCGCACATCGATCGGAAGAACGTCTGGGGTTTCGTGAAAACGATGGAGGAGGATTCGGAGGACGATTGGAAAGTTAAGGCATTGATGATTTTAGAGAACAGATTGAACCAGGGATTCGATAAAGATTACCAAGAACTAATTCTGAGAGCAAAGGTATTTTCAATTCTTGAATTTATTACTTGTGATTCAAGTTTTTCTAATCGGGTTCGAGACCGGGCTGCCCTCGCTGTTCTCGCTCTGGTTCAATTCAACAAAGATGTTTTTGTTGGATTGGTTTTAATGGGTCCGATCGTTCGAGCTTTAATTCAAATGGGTTCGAGCTGTTCGATTCAAGTTCTCACTTGGCTGGTGAAAATCATCAGAACTCCTTTGGTGGATGACATCAATGGAGAAATCCCAAGAATTATCAGCCTCCTGGGGGCGGATGACATGGCGGTTCGAGCGGCAGCGATGAACTGCGTTCTTGAAATTGCGTTTCTGGGGAGAGAGGAAGTGATCGAATTGATGCTTGGGGAGGACTTGATCGAGAAGCTCATGAATTTACAGAGGTTGGAGACAAAAATGGAGGAAGGAGAGGGGAAGTTTCCTTTTTCGAGGTGCGTAGCGGGGTTTGCAGTGCTGGTGGAGGTTGGGCACGGGTTGGAGGAGCAGAGTGAGAAAAGAGGGTTTAAGATGGAAATATTGAGGAGAGTGAGGGAGGCCTCTGTTTCTGATGCAGAGGCTGCCTCTGTTGTTGCAGAGGTTTTGTGGGGTTCATCACCTTGAAGTTGGATTTTGTACCGTAGTAGAAAATCATTGTATAGAGTTTAGATCTCGTTTATTGAATTCTTGATCAAAGATTTAACAGTCAATTCTTGATCATCGATTCAACGGTCGAAAATCTCGTTGTATAAGCGTATTTTTAGCGAGGTACGAACCCAAAGAAATGTCTTCCGTCCATCCAGATTCAGGACCTCCATCTGCTTTATGGAAGACAAAGGAAATTAATGCATGAAACAAGAAGGAATGAATTTGAGAAACATCGGCTGAAGACGGAGGCTTGTTGGCTACTGGGAGTGGGAGCTCATCTACTCAAATATCTGTTTCAGCCGCTGAAAGTATACAGTCACCTTCATGTTTTGTTCGAGTTAGGAACATACCGATATGCTCTTATCCAGCTCAATCTGAAGGCCGTTCAGGAGACTCTGAATTGTTGGAATCCAAATGCAAGAAATTTCAGAAGAACTTTGATCTCGAACTTCCTGCCGATGCATACACTGATGATGAAAGAGAAGGATTCTTTGTAGACGGAAAGGTTTCTGAAGCACCTAAAGGGTCAAGTTCTCGTTTGAAAAGATTTCCAGAGGTTGTGTGTAATGGTGATGCAAAACATAGTGGATATTGTTCTATTTCTGCATCATTAGCAAAAGATTCAGTTTAATTAGTTTATCCGTATAATCTATCAATTCTTGACTCCATCCGACTTCCAAAGCTAACACTCCCACCACTATGAATCGCCCCATAACCACCCGTCCTCTCTCTGTAAAAATTTCGCCTCACGGTCTCCCACCTGCCATCGAATTTTGCGTTATTTTTCCAGCGATAAGTCAATGTTGTGTGCTCTCCACATTCCACTCCCCTGTGCTAGCTTTGATCTCATACGATCCCAATCTGCGCAAGCGTTGTTGTCTGTAAAGAAAGTTGTCTAACAGTTTTTAATTAAAAAAATATTTTATGAGGGCCTTTTTATTATTTTTCTAAAAAAATTATATTTAAATCAAACTTGGCTAAAAAGGCTTATGCCCAAAAATTCAAAGTGTTAACTCCAGCCCATGAGAAAACTATTAAGACATTGAATTCCTGGGAAATAATTTTCGTATTTATTCAATCTTGTAATTCGCTAGAATATAGGTAACAAAATGATTCAAATATATTTCAAAAATTCAAAACTAGGTAAGTTGACTTGCTATGGATTGGAAGGCAAGGAACTCGAAGTGCCACACGTTACTGATTTTTTAAGGCATTTCTTACCGCAAAAGCTACCGTAACTACTATTGTATTCATCCTTTTATGTATATTAGATCGAATTTATTCGATTTCTAAAAACAATTATTAACTCTTAAGAGATTGTTTGGAAATACTTTCAAAATAACTAAAAGCGCTTTTAAAGAAAATATTTTTATGTTCCAAAAGCACTTAATATGCTTCCTGGAAGACGTGCTTCTTCCAGGAAGCACTTCAAGTGTTTTTCAGGATTCAGTTACGTTTTTACTAAGGATTGATTCTAACAACACTTTTACAAAAACACTTTCAGTCATTTTAAAAATATTTCCAAACGAACTATAGTTTTATGAGGAAATTTTCACCAATGATTATGAATGACTAATTTTTTTCAAGCTTTTCGACCTTGGTTCCGTAGGAACAAATTAGAATAATTGAGAAACAAAACTGTCTAACCTTGTGTTTTCATTTTGATAGTCAACAATACATAAGACCATCTCCAAAATAGATGTCAAATTGTAAACATAAAATTTAAATTTGAATGCTTATGTGACAATTTGATTTTTTTTTTTAATTTTGTTCATCAAGCGATATGTCAAATTTGAATTATTATTATTACATTATTACTTTTAATATTGTAATATGAATTAAAAAAATAATAAAGACAAAAATATTTATTTATCGCTAAAAATAGATTTGAAATTGTTGTTAAATTTGACAGCAACTACCTTTACTATTAATCCATATCATGCTACATAGGAATGAAATTTGATTGAAAAATACTAATGCTGTTTGTTTTACTGTTATTGCTAATATAAAATTGTTGACTCCACCTTTAAAGATACTCTAAAAGGATCCAAACTTCAAAATCAGCTGGTAATAAGTGAAGAGGAATTGACTTTACTTGGTAACTTATCTACTAGGTAAAAAATGCATGATAAATTTGTGTACACGTTGAAATTATTGGTAAGAAGAATATATTTGTCTACTATTTTATATTCATATTCTCTCCTGCCTGCAACATTATTAAAAATGCCAATATTCTCTCTATAAATGACAACATTCTCTCTATAAATGCCATTTTATTTTGTCATGCGTACTGTCTTTTCTACCTACAAAATTCAAAAAAGTGTTGCCATTATTTTATTTACATGATTTTGTTGCTGAGTATCTTTCGTCTTCATTTTATATGGAGTCCTGCCCATATATTTAATTTGTTTCCATTTGTGTTGAAAAAATCAGATTCTTCTAGTTGAAGCTATCCTATGGGAACTAGGAATATGCAAAAAGGGTCCGTTTAATAGGTTGAATGAGATTAGAAGTTATGAATAATATTAGATTAGTAGGACCACGTAAGATAAGATTTGTAATTTATGCATAAATATAGGTTAGATAACCCAAATAATTCATAACCCCTTATATTTGATCTGTTTATTTCATATTTTGACACAATAAATAAAGAACTTGACTTAAGTCCATTGTAATTGATCATAACCATCCAACCTGTGACATCCCACATCGTCCAGTGAAGTGATCCTTAAATGTATATTCCCATCCCTACCTAGCACGAGTCTTGTTGGGAGCTCACTGGCTTCGGGTTCTGTAGGAACTTCGAAGTTAAGCGAGAAGGGGGCTAGAGCAATCCCATGATGGGTGACCCACTGGGAAGTTGCTCGTGAGTTCCCAAAAACAAAACCGTGAGGGAATGGTAAGCCCAAAACGGACAATATCATGTTACGGTGGTGGAGCGGGCCCGAGAAGTGATCCGTCCCGGACCGGGATGTGACACAACCAGTCCACCGTACAGACCCTAAAAGCATGAGGGTCCTCCATAGCTTTCAAGTTTATTTTTGATTGGACATGAGAAAGTGAGAAAGGAAGAGATGGAAATAGAGTTAAAGAGCATAAAATTCTCAACCAATGAACAACTTTAAAATAATTATAATAACGTTAATATTATTGGAAAAGAAACCTTATTATTTTATAGGTTTCTAATTTCATTTTTAACATACAAGTTGCGAACGTAGTATAAATCTTTTAGTTATCAAAAATACCCAATTAAGTTTTAATAAATTTCCTCAACAAAATTAACCCCTCCGCAGATACTTTCTTAAAGATTGTGGTATAAAAAATAATATTTTTGTTAATTAGTATTTTTTTAATTTTTGTTAAAGATTATACTAATTAACAAAAATATTTCAATTTTTGTTAATTAGTATGAAAAACGTTTTTTTCCCCCCGCTAATTATTATGAAAATTTGGAGTTAATTAAAATTGAATTTAGAACGGGACATATAACAACCAAAACGTTTTCAGTTTTATTTCTATTTTGGTTAACTTCCCTCTCCCTTCTTTTTCTTCCCAAAGTTTCCGGATTTCTTCATTTTGTTGCAAGAAAACGAGCAGCCCCGCCCCATCCGGGCCTTTCTCTCTCCTCCTCACCTAAATACACGCCAGACCCTGTCACCCAGCACTCAAGATCTCAAATTCTCAATACTTATAGGTCGGTGACAGGGCCAAAATATCAAAGATCTAAGGAGGAGGACCAACCAACCGATCAGATCTTTGAAATTCCTCTGATTTGTCCATCTGGCTTTTGCTGGGTTTATGATGGGGTGGAGGTACAGAGCTGGGTTGTTCCTAATTGCTGCTGTTGTTGTCATTTGGGTCACCTCTGCAGAAGTTACCCAGGTTTGTCCTTTCTTTTACTCTTTCCAAATTTGAAAATATGCAATTTAGTAATTTAATTTTAGAGTTTTGGGTCAAATTTGATTCATGGTAATGCATTTTGTATCTGATTTGACTTTTTCGGATGGGTTTTGTGAGTTATTTGGGTTGGAAATGATTGGAATTTGTTAAGGATTTGTACCCAAGTGATGAACTTTATTAGAAGATTGAATGTTAGCTTGAACTTGTTTAAGACGACGTCGTAGTGCTTCACCCATAGAGGAAACATATGGAAGATATTAGTTTAGTTGTTCATGAGTTAGTAGGGATCAAAACATTAGTAAGTAAAGGTTGTTCTTTTCCTTCGTTTTCGTCCCCTTGATGTATTGCAACCATGGGGTATAACTAATGGTTCTGGGTTTAACCAGCATAGTGAAAAGCAAAGGTTTTGTTGGAGGACAGCCGTTAGAAATGTTAAATATAGCATATTCTGGAACAGAACAGAAAGAGCATTCAAGTGCATAAGCGCAGTTATCTGTGGTGCCTTAGGGACTGAAGGACGCGAAATGCGCACCAAGATTGAACCTTTTTTGAGTTTTGTGCCTTGGCCTAGTTGGTTAAGACTGAGTTGAATCTAAACATTCTATGTTTAACTGTTTTGAGTCTCCATGCTCTCATCTCAATCTTAGCAATGAAAGTTTTGATTGATTAGTTGGTAAGCCAAACTTTGTTTTTTTGTTCTTGAATTTAGCTTGGTGTTTATGTGGTGGCCAAATACAATTCTATTAGTAAACAATTGTGACTATTTGATCATCTTTGACCGTGGGGGAAGTGATGCTTGATGTGCATTTAAACTAACCTAAATACTAGATTAATTTAAACCAAATTAAACTCATAAGCGCACGAATCAATTGTAGTAAGATATGCAAATGCGAGGTCGATTCCACATGGATTTCTTTAGTACTAATTTAACTGACTAATCACACTAGGCTTAATCAAATAAATAAAGGATAGATTGAATTGAATAATTGTTTAAGACTAAAATTAACAATTAAAGTAAAAGACAATTAATTAAAATAAACACACAACAGAAAAATAATGTGAGAAATAGTGAAGTGTAAGTTATGAATCAACCAACAACAATCGTACTTACTTTTCCTATAGCGAACTACTATCCCATTACCATGCCAATGTTAAAGGTTGTTCTTTCTAAGGTAGCCTGTGGTCATACATCAACTTGTGTATCTCTACATGATAACTAAATCCTATTGGTTAGTCATATAATTAAACACATAAAAACTCCATGGAAGAATTATGTCAACCAAGTAGGACTAGCTTGATATTGGTTATCCTTTCTGGTTTATCTACTCTTCTTAATCTTAATTCCAGTAAACCTAATTGATTTTTCTAAGTATCTAGATGCAAAATTCCTAATGGTGACCAATCATTAGAAATCTGAATCTAGAATAAAATATGCATAAAGATTAAGAATATACTATGACATAGAATCAAATAGCAACTAACAAAGTACTTCTCAAATATTCATGTCATGGCTTCGTCATAAACTTTAGAAAATAACTTAGTTACACATATAAATAAAAATAAAAGAAAGATAGAACGAGGAATCCATGGCAAGGCACGTCCCTAAACTCTTCTTCGTGAATTGCGGTGATGGTGAGTGGTGGGTATGTGGTTGCGGTCATACATAGGGAGAGCTTATGACGCCTTATTTATACTAGAAAAACCCTAAAAGATCTGGTAGAAACTCTCCTAAAACAAATCAAATTCCTAAACAATTAATGACACCAACTAGGAAATTTTGGGAAGCACGTAACCTATGTTGCACGCCAGTTTTGGGTTCAATTTAGCTTCTGGAAAATTCTGGAAAAATAGGAAATTATAGCTCTATGTCTTAAGCTTTCCAAGCATATATTGCACGTCACTAGGAAAAATCGGAAAAGCCTCCAAATTTTCATTCTCCCACAACTGCATAGTTCTGACGGGAATGCAACTTCTGCGGGAATGATTTACAAAACTGGAGCGTTTGGCTCCATGGAAAAATATGAAAGTTGGACACAACGATTTTCAGCTTCTTAGCTTTCTCCTCCAATTGGCCTTACATCAAAACTCCTCCGGAAAGTCAAATTATCCCCAAAAACGTTCTAAGTGCACAGATCAGCTGAAATTAAGCAAAGGAAAGTAATAAGGCTCTTTTAAAATCAATTTCTTAACAAAACCTAGGGATAATTGACATAAAAATATAGGAAATAATGCACTTATCAATGCAGCTCAAAATTCAAGCTGCTTCCTAAAAGCTGTGGTGAATTGAATCCCTTTAGCAGATGATTGTGAGTGCATCTAATTGCTTCAACTGAAACCTTTCCGCACATATCTACCTGAATAGTCGGATTTTAAGCTGCAAATTTGTCACGCGTTATAGAAATTTTTTTATACAGTTCTTTGATATGGCGCATTGTCTTTACCTATATATTTGATAATACTGTGCACAGTTTGGTTCTAGCTGACCAATATTGTGACTTCTGCAGGGTATATTTACGGACTATAAGCAGCCATTTGCAGTAACATATCTTGGAGCTTCTCTTATGGTAGTTTACATCCCAATAGCATTCATTAAGGATTGGTTGTGTAATTTTCTAAAACGCCGCTCCTCTAAAAGTGGTAAAAATGCAGAAAGCAGCATGAATGAGTTTTCTGCTGGATTTAGTTCTACTCTAAAACTCAATGGAGTGAAAGACTTTGAATTGGAAATTCATGGGTCCTTGACCAGAAAAGACAGTGATGCAGACCTTTCACCTCATGCGGAAGAACAGGCTTTGGTTTCTAAATACAAAGATGATTTAAATGTGCTGAAACATGATAAAGAGGTTACTACGAGGCAAATTGCTACTTATGGGTTTTACATTGCCCCTCTCTGGTTTATTACGGAGGTAAGGAACTTCCTAAAGCTACTTTGTTCAAGAATATACTTCCATTGACTTTTAGGTGATGTTGAGTCCAAGATGTGTTTAAGAAATGAGATATGTTTCTTTGAATTGATAATTCAAAATTATTGTGAAGGATGTCAAGAAAATTCTTATTGATTATTTTTTATTGTTTCAGTATTTTTCAAATGCTGCTCTCGCGCGTACAAGTGTTGCAAGTACAACAGTATTATCCTCGACGTCAGGACTCTTTACTCTTTTTGTAGGTGCATTCTTGGGCGAAGATTCTTTAAATGTGGCAAAGGTGGTCGCTGTCTTTGTTAGCATGGCTGGTGTAGCTATGACAACTCTGGGCAAAACATGGGCTACGGATGAGTCACAACTGAGTGCCGCGTACGTTTAATCAGTCAATATCTGTTGTCTACGTCAAATTTATCATAACTTACATTATATTTATCTCTTTTTTTATGGAAGAAAAAAATATCTCTTTTTACATAACAATGCCATTATATAATATCAAATTGCTCTTTGTAATGCGTGTTTTGGGATTGACAGTCAATATTTTTGTTCAGCAACGGGAAACGCTCTCTTGTTGGAGATATGTTTGGTCTTCTCTCAGCCATGTCATATGGTCTATTCACCGGTTGGGAGATATCCTTTTTCATTTACTCCTTGGCACAAATTTTTCATAGATTATTTTGACAATAATATTAACATTCATTTTACTCTCAATGCTACAGTTCTTCTTAAAAAGTTTGCGGGCGAAGGAGGAGAAAGGGTTGACGTGCAAAAGTTGTTTGGGTATATTGGATTGTTTACACTAGTATCGTTATGGTGGCTTAGTAAGTGTTGCTTAAGTATTAATGATTCCTTTCAGTTTTTCTCTTGTGGACTCTGATTTCCTGAAATCAAGCAAGGCACAATGCTAGCTTGGTGGAAACATGAAAGTGAAAGGCAATCCATCACTTCTTTGATTGAATCATTATTTTCTCTAATTTTTCTTTTATTTTCCAGTTTGGCCGTTGACAGCATTGGGCATTGAGTCCAAGTTTATGATTCCTCACTCTGCTAAATTGGAAGAAGTTGTTATTGCCAACGGCTTTATTGGAAGTGTACTCTCCGACTACTTCTGGTATGTTTAAACAATCAATTTTCAATCTGCGATTCACACTTGCGTTTTCACAGACTTCTTGTTTTAATCTTCCGCTTTTCTATTCGGCCAATAAGTAAAAACTTCTGACAGGGCACTAAGTGTTGTGTGGACAACTCCACTCGTTGCCACCTTGGGCATGTCGCTCACCATCCCCCTTGCTATGGTTGCTGACATGTTCATCCATGGCCGTCATTATTCAGTAGTTTACATACTTGGTTCTGCTCAGGTATGATGCTTTCATGAATAAGCATTATATTTTTGAATTATTTAGCATCCGTAGTTACTAGTGAAGTACCTTTGTAAAACTTTTTTCCAGAAGGCGCTTGGTTTCAGCATTTCACACTCACCTTCGGAGAAAATGATCTCTCACTAGCAATATATGTATTCGAACTTATGTCCTGTTGCATCTATGAACTCTTTTTGTTGCTTCTGTGGCATGTTGCAGGTATTTGCAGGATTTGTAATAGCTAACCTTTCGGATTGGTGCTCGAAAAAGTTGGGATTATAGCATTTTATCGAAGACTGATTTGTTGGGAAGCCTGATTCTTTTATGGGGCCGTTTTCTCTCTTCCGTTCTGAACGGACTTCAAGTTGTTGAGTTTACGGGCAGGAAAGTTTGTCTTCAATATGGGTCGGTTGGTTTGTGGAGAGGGAGAGAAGGCACTGAATATATATTTTTTTATCATACTTGTTTTTCACCATCATGGGCAATGAGCGTGGAGCCCTGAAGTGTAATAAACCATTGTGGGTTCAAAATAAAATCTCATTTCACGCGCACTGCCAATGGTTAGTTGGGTTGTTAACGGGTCACCATCAACGCGGGTGGACCTGTTAACAAAGCGTTTGCTAGCGGGTGGAGAATGGCCAACCCGAATTTGAAACACTTGTTAGCAAGTCAACTGTTAACGAAAGGCTTGATTTTGAAGCTCTTCTAAAGTCATGATCGACTCTCAAGAACAAAACAAGTAATTACATCCTCAATATATCAAGTTGAATGCAAGAACAATTGAAAAACAAGTCCAAGGTCATAATCTAGGTTTATTGACTCTGTTTGATTTACTAAAAAGTCTTACCTGAATCAGTCGATCATTATTATAATGGATCTATCAATTCTAAATCGATAAGCACATTAGAAGAAAAGTTGACAAGAGTAACTAACATTAGTTTTTCATAACGAGACGAGTAAAACTTTATTAGTGAATAAAATGATGGATGCTGGATATTATCTTTACTCATCTCATTTGTTGCTTATAAGTCTTTACCTGTCATATTTTGTACAACTAAGTAGCAGAGCCATAATTTTTTATGGATAATTCACACTCTGCTTAATATTTCGGGTATTTATAATATATATATATATATATATATATATTTTTTTTTTGTACAATTTTTGCCATGTCACCTACATTGAGCAAAAAAGAATAATAAAAAAGTTGGATTTCGAGTGATTAACATGGCGTGTTGTCATTGCTGCGATCTGGAAGAACTCTCTGCACAATACGGATTCAATCAGAGTAAACAAGTACGGACCTGATTTCGCCGGCTACAACAATTTAGCAAATTCCGTAACACACCAGATCCTTCTCAACTCTCTCTCTCTCTCTCTCTCTCTCTCTGTGACACAAACACTCTGAAACTCTCGCAAAAGCTCTCTCAGTGTTTCGTTATGGCGCGGAGCTGGAGATCCAATCTGGTGGTTCTCGTGCTTTTCCTACAGTTGTGCTTTTCGCTCATCTCTTCGTCGCTCGCAATTTCTCCCGGGTACGATTGAAAAGTTCTTCTCTTTACCCAAACTAACTACGATGCATCGACGATTTCGAAATTAATTTTCTTCAAATTTCTAATTAAATTATCTGTTGCAGCTCTGCCGATGGATACACCATTCATGGCCGAGTAAAGATCCCACCCAGTAAGTCTTTCAATTGAATTTACCTTCCTGATGATTGTATTTTTTTACCCATTTGTTTTTACAGAAAAGTTTGAAAATTTGTGATTTAGATTGCAGTTTTTGGTGAAATTTTCGTGTTAATTGAAACAAATAAATTCATTTGATCGGTTCGGGTAGTTTGTGAAAAGTCTTAAATTTGATTCCTAATTCAAAAGGAAGGGTTAGGCTGTGAAAGGTCTTAAATTTGATTGCTTTGTTGTTGTATTGGGATGAGGAGATAGATGTAAACTGATTAGGGCTTGTGGAATAGGACTCGTTTCGTGTTAATTTGATCGGTTCAGGTAGTTTGTGATGCTAAGGATTTTTACCCTAATTTTGGATGAGTGGTTCCAGTGTGGACTGCTAGCTAAATTTGTGTTAGTTCTAGGAAAGTTAGTAGTCTGAATTACGCTCTACACTTAACTTACCGATATTGAACTTTAATTTCTTCCAAGCAAAAAGTTGTTTTACGTTGCATTCTGGTGTGTATAACTCACAAATTTTGTATGCAGGTCTCGGGGTGAAAGGGTTTGCACCTTACGGAAAGATATCAAATATCAAAGTCATACTAAATGGTGGTCAAAGTGTTACCTTTCTGAGGCCTGATGGATTTTTTTCATTGTATCCTATTTGGTTATCTTGATAAGTATGTTTCTGATGCTTTGTATTTGCCTTGTGTATATGTGTATGATATTTTATCCCCTAAGAGAAAATCAAGACATGATATATTTATTATTATGTATACCATATTTCCTTAACATGTGTTCTTAAAGCCATAATGTGCCTGCGGGGACTCATTTGATCGAAGTGTCTGCGATAGGCTATTTCTTTTCTCCAGTGAGACTCTTCTATATAAGCGCCTCTTTTATACTTGTTGAAATGAAATTATCACAAATCTGATATCCCCATGTTTTCATTTTTGTAAAAATGTTAAGGTCCGAGTTGATGTTAGTGCTAGAAACCCAGGCAAGGTTCAGGCAGCACTGACTGAGAATAGGAGGCCACTGAATGAGTTTGTTTTGGAGCCATTGAGAGAGGAACAGTATTATGAGGTTGGTTTTGATTTTCTCATTCTTCTTTATATGTTTCACCACATTTCTGTATCGTTATGAAATTTTCACCTCATGTCATGTTTGTTTCATTGCAGATAAGAGAACCCTTCTCCATAATGGCTCTTGTAAAGAGCCCCATGGGACTGATGGTTGGATTTATGCTAATTGTCGTGTTTCTTATGCCGAAATTAGTGGAGAACATGGGTAAGTGATCTATGCTTGGTATAGGTTTTTAAATTCCATCCGTGGGGTTAAGGCTCTGATTTGCTTTAGATTTTACTTTCATCAATATAATCCATATGGACTCGCATGCCTGAATTCTTTTCTGAGAGCTAGGGCATATAGCTAAAACATATTTTCTTATCTTACTCAAATTTTGACTTATTACTCGTTAGATGACTGTACATAATTAAAACGTACTTGATTGTTACCTTTTAACTTCTGATTGTTTTGCTTCTGTATGTGGATTGCTTGTGGTTTCATCTCGTCCAATGATACCAATGAATGCCATCTGTGTTGATATTACAAATGCCCTTCATATTCATCCCCTTTTTTTGTCTTGTCATGCCTGTTTACGGTAGTATACTTTGGTAGAGTATACGTTTGTAAGAGTTCCTCAATAAGTATCTTTTATATTGACCACAGATCCTGAAGAAATGAGGCGAACACAAGAAGAAATGAGAAACCAAGGGGTTCCATCGCTGGCAAGTTTGTTACCTGGTGCCGCTAGGAGTTAGAGAAAGATGGAGAAGTAGGAACCCTTTCTGCAATGGAGGACTTATATTTTCTTGTTCAGAAGCTGGGAGACTGTATCTTTATGGTTACGAAAGAAATTCCCAGAAATATTACGAATTGGTCTGACATTTTTTCTCCTTTGGCTATGACCGTGATGTTCGTAAGACATTTTTGTTTCTGTATTTGATGCTTTAGCGTTGTCTTTGATTCCATAAACGTTTTGACGATTTAGTCTTGTGCTGCGGACAAACCAGCCGGTCGTAGTTAACAGTGTTATTAATTTTTGCTCACTCCACTTGCAATTCAATGAGAATAAAGTTTGGCAGACGTCCAGTCTCGCATTAGGTGTTAAACTCTTTACTTTTATGACGCATTTACTTACCAGAAATAGATGTGAAATATCAGGGCTTGTTTACTCCCAATGGTAGGTTCTTACGCTTTGCTTATTTTTTGCCACCAAAAACACCGCTTCTTGGCCGGCTTGCATATGTTGAGCACTCCAGCGCAATATGATATGTGAGTTCATGGCAGTGTGACTGTACCTGCCATCCTAAGTCTGGATCAATTTCCATGTAAATTAAAATAACTTAGGATATAGCAAATGGTGAATTGACTTAGTGGTTAAAACTTCTCTCTTCAAATTCAAACCATTGCATTCTGGGTTCAAACATCTCTCCTTCGCGTAATGTAAAGCGTAGAATATCGTACACATAAAAAAAAATTAGAATTTTCTTGTAAAAAATGAACTCATAAAATTTGGGAGGCCCAGCATTAAACTGAACTGGACCACTCAGAAGCCCAGACCTAAGTCATCGGCCCTAAAAGGTAACCGCTCCAAATTTCCAACCAAACCTCTGTCTCTTTATCTCTCCGAAATTTCAAAATTTATATTTCAGCATTCAGATGCCTTCCAAATTCTGTATATAATCTGATACGTCAGTTTCATAAATCCCTGTCCGAATCACTAATATCTCGCCCAAATCATTGCTCTAGTCTTTTCGCGGTCTCCTCTCTGCTGATTCGGAATCGGTGATGGAGGGTTTGCCGACGACGACGAAATCAGATCGGCGATGGCGATCGAAGCCCCTGCAGACCTCCAAGCCATCCATTCTCATGGCATTCTTCTCCTGCGTCGCTTGGCTCTACGTCGCCGGCCGGTGCGTTTCAAAATTGTTTCCAAAAATTGGACTCTTTCAGCCTTGATTTTCAAAATTTACTATTCGAATTCAAATTCCTGAGCTTTCTGTTTGATCTGATACGATTTAGTGGTTCGATATCGTGTTAATAGTTAATGGTAATTAATTATCAAAGTTGATGACTTGTTGTTTGGGAAATGCAGGTTGTGGCAGGATGCGGAGAACAGAACTGTGCTTTCTAATCTTCTAAAGAAGAACTTGGGCCAGGTTTGATTTCAGAAATTTTTTTATTCGATATTTTGTAGTTATTTAATATAAACTACGGGAGCGGGATTCGAACTTGGGGGTAGAGTGGAGCACGCTGCTCTTTTGTTTCAAACTTTAGTGTAAAAGTTTTTACATTTTTCGATTTTGATCCCCAAGTTAATCCAACCGGCCGAGATGAAAAATTGTGAAAATTGGTGAATTTTGTCTTTAATTCGATAATACTTCTGTAATATTTCAGAGACCAAAGGTTCTTACGGTAGAAGACAAGTTAGCAGTGCTTGGATGCAAGTATGCTCCTACTTTTCATTTCTCTTTATTCGGTTTATTTGAGTTGTGCCTAGTTTTAGTGTCGGTAATAATGGTACTGATTTATAGGGACCTGGAGAGGAGGATTGTGGAAGCTGAGATGGACTTGACACTGGCCAAGAGTCAAGGGTACCTCAAGAACCACTTGCAACAAAAGGTGTCTTCTTCTGGCCGATTGCTCGCTGTTGTTGGAGTTTATACTGGATTTGGTAGTCATTTAAACCGAAATATGTTTAGAGGGTCTTGGATGCCCAAAGGTCAGTTGGAATTTCTGATGGCAATTTATACAGATTTACCATGTGTTCCTTCTCTGATTAAACTTTATGCTGGCATCGCTTGAATTCAGATTAAGTGTTGATTCTCAATCTTTTTACTTAGACTCCTCTGGTTTGAGTTTTAAGTTTCATCCTATTAAAGTAGTCTCTTTGTGAAAGTCAAGGTATTTGTCATAATCCCATAGTGCTCATTCAGGCACTCCCTTGGCCTATTTTGACTACCGGATGCTAGAATAAGTTGTACGGTACGAATCAAGTTAAAGCTGTTAGATATGCATACTAAGACAATCATTTAGGTGTAGTTATTGGGATATATCAGGCAGCAAATGCAGGTTAACTGAATTGAATTGACCATGGTAAACACCCGGTGTTCAACAACACCTGCGTGTATGTAGCTGAGGTGGTAGATATTGTGGATTCGTGATTACTGCGGTCATTTTAAGGAAAATTAAACTTGTTCACTAACAACTATTGGACATTCCTATTGGCCTTTGCAGGTGATGCTTTGAGGAAGCTAGAAGAAAGAGGAGTAGTTATACGCTTTGTAATTGGTCGGAGGTTTTTCCTCGAACTTTAATCTCAATATTAATACTATGCTTTCCTGATTCTTATTATTCATTTATTTGCTTGGTAGAGTCACTATACTAAAGTGTTGTACCTGTGGTTGTGCTTTTAACTTGCAGTGCCAATCGGGGTGATAGCTTAGATCAGAATATTGATAAGGAAAGTCGTTCGACGAAGGATTTCTTAATTCTTGTAAGCAATACAATCTCAGGGTTACTAAAACACATCTGTTCAATCTTTTAACCAAGACTGTAGTAGCCACACAATTGTAACTTGTGATGCCAATTAAATGTATGTGGGGAAATTCTTTAGCTAAATTTTTGGAAGTCAGTTTATTGGATGCATAGTGGAAGTTATGTCCATATGTTGTGATTAGGCTTTTATTGTATTACGTTGAATATATTTTTTTTTGAACAAACCATATTATCTACACTAAGAGGGAGGGAGGGAGGGAGAGAGAGGGGGGGGGGGGGGGGCGCGTTTAGCCTCACAATGGACTAGTAATAATGTGGGTCAAATTCGCCTTTGGCGAGAATCGAACCTAAGACCTCTCACTAATAAGTGAAGAAAAATACCACTAGACCGTAGTACTAAGTGGCTTCTTACGTTGAATATTTGTTAATGCGTAATAACTAATAGTTCAGCATCTAATTATGGTTGTAGGATTCCTCTTGTATATTTGATAACTTAGATTTTATTGACGAGAGAAATGCATAGTTTCAAACTGTAACATTATCATATTAGGAAGGTCATGAGGAGGCTCAGGAAGAGATGCCCAAGAAAGCAAAGTTCTTCTTCAGTACTGCGGTTCAGAATTGGGATGCTGAGTTTTATGTCAAAGTTGATGACAATATCAATCTTGATCTTGGTAGAACTTCGATTCTGAATCTCTGATAAACTTAATAGAACATTCAAGACTAGAATCAACTTAATCATCAGAACTTTTCATACATCATTTAAAATATCTTTTCTTGACCAAACACAGAGGGGCTGATTGGACTTCTTGAACATCGTCGTGCTCAAGATGGTGCTTATATCGGATGCATGAAGTCAGGAGATGTGATTGCTGAAGAGTATATACTTTACCATCCTATACCTTCGTGCAACTTGATATTGTTTCCAATTATATATGTAGATCTTGTGGTCTGTAAGGTTATACAAGTGTTTTGATATGCAGGGGAAAGTCTTGGTATGAACCTGACTGGTGGAAATTTGGGGATCAGAAATCGTAAGTGATCGAACCTATGGAAGAACATCTAGTGGGCATTTAATGCTTGGTTATGTGTTGATTACTTGATCCAGATGTGTGCGCACACACCCACGATTTGGCTCTAGTAAAGCGCCAACACAAGGAGGTCATTTGAGTGTTTTTTTTAATCGTCACGATGGAAAGAAATCTGATGGCCTAAGATTTGCTTCGTACTAGAGCCTCTGCATATCTAGAGAGAGATTGTTTTTGTCTGTGATCTTTTGTAGAATTATGTCATGTCTGGACTTTTAGTCCTGGATAAAACATTCTCAGTTTCACTGTTTTAATGCTGACATGAGAAAGAAATATAACTGTCCAAGAGCGAGTTATGCTTAATATTAAAAGACATTGACAAGTTGGACAATTCTGTATATATCTGGTAAACATGTACAATATACTGAGAGGCTAAGAAGATATTTGTTTAAATTTGACAGTTCTATGTACTGGTAGATTTGGTTTATCATTCTTACCATTTCTCTCCCTTTCAGGTACTTCCGACATGCGGGTGGTTCCCTCATTATACTATCCAAGAACTTAGCTCAGTATATAAACATAAACAGGTTTGTTCTGAGTGCTATAGCTGGGGAAAAGGGCTCTCAATGTTATCAAGTATGCTTAGGTTCTATTGCAACGTGGCTTGGGAGAGTGAGTTTGTTGGACTTATTTCTGTTTCCTTTCGTATGCAGTGCATCATTGAAGACTTATGCCCATGATGATGTATCAGTGGGTTCATGGATGATGGGTATCCAAGCCACTTATATAGATGACAACCGCCTTTGCTGCGGTAGCATTAGACAAGGTAAATTTACTCCATCCTCTGGTTTCTTTTTATTTTTTGTACAAAAATATCACCTATCTTGCCTGAACTTGCCTCAGTTTTAGTTTTAAATAGATTGTGGGGAAATAATAAAAGTATGGATGGCCTTCAGTCTTCTTGCTTGAAAGAAAATATTAAAAGATAAAGCAAAGGACACGACACTTCAAATTGATATAAAAGTATATGCTTCAATCTTTGACTTGATGGATGCATATCGTGTTGACAATTGCCATTGAACTCTTTCAACTTTCCAGATAAGGTGTGTTCTTTGGCTTGATCAAAGCGGATATAAATCTTTCGGTAGAAGACAAACTGATCTGGACATGCAATTTTTGCTTGAACATGAGAATGGTGTTTGAATCATCATGTTCATACTTATGTTCAACCGAGGGTGCTGCGAGGGTCGCAGAGGATGTGCAGAATCATTCTTTCTATGTGTGAACATCGGCTGGAATTTTTAAACCGCCCACTGCAGTGGGAAATAGCATAAGATACCTTGTAGGATGAACTTCATGCGTTCTTTACTTAGTAAATAATATCAAAGCTTCACCCTTCTTGAATTTGTATTTGAAATTCACAACGTTGATAAAGCTATAAAAATCGGGAACCGCCTCACGGTGAAAACTTTGTTGAATGAATGCTTAATCGTATAATTCCCATTCGGAAAGTGAAAGCCTACTTTTTTCAGAATTGCATTGGAGAGAAAATTGTATATGCCCTAATTCTACATGGTATGATACTAAAGAATTATGACACTGCTCACAGCGGGATCTGCTTCAAGTAGTTGCAACCTGCTGCTCTTGAATTGCAAGAGGTACGGCAGGTCTCCACGTCGTTCCATCTGGGCTGTCCATAAGAGCAATCCCCACAGCAGCTAAATCTTTTCTAATTGTATCTGATCTTTCGTACTCTTTGTTCTTCCTCGCTGCATTTCTTTCCTCGATTTTTTGCAATACTTGATCTTCGGTTAACTTTGCACGCTTCAAGGCTTTATCCTTCAGCTCCTGCAGAATCTGCAGCATAAAAACAGTTCACGCATTGTCGAAAGAAAAAAAACCGTATTCAAAAGAAAAGATAGGTGTTCTGCGATAAGCCCAAGCAACTCATAGAAGCATCGGCATACAGGGCTTGTCACAGAACCCTGTTTAGATTTCTTGTGGCACCGACTTCTGTACCTCCGGGTAACTTGCAGGCATCAGACCTAAAACGCTCAAAACATTCTTAATTATCGTTCCCAAAGCCGCCAGCGACTCCATCCGCAGTTCTTGCTTCTTCCCCTGTATGAATTTATAAATTACAAACAAAGATCAAGAAAACTTGCGAGAGAAACAGCTAACCTCATTAGTGAGAAATAGGAGCTCGGGTTCAATAAGCTTTGAATTTTCATTTGATATGTAATTCTGAAAACCTAAATTATTTGTATTCGCAAACAAAACCCGCATCCTAAACATTAGGAGTTTCACATTCAATTAATTTCAATCGCAACTTAACGGGTGTATCATCCATACCTTACGAGTATGTAGCAGATCATTGATGGTTTTTAATGGGTCTGATAGTGCAGCCAAAACAACAGGAGTGTGAAGATCATCTGACATTGACGTTAAGGAAACATTATAGAAGTTGTTGACGCTGTTCAGTGTATCAGGAGGGATGGTATCTTTCAGGGTTACCCCATTATTCTGGCTCAGAGCACTTTCACAATCATGTAATGCCTGCAACGGAAAGTAAATTTGATTAAAACAAAATGAAATCAACACATTAATCGATGATAAGTAGACATCAAACATCAAATTTTAAAAAATCTGTAAAGGTAAAAGTTCTAAACATCTTTCGAAATCCTGTTGGCATCTAAAACACATTATCGCAAATATGCAACTACATCTGAAGAAGCACTACAGACTGAACCTGACAAAAGATCAACTGTGATCTACAAAGTTCAGGTGTTTCAATCAGCATTCAATTTTGGGTTGGACAAAGGGAAAGAGAGAGAGAGGTTTCTTCTATCCTTTACCCAGACAAGTAGGATGCTAGGGTACCTGATAAATGTAGAAAATCCGGTCTGAAGCACTTTCAAGCAGCGCATCAGAGTAGTTGATCGGAGACTGATAGTGGGTCCCTAACAAGAAAAGTCGCAAAGCCAATGGATGGTAGAGGTCTATAACCTGGAAGAAGAATAATATATATTAGAAAAGTAATCAGAAAGACTCATTCGAAAAGCTAGAGTACTGATCTGTATAAAAGTTGTGGCAAAAATTCTCAGAGAAAAAAAAATGTTCTGACCAATGTAAACAGTATGGAATGCTTTTTACCTGCCGAATTGTGAAGAAGTTTCCAAGGGATTTGGACATTTTCTCTGAGTCAATGGTGACAAAACCATTGTGTATCCAGTAGCTTATGTTACTGTGGTTACACGCAGCACAACTCTGCGCAATTTCATTTTCATGGTGGGGAAACACAAGGTCCATCCCTCCACCGTGTATGTCGAAAGAGTAACCCAGATAAGCAGCACTCATTGCACTGCACTCGATATGCCAGCCGGGTCTACCAGGGCCCCATGGACTGTCCCAGAAGGGTTCTCCTTCCTTTGCAGACTGCAAACATTCAGAATCCTCACCTGATTAATTCCTTCCCAGTCATAATATTAACATATTTTACAACAGTATGTGTACATGTGTGAACAAGCAAATGAATGCTTTATAGTAAGAACATGAAACTTCTAAGAACAAGGCAGCCTTGTCGATGTAAATAAAATGATAAGGATGCCATCTCATATACAGCAAGCGCATACATTATCATCACTTTCTGTGAGTCTACAGACACTACCTTCCACATGGCAAAGTCACCAGGATGTTTTTTCCTTGAATCAATAGCAACCCGCTCACCAGCTCGATTATCTTCTAACTTTCGCCCAGATAGACGTCCATAATCTGGGAACTTGTCGACACTAAAGTAAACATCCCCATCAACAGTGTACCCATATCCATTTTCAATAATCTGCACAGGAAGCAAATCAAGAAATGGGGTAAGAGAAAGAGAACCCTGTTTCGAAAATTAATAACGCACACAAATACAATTATAAGTTTGTAACAACTCCACCAAGATGCTAAAAGCCTAACGTGACACTTTTAATAGATTCTGAAGCATAGGTGGAAAAGAATACCTGCTTTATCATATCAAGGATCTGTGGCATGTGATCCGACACTCGTGGTTCCACCGAAGGAGGCAGGCAATGCAGACAGGTCATATCTCGATTGAACTCCTCGCAGTAACGCCTGCTCAAGCTGATAGGATCCTCACTCAACTCATTTGCTCTAGCAATTATCTACAGAATTTGAAAAGTGCATTCTCAGCTATCCTGTAATAATACCAATGTGGAAAGTAATCGGTACTTGGCATCCAACTTCCGTAACACAAAACAAAGTGAACAGGATGCATAAACATACCAAAGGTAATATCAGTCGAAAACTTTAAATTCCGAACAAACTATTCAAATACACCCATAACCAAAGCCCGAATATTTCGTAACTGGAAATATTCAAATTTGGGAAAATAAACTTACTTTGTCATCAACATCTGTGAAATTCCGAACGTATGTGACTTGATATCCCAAATGCCTAAGATATCTGCCTATTTCCCGAAACAATGTCACTAAAATAAGCATTTAAAAAAAAACCCAAATCGAGAAATTGAACAAATCATATAGAAATGGACCTGTAGAGAACATCGAATGTGACGTAGACGCGCGCATGGCCGATATGGCTGAGATCATAGGCTGTGACTCCGCACACATACATGCCCACCTTCCCTTCGATTTTGGGCCTGAAAAGCTCCTTCTTCCTGCTCATTGTGTTGTGCAGCCATAGCTCCGACGATTCTGGACTCCCCAATTTACTGCCGCCGCCGCCTAAAATAGACGGCTGAGAGTGGCTGGAAGTAGCCACGCAGCGAATTCTCCTATTGGGCTTGAATAATCTGTGGAAACGCTGCGTTTCGAGTTGAATCGTCCGACTCGAGTATGGAAACAAGGGTCTGTAGAACTTGAGCAGAGTACCCATCTTTGCTCTCTGTCAGTTAACGTTCCCTGAGAGAGAGGGAGAGAGGGAGAGACTGTTAGCGCTTTATCTACAAAGAATAAGCGGGCCAGTTTGTTTGGGCCCGAGCTTTCTGTCTTTGGGCTTCCTATCGCTCTGCCTCATATATTTTCTCAAATACTTGGGCTATTTTTATTTTATTACCCTATTTTTTTTTTTATACAAGAGATGAAGACAAATAATAATGAGGAATGCTATTCATATCATGTTTTTGTACCATATTTTCATACCATCTTATGTGATGTTTGATATGGACAGCTACATCATTTGAATCAATCAGATTTTTAAATTTAGTTCATTATTTAATAAACTAATAATTAAGAAAAAATAGTTAATTAAATGATGATTGTGGTATACGAGGAGTCTTTCTCCTTCATTTCCTTGGGTTTTGCAAATTTTTCAAATGATATGGCTGTCCACATTAGATGCCACCGAAGATGGTATAGAAATATGGTATAAAAACATGGTATGAATAACATTATTAAATAATAATTGGTATCTAACTCATCACTAACGAAATTTGAACCTAACATTTTTCTCTTAGAAATAAAAAAGAATGACTAAACTTTAGTTTTTAAGTGACAAAAATATTTGGCTACTTATATGTATGTTTGACCCCTTTGATGCATGTAACGTAGTCTTTTCTTTACATCACTTATGGTTAGTACTACATGATAGAATTTCTGATCTAAATAATTCACTCACACTTACAGCCTTACGGGAAGGCTTTGTTATATATCCTACAAAATGACAGTTAGATGTTTTATATACATCTTACACACACACACACACACAATAAACTAAAACTGGCGTGCTTGCTGCCCATGCTGCAACACATCAGAGCACATGAGGTCTGCTGTCAAGGAATATTGCAGCTAACGTGCAGTATTCCTTCTGTCCTTCCTTCTGTCCAGGTTACTGTCCTCCCTGCTGTCCATGAGTCAGCAATCACATGTCCACTATAGTTGTAATGATGGCAGGCACTTTAGAGTTTAAACATGAGCTGGAGGACTTGGTCTAACAGCCCCCCGCAAGCTGACAGGTCTTTGAATAATGATCTAAAGTGCCTGCCATCATTACAACTATAGTGGACATGTGATTGCTGACTCATGGACAGCAGGGAGGACAGTAACCTGGACAGAAGGAAGGACAGAAGGAATACTGCACGTTAGCTGCAATATTCCTTGACAGCAGACCTCATGTGCTCTGATGTGTTGCAGCATGGGCAGCAAGCACGCCAGTTTTAGTTTATTGTGTGTGTGTGTGTGTAAGATGTATATAAAACATCTAACTGTCATTTTGTAGGATATATAACAAAGCCTTCCCGTAAGGCTGTAAGTGATTGGGTGGGTCCCCATTGGCCCCGCGTGATTGTCCACGTAGGGCAAAGATGCCACGTGTTTGGGTGGGTCCCCATTGGCCCCGCGTGATTGGGTGAGTCCCGACATGGCTCCACGTGGTTGCCGATGTGTGGAAATTCACGTGTGACCCATAAGTGGGGTCTCACGTGGAGGACAGTAACCTGGACAGAAGGAAGGACAGAAGGAATACTGCACGTTAGCTGCAATATTCCTTGACAGCAGACCTCATGTGCTCTGATGTGTTGCAGCATGGGCAGCAAGCACGCCAGTTTTAGTTTATTGTGTGTGTGTGTGTGTAAGATGTATATAAAACATCTAACTGTCATTTTGTAGGATATATAACAAAGCCTTCCCGTAAGGCTGTAAGTGTGGGGTTTTATCACAAAAGGCCTCAGTGTTAATTAGAGAGGGGTATTTCTATTTAAATCACTCTTCTCTTCTCCCTCTGTCCGATGTGGGACTGGGGGTTCCAACACTCCCCCGCACGTGAGACCCCACTTATGGGTCACACGTGAATTTCCACAGCTCATGTTTAAACTCTAAAGTGCCTGCCATCATTACAACTATAGTGGACATGTGATTGCTGACTCATGGACAGCAGGGAGGACAGTAACCTAGACAGAAGGAAGGACAGAAGGAATACTGCACGTTAGCTGCAATATTCCTTGACAGCAGACCTCATGTGCTCTGATGTGTTGCAGCATGGGCAGCAAGCACGCCAGTTTTAGTTTATTGTGTGTGTGTGTGTGTGTAAGATGTATATAAAACATCTAACTGTCATTTTGTAGGATATATAACAAAGCCTTCCCGTAAGGCTGTAAGTGTGAGTGAATTATTTAGATCAGGACAGTAACCTGGACAGAAGGAAGGACAGAAGGAATACTGCACGTTAGCTGCAATATTCCTTGACAGCAGACCTCATGTGCTCTGATGTGTTGCAGCATGGGCAGCAAGCACATGTCCACTATAGTTGTAATGATGGCAGGCACTTTAGAGTTTAAACATGAGCTGGAGGACTTGGTCTAACACTACAGTCTACCGATACTTTAATACTTCAAAGTGAAAGTTTTTACGTTCGACTCACATAAATGGACGAGTTAGATTATGTATCTAATTATTATGGCTAACTTTAGTCTAATACTATTTGGTATGCCTTCTTAAATGATCTCCAGCAATCAGATGAAACAACAATGAACAACATTGCAATTCTCGTGTTAAAATACGACAGCAAGTACGAAAAGAAAATAAACAATGAGTTGTAATTGATTCAATTTCGTTACACAAAGAACTTGAATCTAGCTAAAACCCAAAAAACATACTAAAATTAAACCCAGGAAAAAAATGTCATGCAACAAAGCTGATCACCTACTGTGACTGTGAATCCACCACAAAATATTACTCCGGGAGTTTCCGTCGTCGACACTATTCAAGCTCCTAATCTTCTTCAAAGCGCCTTGTGTGTCGTAAATCCCTTGTAACGCATATACAAATCCCTTCCATCCTTCGGTGACTTCTGTTCTATTGAGCGCCGGCAATGCCCAACTCACGAGCTCGTTGGCATACCCTGCATCGGAGAACAGAACCTCGGTGACTGGCAAAACAGGCAGCATTTGAATTCCGAGTCTGATTTCTTTTGCCTCCGCGGTAGCGAACCAAAGTCCGGTGTCTCTCTTGGTCGCCCATAAAACTCCCACTACTCGATTTTCCTTTGCGAAAGCTTCCGGGTAAATTCGATTCTCTCCGCCCTCTCTTACGTGCCACCACATTTGAGCTGCCTGTATTTCCAAGGCAGTGAGTAGCGATCCCGTGGCCTCAAGTTGCGCATCTTTATAGGCTTTTCCCATCAAAGCAGCTGCGTAGTAAGCATTGACCGCCTCACTCGTGCTCTCTTGATTCCTCCCGTCTGCGAATTCTGTCAACCCACCTGCCCACGAGTGCAATTTATAGAGATCAAAGGATCTCAGACGCGGGTAATTTGGATTCGATCGTTCATCCTTGTTGAGAAAATCCTCCACGAGCGAGTAAGCTTGAGACTTGTACTTCTGCCGCCATGCAGGATCAATCTTTGCTAACACGGAAATTCCATATATAAAGTACCCCAGATGGTAATGGTGATCAGCATAAACGCCAAACCCGAAATCGGCACCCTGATCAGTTAATCCTTGCTTGGTAACAAGTCCACCCCATTTTTTATCATGCAAAAATCCGTTGCCACTAAAGCTACCATCCAACCATGGCTCTATTTTCTCCTCCAAGAATGTCCTGATCGCCGGGATCGCATCAGGACAAGCTACCTCCTTGGCTATCACAGCCAGCCTTGCTGCTCTAGCAACCAATTTCCCATAAAAATATGAAGATGTAGTAGAAGCTTCTGTTGAACTAAGAGCGTCAACATCTCGACGAAGTGCAGATATGATTTCGGGGAACGAATCTTTTTGCACACCCCGTACAGAATTCCAAGTGACTGGAATAGGCTTCGATGCTAACATCCACGAATCGCCAACAACACCAACTAAATCGCCGTCAATGCTTTTATACCTAAAATCCTGCAAAACAGTAGCATTGGATAGAAGCTTAATATGGAGAGGATGAGCAAGCATAAGCAAATCTCCACCTTCCTTTTCCCATTTATATGTCAAAGTATTGGTGTTTTGGAGCACAGCTGCACCAGAAACTGGGTAACAAGAACAAAAGTGATCGAGAATTGCCTCTGATTTTGGGTCAGGATCCGGTATTACAGCAAATCGAATAATCCCGGAAAAAGCTTTAAAAGTTAGAGTGGATGGTCCGCTGTCAGAGAAATCGGTTGGAATGGATGTGTATATTAGCCATGTCTGATTGTTGTCGAGCTTGATGATGAACTTGGTTTTTGAGCCACTAGTTGGTGATGATGAGACAATTGTATGAGCAGTTGATATAGTAAGCGCAGAGGGGCGATAAAGAAAACCGGTAAGAAAGGGGCTGCCGCGGACAAGGAAGAAGCGGAGGTTGGAGGAGGGAAAGTCCAATGTCACACTGAGATCATTGAAGTCAGAGATTACATGGTGGTCGTTGTTGTTTGGAGCTTTTCCGGTGTTTGTTTTCGAGGCAGATATGGTGAGATCGGGTTCAAACGGGGCTGTGGATATGATGGTAGATGTGTAGGAAAAAGACGGGTATGCGATAGATAGGGAGGAGTTGGATGATTTGATGGTGTAGGGATGGATGTACTCGGGTTGGTCGCCATTTTTGAGGACAAAGTTTTGGAAGAAAGAGTAGTTGGTGGGGAGTGGAGTTGAGAGAAGTTTTGGGGCGAAGAAGGTTGAAGGGTCGGGGAGGACGGTGGATTGAGCTTCCGGGAAGAGGAATGGGGCGGGGGAGGCCTGCGGAATCAAAGCGGAAAAACAGACTATGCAGACGAAGAGAGCAAGAGAACAGAGCATGCTTGCCATGAGGTCTTAATTTTGGTTCGTAAACTTGTAAATAATCAACCTTTTCGATCGGTATCTATTATATATAGGGATGCTTTTAATATGTTCCTAGTTTACGTGGGAAACTTCCATGATTACGGCTTTCCTCAACAACTAATTACACGTTTTGAAAACTAGGAAAGTTTGTGAGGTTTTTTGTTCTCCTTGGCAAATGTGTTTTGTGTACTTAGTAATTTTGGAAGGAAAAGAAAAAAATGATAGGTTAAGTATATTTACTATGTGGAAGTAGTAGATTGCTCTCGTGGATATTGTTTTCTTCTTCAATTCATAGCGCGTTTGGTTCAATTCCCCTCATTCTTTTAATGTAACTTAGAATAGGAATATCGTTTGTAATAATTAAGAAAAAAATTAAAAAAAAAAAACAACTTTACAATGGGAGAATTTCAAACTTACCAATTTGCCTGCATCTACCCCCACACGTACGGTACAATTTGGAGTTTTTAGCTTTATTTTCAGGTCAAAAAGCTCAAATGCAACCTAACCCAAAGAGAGAAATCTTATGGGAAAAGTCACATAGATCACCTACATTGCAAACCACATCACATAGATCACCTACATTGCAAACCAAAATCAGAGAGCAATTACTTTACACTTGCACAGACGTTCATCTCATGATTCTCATCCGCTTCTCAACCACCTCACCCAACGCACTCTCCAACCTCATTGCCATTCCGTGTCACTTTCCAGTCCCCAAGCTCATCCTCCCCGTAAAATCTTAGCTCTCCGATGTCGAAGAGGGGGAGAATGAGGAGGGATACCAAGACGAGGACATGTCCACGGAAACATGTCATGTTTTAATATATCAAGATCAACTTCCTTTACATGAAATGCTTTAATTTACCTTGCTCTCTCATTTCAAATTCAGTTGCCTGAGACGTCTAGAACCTTCTTACTTCATCCGCATCATCTCATGTGACCACTATGTATCAACATATATAATCAGTGCAGTACACCACCATTTATCGCTTTGAAGATAGAATGCGTTATAAGTTGCTTTGAGTGCATCCGAACTTCATAAAAGGAGTGAAGGTGTAAAACGAAGCCGGCGAAGATGATTGCTTCAAACTCTTCTATATAAACATCATACTCTCTGTAGATTCATCAGGGGATATACCAATAAATTTTTAATTTTAATTTATAACGTGGTTGCATCCTCTAAAATTCTTTTATTTTTATTTATTCATCTCTTTGTATGAAAATAAAAAGATCTACAAGCCTTTGTTCACCAAAAGCCTCTATGCACAAGCCGGCATGGTTGTGTTTGGAATGTGAACAAATACAATAGAGAATGGCGCCACGGTAGTTGGATCTGATAGCCTGACTGTTATCGGTTCCAAGGGTGGGATATCCCCAGATGAATCTACACTAAGTGCTTTCCCATTTAGTAGCATTACTTTGCTCTGCAAGTCCCCATCTTGAGCTGTTAGATGGTATTCTTCCCTTACATCATCACTATCTTTCGAACTCTGAAGGCTTTCAGAACTCACAGGCCTGCCAGTACTATCAGTCGAAACTTGGACTTGAACCGTAGTGTTACTGTCTAGGTTGATGAGGAGCACTGTGATTCCTTTCTGCATAAATCAATTACTTAATTAGGTTAGTCTCCTAACAACTGATACTATTAGCGAGAAACGATTAATGAATCAAACAACAGAAGGGAAAAAAAACCACGTGATAGCATAACCTTAGCTTAACGGACTAGCTAATTAAGCATAACCTTTATGTTTGATCTATGTGAAATTTTGTCCAGTTTAATGAATGCTTACTGTCTTCTTTGAACAATGAGCATAGGCACGTATCTTCTTCGTCCCAGAGAAGCTTGTGGACAGGGCCTTGTTTCCCATTAAACGATGCCAAAGAAGAGCACTGTAATAATCAGGATTTGGTTGAAAGGTGTTGGTGTCAAGGAGCCCATAATTTCCACCAATCAATGTCTGTCTGCAATATGTTTTGGTGTCATAAGATGCTGCCAAACCAAGCTGGTCTAGGTACCTGTTTGGTTGGTAAAAAAATTACGTAACCTATTTTCATCACATACGTAAAGACTAAAGAAGGAGAAATCAGTTTCGAGGACAAGTTTGATTACCAGAAACTAAACACAAAAGCATTTGTAACGAGATTATGGCCACTGTTGTAAGCACCTCCGGCTTCACCAACCCATGCCACTGCTGAAGTGTTTGATGTCTCAACAAGGTTTTGTAGGCTGCTGAAGGTCTGCGAAATACCATCGAGAACATCTGGATCCAGGATCTTGTCAACGAGATCTCCAGCACTACCTTAGTTAATACGAGACAAAGAAAAAGGCAAATTGTCATTCCACAAGTTGAATTTCCAGAGAAGGAATGTGATTTTGAAAAGCGCAGATTAATTAGCTATGTTAATTAATATACCTGGACCAAGATTATATATGTGGTGAGTGATTACTTTAAGGGAAAGAGGAGTTTTATGAACAAATTCTGTGAACCAATTGGCATCAAAGAAGCCTCCTGGTGCTAAGACTAGTGGCTTTGATCCATAATCTGCATAAATTTTCTGCAGTATTTCATGGAGAGTGTGTGTGTCTGCTGCATATTGGTCTGCTGAAACTTTTGTTCCAACTCCATTCCCACTCAGTTCATTTCCTGAAATTTATTCCAAGTATAGCTTTAGTTGCGCATTTGTACCGACAATTAATGTGTACAAATTTTGCAAAAGACTTGTAACTCAAGTGGTTTAAAGTAGTTAAGCCCTGTCGAATATCGCAAGTAACCAAATAAAATGTGTAAAAGTTCTTACCAAGTTCCCAACCATGAATTGTGTATCCCTTGTCGACTGTATATCTTATTAAGGATTCTGCGTTGGTTGAATTCCAAGCACCCGTAGCAGCACCATCAGAGTCTATGTTTCTACCTATGAGTGCATTTAAACCAAAAATAATAATAGCCCTGTTTCAAAAAAAAAAAATTATATCATGTTATGGTTAATTAATATAGTGATATTGTTTCATGAGAAGATTTAAGTATAACTAAGGGGGAAATTATACCTAGTTTTGTTGAAGAAACTGTTTAGTTGGTCCCATCTAGGCATTGGTAAGTAACCTTGAGAGAAACCAAACAATTGTGAACCATCTTTGACAAATGAGGTGGAAGGTGGTTGACTTCCATCTGTCAGGTATGTGACTTTATCTTGTAAAGTGCCACCCAACCTAATTTTCAAGGGTGAAAATGCTGCAACAAAATAATGGAATTAAACACTTCTGTTAGTTAAGACTGTTTTGGATTATCTATAATATATATATAGGGATGTGATATCCACACATCATTTTTTACTTCTTACATACCCTTCTAATTTTCGACCGTCGAATCGAATAAATTGAAGAAAATCAAGATACAGAAATCAATAAGGGGTGTGTAGGAAATAAAAAATGGTGTGTGGATAGCACAACCCCTATATATATTGTCTTTGTGTGTATAAGTTGAAGCAATGACTTGTTTACCTTTTATAGCATTTAAAAATATAGCATTGTCAAGATCCTACCAACAATTGAAAAACAAGAAAATACATATTAGAATTAGTAAATAATATAGTTATGAAATAATTAATTAAATAAAAAGAATAAAAAATGTGTAATAGTAAAGGGGGGGAATTATGCTTCTTTGTTTCTTTTGCCCAAAAAAATAAAAGAGATATTATGATTCTTGATAAGCATCATCTTTTTCTTAACCTTTTTCTGAAAGTTGCAATTTCGTGCATAACCTTTTTCTGAAAGTTGCAATTTCGTGCTAAGAAATGAGAACAGCATCTTGGGTGGGTCAGTTGTACTAGTTGACAAATCATAACCAAACCAACAGGATCCTCTCTCCGGATCTTTTTGGTAAGGATCATGGAAATTTATAAATCGTGTCCATTTATCATACATTGTACGGTCAGTTTTTATCAAGTACTGTTTATGTTTATTTTTAAATAAAAATATTTAAAATGATTTCTGACCGTAAGATGTATAATGAACGAACATGATTCACGAATCTCCAGATCATTACAAAGAAGATCCGATGAGAATCTGGACTCATAACCAAAAAGAATAAAGCTAAAATATGAGTGTTACTGTAGACTTGTAGTGATCATAAGTATTAAATTTTTAACCATGCATTCTGAATTCGAAACTCTTTAACTCTTATATTATTGTAATAGTTTTGCTCTCGTTGATCTCCCTAATAAAGTAAAACTAAAAAAAAAAGTAAAGGTATTAACATCATAATCCTCTAACTTTTAAGGGTCAAACTGAGAAGGCCATTACAAACATTGGCTGGTTCAACACTTTTTTTTTCTCTAGATAAATTGCGGTTTAATACTGTCAGGAAAAGGTTTAGCAACAACGTCAATCAATGTACGGCGGAAAACTACCGTCAAATTAAATTTTAATAGTGCAGCAGCTGTTAAATGAATATTAGGAGATTCAAACCAAAATGGGTAGTATTTGACTAACTGTTGTGGTTAGTAAGTTAATACAATGCTAACTACTACTACTTTGAACTATACAGAACACAGAAAACAGAGACCTCTATTGGATACGCAGAGTTGAAGCAATGACTGGTTGGCAAGTTAATAAAGTGCTAACTACTACGCACTTCGAACTATAGTATACTACACATGACATAAATTGCACAAAAAAAAGGAGGATATGTAATAGGCTTACCAGATTGAGAAGAGAAGCAGAGCCCCAACTACAAGTTCCGTAATCACATTTCTGAGGAGGCCACCAATCAATTGTGGCACAGATAAAGTCATCATCTGTAGCTCCAATTGCAGCTGTTTTATTCACAAAAAGGGTTTCTTCGGTGCTCAATGAAGCCACTGAGATTGATGACTCGTGGCTGTGAGTTACCCAGTACAGCCCATAGCAAAGCAATGAAAGAATCACCAGAGAAGGCATACCTTCACACATGGAAAATGAACAAGAAACAAAAACAAGTTTCCTCTGCAGTTTCTTTGTTTCTGTATTGGTTTTAATGATGGGGTCGGAGTCTCTTACAAGTTCTGCAGATTTGGTTTTAATAATGGGGTTGGATCAGATGTGGTTGTGATGTTTGTGGGATAGTGGGTGGATAGAATATTATGGACGAGAAGAAACAACTGGGGAAGCTTGCGTGTGAGTGAGTGCTTTTCGCTTTCATGGTGTCACACTTTAATTTAGTCTTGAAAAGCAATCCATGTTACAAGAAGATACAGTCAAATTATGAGAGAGACGACAGAAGACTCATTTTTATAATATTAGTATTGCCTCAATTTGTTAATTATCACTTGTATTGTACTATATGTGTGAAGTTCACAAAAGTCTCAGCATTAGTTGAATCATAACAACGATAATGTCCCTAACTTGTTAATTACCATATGAATAGTTCGATATGTGTGGAGTTTTACCACAAATGCCTCGATACTAGTTGGACTGAGATTAAGATGTCTAAACTCTTCTTTTTCTCTGTCTCTGCCCGATGTGGGATAATTCAACACGTCCCCTCATGGGACCCCATTAGTGGGTCACACATGGGAGATCCACACATCGACAACCACATGGAGCCAAGGGGACTCACACAACACACGTGACCAAGGGACCCATCATCGTCACACAAGGCCAAGGTGACCCACCCATCATATGGTAGTGCTGGCCCGCTCTCTAGCTCTAATACCATGTCGAATTACCGCTTCCAATAACATCGATATCGTCCTCAACTTGTTAATTATCACATGCACAATCCAATAGGTATGAGATTTTATCACAAAATGTCTCAGTATTAGTTGGACTGAAATTATGATATTTAAACTCTGCTAAAAACAAAAATTAATTCTTATTCGCACACTCAATTTGTCATTCTGCATTCGAAACTCAATATTTCATTATCGTAAAACATTCACAAAAACAGTTAATATGAACTATAAAAAATGTGTTATGCACCCCCGCAATTTAGTTACATTCACAAAAGAACGGAGAGTTCTGAGATTGTGAATAGCATTTGCCCAAACAAAAAATATCAAGATAAGTTTCAAGTATTATCGAACGACTATGTCAAAACCTACTAAAAATGCCTTGTGTACAAAAGGCCAGAAAGGATTTTTATTCACCACTTGTCCCATTTGCCGTCTTACATAAAAACGAAATCCCAATGCCAATTTCTTCCCAGTCATTTTCTGCGCACAAAAAGCCAATCCAATTCCATTGAGGAGGGCTCAATGGAAAAGACAAAGCCAAACCTTCCAATCCTTCTTTATTAGGCCTTTCTGTGGTTTTTTCTCGTGTTTTCTTTGTTGTTGTATTGTATTTCCAATTTTGTTTCATCTTTTTACTAAATTATCTCATTTGACCAAAAGAATATCAAAATGTTAACACTAGCATATACCCTTCGTAATATTTAGTGTAAGTTCTTACTTACAACATATCATACATAAGACAACGTACTCGATCCCTTACTTCTAAGTTACGAGAAAGTTTTTAAGTAGAATAAATTAAAGTAGTTTAGAAGAGAATTGTTGAGAGTGAATTTAGCATCGGAAAAATGAGAGACCTTGTATGCACCAATAATTAGTTGAATTACTTTCCATATTATCAATTAGTTTAATGGGAATCTCAACATTCTTTATGGTGTTAGAGCAACTTGTCTCATTGCAGACATGTAAATTATGGCGAAATAAATATAAATAAATATTCATCAACAAATTAAAATTTTGACATGTCAGGGCTTACGTGGAACGTACCATAGGTCACTCAATTTGTGTGAAGCCCACATATATGTCAGGGTTTACGTGGCACTCACCCTAATTTTGACATGCCAAGAATCTCATGTTTACACTTGTGTGAAAGCCAACAGTCACAAGTGCTCCATGTCACTCGATTTGTATGTTGTCCACATGTTAAGTTTGAAAGTTCACTACGTGTGAAGGGGCGTGTTGAGAGTGAATTCCTACATTGAGGAAATGAGTAACATTTCATATGTTTATAAGAAATTATGTTACTTCATATATTGTCAATTTTTTTTTTATAGTGAAACTTCAACTTTCTCTAAGATATGATGGTTCTAACTTCTAAACCTCTAGTTGGTTTCATCAAAGATCATAAAAGCAAAAATATAATGGTTCTAAACCTCTAGTTGGCTTCTTCAATGAACATGAACCAAAATACTGTTGCCATAAAAGATTGTAAAAAGAAACTACAGACCAGCATATATTTGCTGGATGCAAACGAAGTAGCTCGTACCTTATTTATTATATGTTCAGTTGCTATTAAAATATTAGAAACCCAAGACAAATGTCTGAATTATAAGATCACTAGGCAACCAAGGCAGGTCTCAATTGTGTTTGTAGTCTTCGGGGGAGGTACTCCTCCAATCTTTTGGGTGGAAACTGGGTAAGCCCTTATTTGGTCAAAGGCTTTCTATTATTTTAAAATATATACGTTCTAGGTACAATCATTATTGTTAGTGCCTTGACCCATATGGAAAGTGATTCGGGACCCAGAATCATTTATGTGGCGGAACACCTCTATGTTTTTTTTTTTCTTTAAAGTACATCGATATTTTTATATTAAAGAAAAATAAAATTCGGTTAATCCACATAATAGGTAACTTAATTTGATATCAAATTTGTCATCCACGATATTCGAAACCTCACTTCTAAATAAAGAGGAATGCTACCAAACTATAGTACTGAATGACGAAACACTTTCTATGTTCTTTCCAAAAAATATTTTAAAAAAAAGTCATTTTAACGACTTTATCGAGTAGCTTATCAAAAGGTGTTTTTTTTCATTCAAATTTGGATTGTGACAAGGTAAAATTTCAGATTTCAACAAATTAAAAGTGCGTTTATTGACTAGATGTAAAAGAAATCTTTTAACAAGAGGGATCCTTATTTTTAAAAAAAATAGGAATATTTTCTTGACCGTTGGATTGACTTTAATGAAATTATGTGGTTGAGATTAAATCACAGGTCACACAATCTCAACCACACAATTTTATTAAAGTCAAATCTAACAGTCAAGATGGTGTTCTCATTTTTTTTGAAAAATGAGGATCTTTCTTATTAAAGGAGCCGCAAGATAAGTAACTTTCATATGCAAGAATAAAAGTGTGATAAGGATAAGCAATAATTAAGTCCTAACCCAAAAGGTTGGATGGAATAAGTTGTAACCAATTAAAACAGATTAGTATGTTGTTTATTGTGTCAAAATATGAGATGGATAAGACTGGACATTATGAGTTATGAATTTGCAATACAGTGGGTTACCTAACCCATCTTTACACATATGTTACAAGTTCTGTTTTACAAATCCCTATCAATCCAATTATATCCCTAATATCCAATTTCATCTACCCCACTAGACGAACCCTTTAGGATAGAGTGTTCTTCAGTACGACTCCACCTCTAGCATTAGGGATTCGGGTTTAGGAGTCAAAAGAAGAATTCAGGGTTTGGGTTTGGATCGCTTCAAGTTCGAAGTCCTGAATCTAGGTTTAAGTGTATGAGGTCCAAGTTTGGTGTTTGGATTTTGTATTCGACCTTGAGTCCAAGATCTAGTTTCGAGATCCAAGACTTCGTATTCAAGGAACATGCCCGATCCGAGTTCTAAGGTTCGAGGTTATCGCAAGGAGTGAGAGAAAATAACACAATGTGTTCTAAAAAAACTATATGCATTTGTTCAAAAAACAAAAAAAAAATGATTTAGTATGCTTTATTTCCTTCATGAATCATAAAGAACTACTCATTTCTTTGGAGCTCGATAATGTAATCTAATAATATTTTGGTTTATATTAATCTAATCACTTTATTGTTTTTTTGTAAAAAAAAAATTGATAGAGGAAGGGAAAAATCCTATCAAAGTCTTGGCAAGCCCAGGACATAAAAATAACGAAGAAAATCAAGGGAACTAGAAATTGACAATAAAACTAAATTAAGCAATCTCAGTAAGCACTTGGCATGCTAATATTTGAACAGGTGATGTATAGAAAAATAAAACCTGGAAGTAAACATGTGAAGAAAAATTAAGCTCAAAGGAGTAGGAGAAATTAAGCACTTAGCATGCTAACATATGAACAAGTGAGAATTCACTAGAAAGATGGAGAGCCCAATCAACCTCTCTCCATTAAGGCAGAGAGAAGAAAAATCGATCATTTTGCGTTTAGAATGATCATTAGTTTCACACCCATTGATTATCCCACTTTAGTTATTCAATTTGTAATTAAAATGGTGCAAATGCATCTTTAATCTCATTCTCTACAAATGCATTTTTGGATGTTTATATTTTCTTCATTGCGTTTAAGCTTCGAATAGTTTAGAATAGTCATATCGCTTATAATAAAATATTGATCATCAAACTCGTTAGTTATGTGTCTAATTAAATACGATAGTACATGTAAAATACATTAACATTTATCATTATATGTTTGATACACCCATATAGTTAGTAAAATTCGGATGTTAATGTTGTGGTACATGAAAAATATGTACGTATATTATTGACCAACAACTTTGCTAAACAAATACTTTGAAAATTTTGGCCATTTTTAATAATCTTAAAAGAAAAATTATTACAATTATTTATTTATTTATTCAATAATATGTTAAAAATATGTGTAGACTACACGAATTTTATATGGAATATTGTTGGAACCATATTCGCGCACCACTGAGTGGAGGAGATGCACAAACTTGATTACCTGTAAAAGAGCAAACGATCGTAAGACAACCTAGGCACCAGTGGGGTACCAACCAAAGGCTCTCTGACGGTTAAGTTAGTAAGCAATTTTTAAGACTCAACTAGTGGGCTAGAGAATAAAGTATGTAATAATTGCGTTACCATAGATGAACCTATAAATAGAATGATGTATTTATACTGGTAAAAAAGAGTTATTTTAGATTTAAAATCTGAATTAAACAGGGAGAATCCAAGAAGATATTTAGGAGTGATATTCTATTAAATACTTTTACTTCTATATGTACAAGTACATCCCTTCTAGACAATGAATTTGAAATAAATTTTATCGTGGAGCCTTAATTACAACCCTTCTTGCATTTTCTTCTTTATTTGGTACAATGGTTTTACCATATAACTTACCATGCATTAATTTTTCTACCTTTTTGTTACCATACAAGTTCTTATAAATTGGGTTTTGTTGTGAAACATTTTTATCAAACAACAAGGCCAGCCAAGAAATAAAAAAACATTCTTGTTTGTCTCCAGTCCAATGGCAGCTACTATCCTCGGCCTGGTTTTCATTTGCAGTCTCATTGTAGGAGCTAAAGCTCCACTTCCACATTTTTCACTATAATTCTTTGAAATATTGCTTAAGGCATAAACCAGCTGCCAGTTATCAGTATCTAGAATGATTTATGCATTTTTCAATTTTCAATTTTTTGTATGCAATCCAAACCCTTCAATTTTCACTATATGGAGCTGTCAATTTTCCTTCGGAACTTTAATTTAGCCGATTACTCCTTTGAACTTTTATAATTGGACAATTTTCCCCTGAACTTTAATTTCCCCCTAAATCGTAAAATTCAAACAAAAGTATATGGAGTGATCAACTGGCGGAAGGGAAGAGGAAGAAAAACAATATACCATCCATATTAGGAATATAAAACTAATAAATTTTTTGCAATTATAAAATTAAGGTACAGGAAAAAAATTGGTCTATTATAAAAGTTTATGGGATAATCGATTAAAATTAAAGTTAAAAATGGTTGAAATTAAGGTTCATGAAAGAAATTAGTAGCTCCTTACAAGTTTGGGGAGAAAATAACGTACTTTTTAATTGTTCCAGTTACTTTTAATACTCTGGCCACGATTGTAATTCATGTAGCATTATTCTTATATATATGTTCCATAACATTGCAGGTGACAGCCAACGTTGCAGGGAGGACAAGTTCCTTTCAATTAAACAGTCTGCAACGGGGAAGCTAGTCAAAAACAAGAAACAGTGGAACGTAACGATCTCTAATGACTGTGATTGTACTCGATTGTACACTAAGCTATCTTGCCGTGGATTTAAAACTGTTGAAGGCATTGATCCTGAAATCTTGAGCAAATCTGGTAGCCAGTGTGACCTCCAAAATGTCCATCCAATCTATGCCCGTGATAAACTCAATTTCACCTACGTTTGGGATACTGCATTTCATTTTAAGCTACTATCCTCCACGATTGCTTGTTCTTGAGTGAAACTTGTTTCTTGATCGTGTTAATCGATTTGAACAATGTAGTCTCCCTGGCTTTTATTTATATAATTGGAGTTTAATTTTGTGTTATTATAAGTGGTGACATTCTCTTGTTATGTTGCTTATGTTGTCAAACTGTCTACATCTTATAATCAATTAAGCAAGTTCACATTAGAATTTATTTTCAAATAATTATTTTTGTCGAACATTGCTTCGGCATCAAATGGTTTAACGAATCCGTAAGCATTTTCCTCGATCAACCATATATTAATCATGTCGATAATAATTTGGATACGACTTCAATGTTGATAGGAATCATTCGTGTCTAGGGGAAATGTCAATCTTCCTGCAAAGCGTCAAGAAAATATATTGCTTCTGGCGATATATTAGAATCTGATTTTATTGCCTTACATAGTTGTCAATCTGATTGGAAAAAAAAAAAAAAAAGTTGTCAATCTGAATTTAAGACAATGAATCTGTCCTTTACTAACGGGGATTTCAATTTATTCAATGTGGAGTGGATTATAAAAGACAACACTTTAAAAGAAAATAAAAAACTTCATCATAATCTTCGAAAAAGATTATTAGTATCTTAACTAAAATTAAAACTAAATTCAATGGCTTAACCTCTATGTCAACAAGCATACTCCACCTCATATTTTATTTGTTTTTATAAGGTTTTATTGTTTTTTTTTTTCCTTTCTATAATACCGCTTCCACATATGGTAATATATTTTATATTTATCATTTCATATTTTTCGGCCTAATTTGAAAATCCAAAAAACAATAATTTCTTAACTGGATATATAAGATATGCACTTCACTTAGTAGGTATTGATTTCTTTTGTTTTGGTTTTATAAGAATTACAAAGTTGAAAGGTTAGATATGGCTACTAATTATTATAAAATTGGAATAATAAAACCTTTGTATAACGTTAAAACGAAATTTCTTTCGATGATATTGTTCTGGTACTTCTAGACTAACCGAAGTTTGAATTTCTTTCCTTGTGGTTTCTCAACACTGCTCAAAGTGTCGCTGCATCACTTCCAACAGTGGGAGAGATTAAGGACTGAACTTGGAAGAAGAAAAATCAAACACAGCACCTTCAATGCAATATTTATTTTCAAACAAATGATACTTGAAGGAGAAAAACCGAACACAAGACGTCCAGTGCATGAGCACTTGTAAAACAACTAAGGGGGTGTAGTCGATTTGAATTTCGGATTTTAATAAACTTTTTAAGTGATAGATTTCAAACAATTTTAATAGACTCTACAATTCTATATAAATTTTGGCAGATTTATATGAATTTCCATGCAGATTTCTATGGATTTGTATAGACGTTTTCTATGAATTTCTTAAGATTTTCAAAAAGAAAATAATATTTGATGTCAAAAAATTAAATAAAAAAGAGTGATCCCATCCCTCTAATTAACAAAAATCCAAGAAATCTCTTTCTTCCTCCTGCCCATTTTCCTCTCTTGCGTGCCTTTCAATGGCTTCCAAAGAGAACGCCTTCCAATGGCTGAAGCACCAAAAGCCAATAGTATCGAAGAAAATTCGATACATAAAGCCCTAACTTTGGCACAAAACAGTGAAGCTATTTTTTAAATTATTTTTTATGAAATTTTAATTGATTATTGAATTTCTTAGAAATGTTGGGCAAGTTGGAATCTGGGCGGTACACCCAATCGGATCAGGAGCTGAAAATGTTAACAAGTAGAGAACAGTGCAGGAAATTAAAGGGAAGAAAAGGGTAGAAATTGAGGTAAAGGGAAGAGAGGATTCTTTCATTCATTCATTAACCCTATACGGCTGCGATTTACACATTCATACCAAGTCAAGACAAGACAAGGTAATTGTTAACAAAAGGCCCGTAGCTGAAAGAGAGGAGAAAGGCTCAACATGGAGGTTTTAGTTGGTTTCTTTGAAGTGGGTTTTGGAATTGGAATATGGGTTGTGATATTGGCTTGGTGAATTCTGATCGATTTGAATGCGAATGGATCCAAAGGGCTGCCATGAAATTCTTGCTCTGCATCTTCTTCCTGGCATTCACCTTGGCCTACTCTGCATTGCAATCCACCAACTCGGCTTTTGTTTGTTTATGGGTTGAGAAATGTGGCCTACACTGTAGGATTATTGATGCCCTTTGGTGATTTATTATACCAAGCACCTTTAAATCCATCCAAATCCTTCACTTACTAAAATCCTAACAAATCTTTGATATTTTCACTATACTTAAATTTAGATATTTTCTTTAAAATTTTAATTGACTATCCTGGATTTCAATTTTATTATTTAAAATCCTTTAAAATCTTAATTTGACTATATTATAATTTCAATCTTTTAAAATCCTTTTTTAAAATCTAATTGACTACTTTTAGATTTTAAAGTCTATTAAAATCCTATGAAATCCTAATTTGACTACACCCGAATTTTAAGCTACACACATGTTAAAGACTTAATTGTTAAAAACGCAATAAAAAAATGAACCTAAAATATCTAATTCAATAAGAAAATGAAAGCAATTATACTTTGATTTGCATCAATTGAAAACATTATTTTGGGATGAAAAAAACAGCTTAAACATCTCTTCCCCTCTCAATCACATTTAACGTTAGAGGAAAGTGGCTTGAATGGAAACTCCGTGTCCCAAGCGTAGACGAAGTCAACTTCATTAAATGGTGTAAGGAATGAGCCATTGTTGAGGAGACACTCATTCCCAGATCTGAGCAATGTCACTGGGTTTTCGACTTCAACGGTTTGAAATCCATTGCAGTCTAATGTCACACTCCCTTGCAGACATGGGCATGCATTCAGTACCCTCACCTGAAACTCTGGCTTTGCTTGCACCAACTTCCCTGTTTTCTCTTGTCTAATTTGCAGGTCGATCGTAGCGCACTTTTCTTGGCACATTCCTGTGAGATTTTGAGAATATATACTTCAGCGTTTCTTACCTTTGCCAAGAAGGGTGATCTCAGTGCGTGTATATAAAAGGTGTAGTGTTAATTTCAGAAAGAAAAAAAAAAAAACATAATTAGTATATAACATTCGTTGTTTGCAGGAATTTACACGTAAAGAGTCCTATAGAACTTGGGACATTTGTATTACATCGAGTCCAAGTTTAATCGAGAAAACAAAAATAGAGGGTGCCAAAGCAATCAATATATTAAAGCAATTACGCAACTATTGTACCTTCGTTAATGAGACTGAAAAGAAGAATCACAATGAAGGACTTGACCAAGGTAGCCATCTCGGAGAAATTTGTGCGTTTCGGAACTGAAATTCTTTGGGGAAGATGGATGGTGGCTGCGTTCATAGTCTGGTTTATATACAGTAACCGACAACTATGTAAGGCATAAAATCAGAATTTTTTGGCAGAAACAGAAAGATCAGATTTTTTTTGTCAGAGACAATAAATTATATTGAATCTTTGATTTCTTGACCGGGTTTCGTAAATACTCAATGTGGAATGAAATCTGCACGACAATACCTTAAAGAACAATCTGTTATATTATATATATAATATTTAATACATCTGTTATAGTATATTTTTGGGTCTACATAAATCCCAAACCGTTGCTCTATTTCGTATTCATACGTTAAGTATTGGTGAAAACCCCTTCAAATTGCCCACTGAAACCGTTAGCAAAGGTGTGGATGGTCCTATTTTTCATCACATCGACTCAATAACGTGAAGAAAAAGATAATAAAAATTTTGAGGGCTAGTTTGGTAACACTAAACAAAACAATTTGAAGTATTGTAAAATTGTTGTAAGCCTATTTGACTGAACTATTCTAACGGAATAGAGAGGGGGAGGCCGGTGGCAATAAGAGAGATATTTAATTGTGAGGTGTGTGTTGTATCATCACATTGTGCCTTTATTTATAGTAGTAGGATAGATTAAATCCTTACCTTTTTAGGATTACAACTCTAATAGGATATTAACTACTAAAGGGAATATTCAAAGATATCCCTAGATACACTAGGATTTACACAATCACATTCCTATTCTAAATATGACTGCAACACTCTCCCTCGAGTGTGTAAATACTCAAACTAAATATCGCATTAGATCTTCAGCAGATAATGTAGAATAGTTGATGAAGCTGGTGGCACACCAGGCGAATGTGAGTCTCAAATTTAAAGAAAGTATGCATTGGTAGTAAAACTCACAAAACCTCATTATGATAAAACCTAAGGTAGGTGAAAAACCCATAGACTAAGGAGAAAAGTGAGAATTATGCATAATGTCTAAAAACAAACGTCAAATAGGACGAAAGTAGTGAACTCAACAGAGTATGATTATCCCAAGATGGGTGCCTCATCAAAACCTCGTTAGGTAGCAAAAACCCAGTGAAAAAAATACTCTTAATCGTAAGAAAAAGAGTACATTAAGATCAAATGAGTAAGAGTACATTAAGATCAAATGAGTATGCTTCAAGATACTCCCCCTAAGTTAAACATAACTTCCAAATAAGAGAACTACAAGCAATTCAACTCAAATAATTTACGTATATTGATTCCTTGGACGAGCTTCTGAAAAGTCGACTTGGGCAATAACTTGGAAAAGAGATCGGCCAAGTTGTCCTGGGAACGGATTTACTTGACTTCAATGTTCTAATGCTGTTGTTGCTAGTGAGAATAAAAGAACTTCGACACTATGTGTTTGGTGTTGTCTCTCTTGATGTATCCCTTCTTTAACTGCTCGATACATGCTGCATTGTCTTCAAAGATTGTCGTATGAAGGTCAACGACGAAAGTAAGACCACTAGTGCTTCGAATATGAACATAACTGCTCTTAACCTGAAGCACTCACGTGATGCTTCATACAGGACGAGAATCTCAGCATCGTTTGAAGAAGTCGCAACTAGCGTTTGCTTGGTAAACTTCCAAAATGTAGCAGTGTCTTCAACGGTAAAGACATAGCCCGTTTGAGAACGTGCTATAGCAATTATACATCTATTTTACCTTTGTTAATGAGACCAAAAAGGAGAATGACAATAAAGGACTGGACCAAGGCAGCCATTTTGAAGAAATATGTGTGTGCTAAAGATCTTTAGGTACTGAAATACTTGGGGGAAGATGGATGGTGGCTTTGTTCATGGTCTAATCTAATTTATATAAAAATATGGAAGGGGATTCAAATCGACAACTATGTAAGGCAATAAAATCAAATTCTAATATATCGGCAGAAGCAATAAATCAGTTGATTGAGGGCTTGTTTGGATGTGCTTTTAAATTGACTGAAAATGCTTTTGGAGAAAATGTTTTTAGATTCCAAAAGCACTTAAAGTGTTTTCTGCAAGAAGTATCAGCTATGTGCTTCTTCTAGGAGGCATTTAAGTGTTTTTTAAGGATTTACTTGCATCTTTACTAAAACTTGATTCTAAAAACATTTTCATCAAAAGTGTTTTCAGTTATTTTAAAAGCACATTCAAACAAGCTCTGAATCTCTCCTAAAGTTATTTATGTACCCTAGGAATTAATGTTGGTTCATCAAACATGTGCGTTATACGATTGTTTTTCATCCCAAACTAATGTTTTCGATTGCCCCCAGTCAAAGGATAATTGTATTAAAGATTAAGACTCTGAACCATCATTTGGCCTACACATTTATCCAAGGCAGAATTGTAAAGCTCATTTGGTTAAAAAACTACTCATCTCATGCACCTAAAGTTATAAGACATGTTGGATTTTCTTCCTTGTTTAAAATTGTAAAATTGTTGTGCAGTCTATTAGGCTAATTTGAATCCTTTTGTTTTGGTTGGGCTTACACATTTTGGATGATCATGTTTTATTGTAGTCTCTTTTGCTAATGGAAGTGATGTAAAGACGTTTTAAGTGGAATATGGATCACGGAACAAACAAGTTACTAAACCCTAAGAAAACCAAAACTATCGTTTGACAAAAAAATAAAAAAACAAAAAAAAACCACTTACATTGAACCCAACAGACACCTAATTGGTACTCAAAAGTTAAAGCATGAATCTGTAGAATTCTAAACCATTTTATGATAGAAATTAAAAGCATTTATTATTGAGTTCATGACCATAATCTGTTAAAGCATGAACCGTATAGTTGTCTATTAAAATCCTTTTACATGCTACTGTATATAAATTAGACCGTGACACAACCTCCATCTATCTTCCACCAAGCACTTCAGTACCAAAGATCTTTAGCACGCACAAGTTTCTCCAAAATGGCTTATCTTGGTCAAATCATTCGTTGTGATTCTTCTTTTCAGTCTCATTTGCAAAGGTAGAATAGTAGTATAATTGCGCTTACATATTGATTTGCTTACGCGACTAAACTTTTACCGGAAGTAACAAATGCCCTAGCCTATAAGTTTTTCAGGACTCTCTTTATATGTATAGAAATTTTTGCATCGCGTACAAGGAATATATGTAACGTCATTCTTTCCAAAATTAACATTACGCCCTTGATGAAGCATTTCTCCCCTTATAGCAGTATGACACTTTTTTTTTACTGAACTATTTGATTCATGAAATCTGTAGGGTTTTGCTGCCTGCTCACCGTCTTTCACGGACCTCGCTATCGGTACTACACGTAGCGGGAGAGTGGTTGGAGGCAAGCCGGAATGGAATGTGGTGGTGACCAACAACTGCAAGTGTGCTCGTAGGAGCATAATCTTGAATTGCAAAGGGTTTCAGTCTGCGGAACTTGTTGATCCATCAATCTTCTTGAAGCAAGGTGGCGTGTGCCTTCTCTAAAGGGGCAGTACCTTGGCTCCCGGTGCTTCCGTCAAATTTTCCTATGCTTGGGATCCTCCTTTTATTATGTTTCCTAAATCTGCTGATATTGTTGGTGCTTGTTGAGAGATATTGAGATGGAGGCCTATAGGTTAATTTGAAGCTTTTGAACAAATAATAGCACTTCAACTTGGAATTTTTTCTACAAATTAAATAAATGCAGATTTTCTACTGCCCCAATATTTCTATTTTAATTTTTATGAACAATATTGCTTTTTTTTTTTTTTTTTTAATTTTGACAAAGAAATATTTTGTGGTTTAATTTGCCCTTATCGGTACAAAGGTTTTGGTTTACTTTCATGGCCGTTTAACCTGCGTAATCCACGTCTAGAATGATTTGCAAATTGTACATCATTTGGATGATATAATCAGAAGTAATTTTCCCCATCAATGTAGCACACATTCAATATGTTTTATTGCTTTTTTATAGTTGTCGATTCGAATGCCCTTCCGAATTTTATATAAATCAGGCCATGTATGTACACATCCACCGTCTCTCTTCAACAAAGTATTTCAAAACAAAGTGTCTTCAACCAAGTATTTCAAAACTCATAAAGGGTTTCAGCACACTCACTTTCTCTAAAATGGCTGCCTTGGTCAAGTCTTTCATTGTGATACTTTTCAGCTTCATTAGCGAAGGTAAATACTATATTTGCTTTTATATATTGCTTTTACTACAGTAGACTCTATCTGTATTTTTCGGCTACAACTTTGTGTCCAAGTAACAAATGAATGTAGTCATTTTTAAATGACTCACATTGTTGATTATTCTTGCATACAACGAATGTATCTAGTAACTCCCTTTTATACACATTTACACATGATTTATACGCTATGTTATTCAATAATGATATGGGTTTAGTGATTCACGGGGAAGCATTTCTGACCCAACGAAGCTCATCTTTTTTCTTTTTGTACTAATTGATTCATGAAATTTGTAAGGTTTTGTGGTTGCTCTTAGTCTTTGTGCTACCTCAATACCAGTACTTCCCAATCAGGAGATTGGTCCGAGGCAAGCACAATGGAACTTGGTCATGACCAACAACTGCAAGTGTCCTTGAAGAAACATAATCTTGAGTTGTAGGTTTTAATTACTTACTATATTGTAATCTAGTAGTGTTTCTTTCACCTGTAATCATGAGTAGTAGGTTTTAATTTTGACTCTCTTGGATGAAGAGGTTAATATCAAATTATGACTAATCCATAGTATGACGTAACTCAAATCTGACCAGAAAATATAATAAAATAACATATGTTGTTGACTGCTATAATTATGTCAATGAAACTCCAACACTTCAAAATATTCGAAGATGCAATTTTGGATTTGGATTTACTGCCTTACCATAGTTGTAGACTTGAGTCCCCTGCCGTCGAATATAAATTAGACCATACAATCACCATCTTTATTCCACCAAGGATTTCAAAACCAAAAGTTCGCACATAAACTTCTGTAAAATGGCTGCCCTGGTCATGTCCTTCATCGTGATTCTTCTTTTCAGTCTCGCTAGGAATGGTAACGTGATCGTGCAATGCTTTTATCTATTTGTTTTCTTCGGTAGTCTCTATTCGCATTTCTCAACTAAAAATTTGCCTGAGTAACAAATGGAGTCAACTCGAGTAGACTCTATTATATGTGTGTGTGTGTGTGTGTGTGTAATCTTGCATACAACGAATGTATATAACATCCCTGTATTTGATATTAACACAATGCGCTTTTAGACGCACTTACACATGATTTATGCAAATCTTATACTCGATTCCACGACACTCCAAATTATTTGCTTTTCAACTATTTGATTGATGAAATTTGTAGGTTTTTGTGCTTGTTCTTTGGACAACCTCAACATCGGCACGTACCGGAGTGGGAGAGAGGTAGGAGGCAAGCCCGAATGGAACGTTGTTGTGACAAACAACTGCAATTGTGCTCGAAACCACATAGTCTCGAGTTGCCAAGGATTTCAGACTGTGGAACCTGTTGATCCAGCAATCCTAGAAAAGCGAGGGGACGAGTGCGTCCTCATCAGAGGCGATAGCTTGGCCGCTGGTGCTTCAGTCAAATTTTCCTATGCTTGGGATCCTCCTGTGCTTATGCTGCCTAAATCTTTTAGTGGTGGATGTTGAGAACTAATTGAGAGGGGGGCATAGAGGTTTTGACGCTTTAATTTCAACTGCAATACATGCCGAAATAATTAGTCCAACTATGAAACGGACGTCTGTCGTTTATTATTTCTATCAAAATCTGCCCAACAGTCTGGTTAGAGAATCGATCTATCGTGTCTGGTATACTACCAACTCAATCAAAGTAGGATTTTTTCAGTTGGCAATTATATCTTAACGGGAAATGATTTTAAAAGACGAAACGCCACTGTAATTCCTATCCATAGAGAGAGAGAGAGAGAGAGAGAGAGAGAGAGAGAGAGAGAGAGAATTATTAAAGGTGTACAACTAAGAAATCTGATAGCTTAACCAAGTACTGTAAAAATTTCTAGCATATGTGGACATGCCACCTAAATTACTCAACTCCTACAACCCCAAATTCCCGATAGCTTGAAAAATGCGGCAAGTTAAGAGAAAAAATAAATAAATAAATTCATTTTCTCCTCTTAGCAGGTGGCTGAGGAATGTCTTCCTCCTCATCTTCCTCATCCTCTTCTTCTTCGTCTTCAGTCTCTTCCTCCCCATCATCACCATCATCATCGTCGTCATCGTCATCATCGTCTTCCTCATCTTCTTTCTCGTCATCATCACCATCCTCTTCGCTTACACCATCACCATTGGCCTCAGGCTCGTCTTCTGGATTACCTTTACCCTCATTCTCTTCTCCTGAGGCGGCATCCTCGTCCCCACCATCTTCATCCTGGTCATCACCAGCAGCAGCATCGTCGTCGTCGTCGTCGTCCTCAGTTTCACTTGCATCTTTGTTCTCAGGACCAGGTTTTTCCACTACATAAAGCTCAGTGATAGGAAACCTGCAAAGAAATTTTGGTTTCACTAAATTCCCTATCACAGAAATAAAAGATAAAATGGCAAGTCCAAACACTAACGCTGTGACTGCCTCAGGTTCTTTGGGAAAAACATTGATCGTGTTTGGCACAGATCCCGTCTGAAAAAACCACAAACATGTGAATGGAGATACAAGTAAAATTAAGTAGTTTCCTTACCAAGTAAGCTGAAAAAGTTCAAGTCAGAAGCAAAAGGGACAATAATCCAAGAAGGCGAAACTAGATTACAACAACGCAGCTTTATAAGAAGTCATGCTACAGATACACAGGGTCAGAAACGACTTTAGCTTAAATGCTCACTAAGATAGCCTCATTTACTCGATCAGAGGAGTTGGACTTTTATACATTAATGGAAGTATCACCGATGCCTACTTTCATTTTCAGATAAGAATCATAAGATAAGAGATAGACGATCAAGCCAATAACAAAGGCTTTCAGATTTCAATTTACAACAGTTGGAAACTTAAAACCTACCCCAGCAACACTATCCGTTCAAGACCAGAACTATGGCCTAGAAAGGTACTTGAACAACCTGATTAATAAACTAGAAAGCTAGTCATACTTGAAATTTGAAAAAACTAGTTCTATATTTGTAAGCCAACACATAAGCACATGACAATCGTTTTCCTCCCCTCCCCATGAGGACAAATTGAGTTGTAGACTACATTTTCCTACGACCCTGCGACATATTCCACCTTATAAGAACAACATTAAAGCAGAAATATACTCTAGTTTCAGCAGAACCATGTGCCAACTACCATGAAACACGAGGAATTCAAGATAATTTAGGACTAAAGGCTAGCATCGCACATTATCATTATGGCACAGGAAGTATCTCATCTGGAGGACATCGTAAAGTAAAAGCAACAAACGAAACAATGATCAGGCCATCATACAATTGAACCCCAAGTTAATTATGTTCTGTTTACTTCCAGGTCATACGATTCAAACTTTGACAAAGTCAAGATCTCGGGAAACACAAATCAAGTTTGGAAAAAACAGATTGTGGCACAGATCAAGTTTGAATCCGTACGAAAATACTCGCTAAACAATAAAAAACACTGATTAAAACCCCAGCATATCAGAAATCATATAATTATAAAAATGTATGAGAAACAACTATCCTACAAGATTCAGAGAAAAAAACGAAAAATTGGAAACCAACAAAGCATCTCAACAAATTCATATGGTCCTTAAGTAGAGCAAAACCATGAAAACCAAACATCAAGCAAAATATATAAATAAAATCCACAAAAATCGAATCTCAAGCTACATATGGAAGAAAATCCTAGTTCTTGAAACAAACAAAAAATAACAGAAAACCCCCCCCAATGCACTAAACCAAAACACAACAAATTAAGCAAAAACCATAAAATTGATAAATAAAAACAATTCAGAACAAAAAATTGAGCCAAAATTGTTGTAAAGTAAGAGAGAATACCATCAAGCAGGACAAAGCAAGAGACTTGGCAGCAGCAGCAATAGCTGCCTCAGCCACCACAGCCTGCATCACAGAGCAGAGAAAACCGTCGAAAACGAGGCCGTTTGAGCAGAGGCTGTCCATCTCCATGCCCAGAAACGAGTTTCTAAAAAGAGAAAATCCCTAATTGAGAGAGAATTTGAGGAGAGGGGGAATTTAGGGTTTTGGGAATTGGGTTTTTTTGCTAGGGTTTTGAGGATTATTGTAAATTGGGAAATAGATTTTGATGCTACCGTAGCCACGAGCACCTTGATTTTGGAAAGAGTAGCACAAAAGATAGGGTGACAGAGGACGAAAACGACGGAGAGATATTGACCGTAGGATATGTAGCTAAGGATATGATCTTGGATGTTAGATGTGATCCGAAGGCTATGGTTTGGCCGTCGTTGCCTTGATACGAAGATGCTGTCGGGTTAAGTTTAACTTAATTGACTTTTGGGTTTTAAGTTGGCATTGTAGGTTGGATTAATTACGGTTTTAGTCCCTGAAATTTAGGAGGATTTTAATGTCGTGTTACTCGTGTAAGCCTTTAGACCGACTATGAAATTCCGTCAAAAGAATTGACGGAAGCTAAATTTAATAAAACACACTCCGCCGATAACAATCAGTAGTTATTACCAGAATTTTTTTATTTATTTTTTATTTATTCAATCCAAAATGTTAGAAAAAAAATGATCTTATTTTATAAGTAAAATTTAGAATTATTTTTGAACTTGCACTTGAGTTTAGAATTCATCCCTAAACCAAATTTCCGTCAATTAACGCCTCCTTATTTGACTAGGTGTTTAGTATTCCTCCTTTTAGATGATGCAAGTTGGTCTTGCTTTCTAAAATAATCAAGTGCCATGCATATGAGGTATTTTTCTTAGGAAAAAGGATCCTCGTCAGTTCTAGGATAGGATATTAGGGATCCTATAATCGTGATTGTTCATCGTACATCGTGCGATCAGAAATCATTTCAAAATTTAAAATTAAATATAAATAATACTTAACGAAAACTAATCGATAAACGGTCACGATCATGGGATCTCTACGATCCCCTGGAAAAGCATGCAAGCTATGGTTTAGTAAAGGTCTGTAAAACGTACAAATTGCAGCAAGGTGAAGAAGCATGCAAGCTTAACATAATCGCATTTTAAAATTTCATCCTTTCGATCCTAAACACTCACAGACCCCATTAGAGAGGAATCATTCACCCTAAGATATTACAAAATCAGAAAAATTAACCAAATAAAGATCCTCCGACGTCGGACGAGATAGAAGCAGCAAGAACGGCAGCCGATTAGCGGGAGCACAAGCAGAAGGTGTAAAGAGAGGGAGGGGCGGAGGGCCATGGATGATGGCTTTGGGTCTATACAGTCGAGTCACTACTGGGGGAGTTGGAAAATTGTTTTGATTTTCAGCTGCGGCCTGCAATATATATGTCTTTACCGTCTGTTACTACAGTTTTGCTTTTGGTATTAGGTTTTGTGACTGTTAACTACCGTCTTCTACTCCCGTGTTGTTGTGCTAGCCAGACTTGTCATCAGAGTTTAATTCTCCTCCGTATTCTGGCAGCTTCAGCAGCAAGCAGATCGAGTAATTAGCATCTCAGCTGTCTTGCTGGTGTGGTGAATTAAAAAGTAATATAGTCTATATATATATATATATATATATATATATATATATATAAAATATCAAAACCAACCGAAATATGATCTAATTCGAATAAGGGTGAACTGAGTCATTGTAGCATAGCAAAGCAAGTCTGAGACATTTACTATTTTGGGCATATTGGACTAGCCCCAGAAATTAAAAGTTCCAAAGTACTATAGAAATGGCCAAAAGAAAAGAAAAATAAATCCAAGTCCCAACTAGGCCTTTTCAGAAGGGAGAAGTTGCCTTCCAATCCCCAAGCTTCCTTCAGTTGCAGTAGTATGGAGGCCATTGTGGACAGGTGGTGGCATACCCCATTTGTCCCCTGATTCGAGTGGCTCGATTATAACAACTGTTCCATTTGTTAGTCCGATTGCAAACTGGTTTGGCTCTTGGGGATGTGCAGCTATAACTAGAGGGTGTGATGCAGAACTGCTGCCGAAAAAATTTAGAAAAGAAGTTAGTCAATCATGACCGTAACAGTTTGTTAAACTTGGTGTAGGAATAGAAATACAAATTATCAATCGAGATGTAGCAAGGGAAAATTAATCACCTGACATCAGGTGGGAGATAAGCATTGGGGTTAATCTGGCATTGGAGTTGAAGATCTGATGTAAACACGCGCACGGTTCCATCCATAAAGCTTGCATACACGAGCTGGCTATCACAAGAGAATGTTGCGTGCGAGATTGGTGCTGCAGGTTCTTCTACAATCCACTGAAACATGAAACAGAAAACATGTAATAGTTTGAAGGAAAAAACATGTAAACTGGTGTACTTTATCATAACTGTGTGCGTGCCGCCATAAAAGTACCTGCTTTTCACATTCAAGTTTCAACGAGTCATATAAGGCAAGTTGACTCTCGTGGATTACAAGGATGTGCATCAGATCCTTGTGATACTGAAGCTGAGCTTCAACCATTGCCGTAGGAGTCCTTCCAGCCGGAATTCGCAAGAAACAACTGTTCTCCCTTTCCCACTTATCAGAGTTCCACACAATAAGCTGGGGAAAGAAAATACAAAAATTATGTTACCCAAACGAAACAAAAATCTTTTTGTGTAGAATTATTCATAACGACCATACTTGTTTTGACACTTTCGATATCTAAGCCACGGTAGGAAAGTGTACATTTTCCAATTCTCTCTTTTCATTAAACTGAAAATCACATCGAGATGCCTACATGAGGATGAATTACTAACCTGAGCATCTGCTCCAAGAGAAACAAGTGTATGCTGAACATAGGAGAAGGCAAGACACGTGACTCTTTTCGAGTGACCATTAAGCTTGATCTTAACCTAACACCAGGAACAAAGTGAGCACCGAGATATATATATGTAACTAAGTATGTATATAGTAAACACGAATGCAGTAATTCGTGCACTGGGCCTTACAAAACCACATACCTCATTTATGCGGACATTGTATATGTGAATGGTGGAATCATCCATGCCAACAGCAATTACATTATTGTCGTCAGGGTGGAAAGCAAGACTTGTTGCCACAGGGGGTGGAGACATGAAGGTTGTCATCGTCTGTAGTTAAATAAATAAACTCGTCACTGATCAAGAGCCCCAACCAATTTCGGGAAGATAAAATTTCGTGTTTCATGAGATAATATGTGTAAAAGCAGCTGAACCACGACCAAATTATGTTGAGATCTAAAAACTTGCCTTGAATGTCATCATGTTGAACAAAGATACCTTCCCTCCAGAGGTTGACATGACATACGAATCATTCTTAGACAAAGCAAAGCAAGGTAGTGCATAATCAGGTTTAGCACCAGTAAGATCATTCGTCATTAGAATGCCTGAAGGTTGTTGAATGAACTGCGGGGTAACCTTGGTCGTTGCCTAGCGACATAAAATTACATGTAGCCATAATCCTCACTTTAGAATACGGGAAGGATACAATCATCAAATTTCAACTATATGTAACAGAATCTAAGAAGATATAGAGTTTATACCTTTGCTCGCAAACCATGGTCATCCCGTGACCACCTCCAAAGTTGATGGATGGCACTGGATCCCAATGCTAGAATGGCATTACCTGAATAAGTGTATGTCAACCTTGAAATCTGTAATGATGACAAGAGAAGATAATTAGGAACTTTCTTTTTCTTTAATGGAAAATCAATGATTAAAAAAGAAAACAAAAGCAAAGCGTAGTTGTCAAATCACAAGTGCATAGTCAATGAGATACCAGAATATCACAGTGAACTACTGCCTAGTTATCGGCAAAATGGATGGGCAATAATTGAGAGTATCTGATGCTAAGTGATATACCGATAAGACATCCAACCTTGTCTGTTTTCATTATAGACGAGAGCCTCAAGGTCCGAAGCTGAGAAGTTTCACTAATCTGAGTGGGTTTCCAGATCCTTGTTGTGTTTGCTTCTTCAGCTAATCTAGTTGGTTTCACCTCCTCCATGTTTCTGGTGCTACCACTCTGTCAAAACATGGTCGATTTATTGTAGACTAGAACTAAATAGTTAGATTACTGAAATTGAAAATTTAGAATTTAAAAGGACGAAGCAAAAACATTGTGCATGACCGCGTGGTACAAAATTGCACAAGGAAAACATGATGCAACCAGCATCATTAAATACAGTTGCAATTCTTGAAAGTTTGCACCTTGCATATAGCTTATCGAAAGAGGTAAAGATTCTTCTATTCATGGCATTAATAGAAATTTTGATAAGCTGACCTTTTTTGCAGTCTCAGATCCATTTCTTGTAGCAATAGTCGAGTGATTTTCAATAGTGCACATCAGCCGAAGACCATCCATTGTAGCTAAAATTTTGACCTTACAGTCGTTTGCAGAAACAGCCAATAAAGAGCCCTCCTTGTTGAAGCGAATGCAAGGACTAGTCTTCAAAAGGAAAATGTTCACGTTTTAGTACAGCCATAACTTCGTTAGAATATAATTACTACTCGTTATTCATAGTTTTAAAGGAAACTTACTGGTAGACCGCCTTCAGCATCAATAGTAGTCAAAATATTGATTTTATCCATATCCCAAACTTTGATTGCATAGTCATCGCCAACAGCTAAATACTTATTCTTGCTTGTATCAAACTGAACAACACCCATAGATGGTTTTTGAAATCCTACGTAATTCCTCTTTATTACACCGTCATTTTCATTCCATTCAACAACATGAGATTCCCCATCTTTGCTTGTCCCGCATGAAAAGAGCCTGCATTGCGTTTAATGCAAAGATTGAATTTTCTTGTTGCCCGGAATATAGATGTCGGTCGCAATAACGTTAGAAAGGAGTGGTATACGAACCTTTTACCATCTGCACTATAGGCCATTGTTGTGATTGAGTGACCAGGAGCATCATAATCCACCCGGTATCCCATATTGTCGTATAGCCATGCTTTTATTTTTCCATTTACTGATGTTGAAAAGAAAAACTGAAACACAAAGGCATAAGCTGAATTTCAAAACAGAGTAAATCATTCATAGAAGGCAAATGAAGAGAGACAAATCAAGGGATTAAAAAAATGATAAAGCAAAGTCCTTACATGGACATTTTCCTTGTTATGAGGGCACACAGAATGCACGGGAGCATCATGACCTTCAAAAGTATACAACTTTGACCCAGTAGTTGCGTTCCACACCTATAAAACACAAATCGATGTATAAGTTTATCGTGTTTTCTACGACCTATTATATGACCACTTCTTCAAAACCAACCTTAATGGCCTTATCATCACCGCAAGTTATGGCACAAAGTTGCTTAGCCGGGTTGCAGAATGCCAAATCATTAACACTACCAGCATGAGCATCGATCTAGAAATTGATAGAAGTATTAGAAAAGAGAACAGCAAAATGAAATATACTGAAAAGGTAGAAGATGCAGAACCTACCTCCAAATGCTGGTGAATCTCATTCCCATCAAAATAAGCGTATAATTGGATAATGTGTTTAGAATAAGCAACTCCTGTTTGAAAGAACAATTGCACTTAAAGTTTTCTAGAAAAAGCTACCGTGGATCATATTCAAGCTTACCAAATCAAGAACTTACCAAATAGAGTACCATCAGGGCTCCATAATATACGCTTTACTGAGACACATGGATCCTTGATCAGAGTTGCCTGAGTGTCAATAGAATCAAATAGGTTAAGATGATTCCAGTGACATAAAATGTAAATTTCATCTGTATAATGACTCGGTTGATAAGGGAACATACCTTCAGCATCATTGAACTCGCTCCGATATCCCATACCTGAAAACTTCTCGACAGCAGTTTCTCCCTAGAACTAACTTCCCACAAACTTATGTCCCCCGTGTTAGTTCCGACTGGTACAAAAAAAAAAAAAATTAAATAAATAAATAAATCCCCTTATCAACTTGCTGCTTAAACAAATACCTATAATCTAAGAAGTAGTATTTCTTCTCTTTTGATTGAAAAAGTAATCGTCTTGTATTCCAACAACATCATTAAAGGAAACCTCAGAGAAACCAACCCAGAAGTAGTGTATGCTGAACAGGATGGAAGTCCATGCTTGTGGGAACTGACCCCACATTCAAGGTCCCGGCAACAGTCTTTGGGAAATCTGCTGTATTGAATGCAGTGCTACTTTGTCCTAGATTGATCCCTTGCATCATACCCTACAGAGTGTATAAATAAGTATGGTCCAAATTCAAATTCTGTGCTCATGTAGACGGACTTTAAGCTTACCCTTTCTGGAACCCCAGTTAATCGCGTTTTGAACAAATCATCAGAATCCCCAGGACCCCTCACCGATGAAGCTAGAGCAGGCAATAGAATTTTAACGGAAATGACAATGCAAGCTTATTCATTCTCTAAGCCCTGGGGAAAATTACATAGAAATAAAAAGAAAGACTACCTGGATTTGTTAGACTACCAAAACCATTACCTCCTCCCGAAGCTGCTGGATGGTTTTGGGGAATAGATATCCATGTGGATAGAGGAGGTTGAAGTGGCGCTGGCGGCTGTTGGAAGGGCTGATAGGTGAAATTCAAGTGATAGTAAAAATAACTTAACGGTCAGAAAAATCCTTCACTCCAAAGCAAAATTATAAATCAAGTAGTCCAAGGACAGTACCCCATTTGCACTCATAGGAAGAATACCATCAGCTTTTGGTGCAGAACCCGTCAGCTGACTGTTTGCGGTTAATTGAGCAAATGAATCATTGGAATTCTTACAAGAATGATCCACAAGTAGGGTGCTTATATCAGGATTCTGTCTAGGATTTGAACAAAGGGAATGCTGCCAATTCAAGCTGCCATATTCATTCCAAAATCAGTTCATTTGCAATATAAAGGTGACTGGTAAAAGAACAAAAACATCAAACTGGAAATTGGATATATGAGGACCTTTTTCTTTTTCTGGCCGTACACAAACCAAATTTCATAAAACAAATCACAGGAAAAACAATCCCCTAACATGAAGGAAACACAAATTCTCTTATTTTTCTTATGGCATATTACTCTTGTACCTTTGGTTAATGAGCATCTGCAACCTTGAATGTCTTAACTGAGGGAACTGTGTTTTATCACGGAAAAGAGGATTGGCCTCAATGAGCTTCTTAAGTTCCATGACCATGATGGCTCTTGCAGTTTTTGTATCTCTGTAACTCGCGAGCTGAGCATTTTCCCTGCATAACCCCAATCAATTTCATAATGCCAGTTGAGAGAATCATACTACAACCAACTCCAAGCTCGCAAAATTTGTGCAGAGCACTTACCTGAAATTGTTTAATGTGAGGAGCTGAGTGATTTCCTTGAACAATTCTTCATTAAAACCCGCAAACATCCTCAGATCCTTCACTAGGATATCCACTGCTGTGGCTTTATCTTGCCTGATGAATTCCAAATGATTAAACCAGATACAATGTCATAACAAATCCAAAACAAAAACAAACAATGCATCTGTTTATAAACAAAGTGCAAATCATGACAAATCAAATGCTTACTTATCCAATGCCTCGAGATACTTCTGTTTACGAATTTCAAAGAAGATCTTCATTGAGTATCGGTTGTCATCTATTTTCGTGAACCCCAAGAGATACCGCTCGACCTCATCCCACTTCCCTTCGAACACCAATTCCTCAAAATACTTCATATCGAAGTACAATCCAGATTCTTGCTCAAGTCTGTTATCAAAATTAAAAATTTAAAAAAAAAAAAATTAGAGAAAAGCATGAGCTGCAAAAACATGTACAAATATAAAGACACGGTAATTCGGGTCAGAAAATTACTTATGACGAGCTTGTTGAAACTTTTCCTCATCAAGTAACTGCATGATCAATAAGATGAGGTCCTTACTGAGAAAGGACGTCATCGCAACGGCTTCTTCTTCTTTCAACCTGCAAATAAGCCAATCAATAACAAAGGAAAAAAAAACCACATTTTTTATGCAGAATAAAATGGTACAATTTTCATACCCAAGGAAATAAAGATTATACATACCAAAAGGAATCAAATTAGAAAAACAGTCATGGTCCATGCTAGATTATAAAAAAGGTTCAATCTTTGCAAAAATTCTCCAAGAAATTAAAGGCTTGTTTCACACTCTACTTGAATTCAATCTTTTAAACTCAAAAACACTTTTAAATTTTAGGCTTTAAAAGTTTGTTTGACATGAATATTTAAAAAACTGTAAAAATTAAATTAAGAAAATAATCTATTCTCTAAAAACACTAAGAGTGCGTTTTTTGAGCTTTAAACTTTAAACCCACTCTTTTCTTTTCTCTCTCTCCTCTTCTCTCACTCCAGATCTATCTTTCTTTTTTCTTCTCTCTCCTCATTCTCTCTTCTTTTTTCTTATTTCTCTCATCCTCTCTCTCCTTCGATCCACTCTCTCTTCTTTCTTATTTATCTCTCCTCCGATCCTCTCTTTCTTTTCCTGTCTCTCATCTTCGTCCCTTTTCTTCGACCTTGTTTTTTAAATCTCTTTATCCAGTTTAAATTTTAAGATTTAAAAATAATTTTAAATTACATACCAAACAAGATTTTGAATATTAAAGAAAATTGTTTTCAAGAGATGCACTTAAAAATATTTTGAGTAAGATACGAAACAGGCCCTGATATTTCTTGGAAAAGACAAGGCTCCACATCAGCCAAAATATACTGTAGATGCAACAAAATCACATCGAACTAGAAGCATCAAAATTTCGGGTGAAAAAACTTCTTTCTCTAATCAAATCGGGTAAATAGATGCGCTTTCTTTCCATGGCAGCTCAGAAATCATTTTCCATCCAGATTTAAGAACATGCAAAATTTGCAACCCATGAGAGAGAAAATTAGGTTTTTCACAGATCAAAAACAGCAAAGTAGCCAAAATCCAGTACAATTCAAGAGGGTAGAAAGAAGAAGGTGATGGGGGAGAAAGGCAGGCATAAATGAATCAAAAGACTAACCCTTTTCAGAGGTAAAAGGTAAAATAAAACACAAAGATTTACCTGTAAACAGAGAAGAACAGGGCCGGTTGGGAAGCAGACGGCTGAAAACTCTCTCTCTCTAGTCTGTACTTTCACTCTCTACTTTCTCTATGTTTGAGAGCACTCTTTCCTCATGCTGCTGATAAAATGTTAATGGGACTGGTTATATATATCAAGGCGGTACCTACGAGGTATAAGCTCACGCGCTTATCATATAAGTCCGATGGCTGATCGACAAGTGTCTGTGGGACTCACTAGGTAAAGCCTTTGTTCTGACAGCTGTTTCAGCTTTGTCAAAAGTGACAGTGATGGTTGAGGTGCTTGTCCGTTTCTCCGCCCGTTTTGAGAGAGTGTTTTTCACTCTCTCTCTTTTACTTACAGGTTAAGATTTCCATATAAAATTCTATAAAAAAAATAAAGAGTATCTTTAAAAAAGAAGTTAAAAAGTTAACATAAGTAATAACAGTAGAAAAAAAAAAATGACACTTTTAGTGTTTTTTAATCAAAATATTAATTCTTACGTGGCATAACGTGGATTTACATCAAAGGTAGTTGCTATCAAATTTGTTTTTAGAGATTAATAAATGCTTTTATGATTATCTTTTGTCCCAAAAATACTTATTACAATTACAAAAAAATAAATAATAGTTTAAATTTGACATATCAAGTGAAGAACAAAATTTAAAAAATAGAAAGAAAGATCAAACTATCAAAGTGTTATATAAGCCTACAAATTTCAATTTTATCATTAAAATTTGACGGTCTAAAAGAATGCTAGTTACTTTGTTGTTGGATTATTTTTGCTCACCATACTTAAGTGAAAATGATGATTATCACTCTATTTATTATCGTTAGATGAATATAAATTTTGATATCTATATGGCGATAGACATAAATCTCAAAGTTTAAAATCAATTAATGGTACGGTGGTGAGCAAAAATGCACCCTCTCTTCTTGTCTTTCCTATTTGTTTTTTCATTCATTAGTTGCCATGTGGGTTCTGTTATCAGTTAATTAGGTAATTAATGTATTAAAAAATGATTTATTTCATTTCTTCATATCTCATTAATCTCGCCAACTCTTTAACCCACCATAATTTTTTCTGTTTAGTTATGCCCCGTGTACTAATGAATAATCAATTATAAAAAGAAATGTAAAATACTAAAGAATTCTTGCCGTTCCTGTTCCCTATCCAATTTCTTCTTCTTTTCTCCTCATGTTCATGTTTTTCAACTACTAATTTCAGAAACTAGTATCAAAAAAGAAATTTTCAGAAAACTTGAAGAAGAAAAAAAATACTGAAAACTAATAAGTAAAACTTTGACAACGAATATATAGTAACTAAAAACAAAAAAGGTAATTTTCTTTTATGGAATTTTATTGGGAAAAAGGTGAGTAGCATAATAAGTGAAAATTCACCACAAAACAAGTAAAATTCAACCATTGGTGTGTTATGACATTCAAAAAAATATAAGGCTTGTTTCATAAACATGTTTGGGAACTCATTTAGTAACTATTGTGAGTATTTAGTTTTTAAAAATGAAAATAAAAAAGTGAGAATTTTTTGGACAGTTAGAATATGAGTTTTCAATATTAAAAAAAAATAAATGAAAACAAAATAAATATTAGATAAAAATTGATAAAAACACATAATAAATGAATAATACTTGTATTCCCTTCTTGAGGAATAAGCTCATTGCCATTGCAAATAACGTATCATAACCATATAGATGTTATAATCGGAACCTTCAATTTCTTAATCTTTTATTTGAAGATCAATGTTGCAAAAAATGATTCGAATTGGAGATCGTTTAATCATTCAAATGTATCAAATAAATCAACGGTGTAGGTATTAGGTAACATATTAATGAGAAATTGTCCATTTTATTATATGCAATTGGTTGACTAAACAATCTATGTTTTGAATGACTTTTTGTAAGGATGATCTTCAAATGAGGACTAAGAAACTGAACGGTTTTGATTATGAAATTTTAACTGTTGATGCACAAAACCGAGTTGACTTTGGAATATCGTAAAGTGTTAAGATGTGACCTTTGTTATGTTACTTTGGTCACATAGTGAGGGTAGCATGTATAGAGATAAGAGATAAGGGAAATAAACGCAAGAGGTACACGGTTCACCTATGTTGGGCTATGTCCACATGGTAGAGGAGTTCTCATTAATAACGTAGAGTTTATGTACATGATACAAGGGTTTAGATATAATCATCACTTAGTGAGTTCTAATAATAGATTAAGTAGAATAAGATCATCAGGGATCAATTGTGGGAAAATGATCTTCTTTTATAGTCAAGGAGAGTCCCATGTTTTGTTCGCAGTTGATGTGAGACTCTAGAAGTTTTATTTTGATGTTGAAGTATAGTGTACCAACCCATGCCGGTTGGAGTTGTCATGCGCCATTTTGGAGCCAACACGCACCATTAGTACATTTCGTCAAGTTGATGAAATATTAGTTAAATCTAGCGAAAAGGTAAACGGCGTTACCTTACGCCTTCAGAATATTTAGTTAAGTTTAACGAGAAAGGTTATTGCAAGGTTTTTTTTCAAATTTTCAATGTGGGATTCACGTACAACCAACCACGTGTTAGATGTGAAGGTAAAAAAGTCTCACATCGGTAAAAGGAGAAACCTTGCAAGGGCTTATAACAGGTTGGGCTACTCCTCATATTGTCAATTGGTTATATGGTGGAACATCAACTTTCTTCATAGTAACTGAGTAAGTTGACACACGTGTGAAGCCCAACGCCTCACGTATTGCACGTCATCCAATTCGTGTTGCCCACGTATTTGGCTTGAAAATTCATCACACACGATGGGCATGTGAAGATGTGAAGGTAAAAAAGTTTCACATTGTTGAAAGGAGAAATAATGTGAAGGTAAAAAAGTCTCACATCGTTGAAGGGAGAAATAATGTGAAGGTAAAAAAGTCTCACGCTATTTAATGGAGAAGTCTTTCAAGGGCTTGTAAGATGTTTGGCTAATCCTCATATTACCAATTAGATTTACGGTGAAACCTTAACTTTCTTCACCATGGACAGACCATCCCATATGACAAGGGCTATCAATAATGATCATACAGTGACAAGCTGATATAACACAACATATATATAAAGATAAAACTCTTGTCAACTTAAAGTCGCCAATAACAAGAACACGAGAAGCGAAATTAAATAGTACAACTCACTCTGAACTTTTGAACTAATGAATAGAGAACATAATTGGAAAACCTATTGAATATGTTCATCAATGATGCATTTTATTAAGCTAGAAACTGTAATTAAAGATCGTATCCAAATGGATAAGTAACATTGAACACATAGACTCAAAATACATATCAATGAATATCGTATTTTTCTAAAAAAATAAAAAGTAATTAATTACCTTGTCTTTTCTTTTTATTTTGTTTAAAGGAGTATTTAACTTTCCGTTCAAGGGTTTTGTTTCCACTCCTTTTCTACAAGTCATATTTTGTAAAGTTAAAGAAGATTGGTCCCCTTTTTCCCACACAACTTTTCACATAAATGACAGTAATGCATGTAACACACATGGCCATGCATTTTATGAACAAGATCTGGAGTTCTTAATTAGTGGCACAACTTGCAATTGGTTTTACCTTTGTGGTGGCTGAACACAAAGCCAAATTAAGGGACTTCACGCGCTAAGGCAGTTTAATTTTTCCTTCCGTAACAGTGTCTACGTGGGGCGTAATCGTGTTGCGGTCACACTAATATAAGCTTTTAGAATGACAAATTATTGACATGCAGGTAATGTATTAGCAACTTTTAAGCGTTTTATTGGCAAAGCAAAAAAAAAGCATTAGCAGTTTCATGTTAAATGTCTCATCTCGGTCCAAATCCCCATCACATCTAGAGCTCAACTTTACCGTGCCCTCACGGTTTTGTTTTTGAAAACTCACATGAAAACTTCTCATTGTTTTATTTTTGGGAACTCACATGAGAACTTCTCAGTGGGTCACCCATCATAGGATTGCTCTCGCGCGAACTCGCTTAACTTCGAAGTTAAAATGGAACCCAAAATCAGTGAGTTTCCAAAAGACCTTGTACTAGGTAGAGATAAGAATATACATATAAGGCTTACAGAATCCACTCTCTTAGACGATATGGAATGTAACATTAAAAGTAGTCAAATTTTTACCTCAAAAGAAGATAAAAGAGAGTATTTCACTGCGGTTGGACTCACAGAAACTAGTTTGAACTCTATTAATTTGTTTTTCCTTATTTTTTGTTTCATCATTTTTTTCTTATTAAAGCAACATCAAGGGTTATTATGGGTAAAATAATATTTTACATATACAATAAGCTTAGTTGGTTAATTGTTATTTAATTTGTAACTTATGTAATATGTGTCGAATTACTTAATTAGAATATAATGTTGAATTTGATTCCAATAAAGAAATTCATTTTTTTTCCTTGATAAATAAGCAGTTTTAGGCCTAAAAAATAAGACAACATTGAAATTAAAAATGCTTTGAAACTGAGCTACTTTGATGACATCAGTTAGTGAAAAATTCAATTTTCAAGAAAAGATAGAATAGATTACAAATTGGCTAAGTTTGAGCTATAGAAAAAAGAATACTCGCCAAGAAAAGAGATCGAATAAAGTATGAAGCCACATAACTAATCAGATATCTCGCCCGGTTGAAAAGCTACAACTCGTACCTGACCATTGAAAAACTACATTCAATATCGGCCCAATAAAAGTTAATTACCAATAATTTAACCGATGTTTATCTTTTTAATGTACGTTAGCCCAACTCAACTGTGATTTTTTTTTTTTTTTTTTTTTTTTATGCCTATACCAGCCCAACAACTAACTACGAACTTGAATCGGCTTGCTTACATGTTCACGATCTCAACTCTCAAGTGTTTTCCCATGTCTTTGTAAATGTTACTTGCGTATTTATGTTGTATTCTTAAAAATTGTTTGAACTTGGTCCCTTCACGCGCTACTTAATCGTGAACTTCATGAGAGACCTAACAATAACACTAAAATGTAAATATTTACATATTTACTAACATTCAAATGTAAATATTTTGCATAATTAACTATGTGTTATATATTAAAAAATATGGAGTGTAAGAATTTATTAAGATCTTTTTTAATAGGAATTTCTTAAGATCATAAAAATTATCACTCGTAATATTCATCTAATTGATAATTCACTTTTAAAATTATTAAACAAAAATCTATGTTATGACTTCACTTATTAGAACGTTTTTCAATATATTCTAAATATTCGATGACTATATTATAATATATGAGTTTATTTTCAATTGAACAAATTAGAATTGGATCCCATCCGGATTCACTTTGTAAGGATCCGAACCGTATCCATCATATATATTATAATATATGAGTTTATTTTCAATTAAATTAATTATAAGTTTTCTTTCTTAATTACCTTTCCTAATACGATGCATGTCTAGATCTGAACCGTATCCATCATATTTATCTACATTAGTTATTGAATTCATACTTTCCTAAAAGTTATATTTTTTTTACATATTTTTAGGATTCACCAAATCCTACTGGTTTTAATTCAAGAGGTGATTGGTAAGCCAAACTCTTGTTGTGAATGCAGTATAAAGCGCTTCGATACTAGAGGGTAAATTCACACATCTTATTTGATTTAGTTTAATTCTAGGCTTCTAGCTTCTCTTAAAAAAACATTGTAGGCTTCTAGCTAGCTTGCAATGCAGATGTTATGGTATATTTTTTGGTGGATGTGATCATTTTACATGCATTTTTTGGTTGTCGGTGATTTGATTTTGAATTCTTTTTTGGTGTGGATGACATTATTTACTAACCTTTCACTTATTTTGACATTTAGGAACCAAATCAGAGCTACTGTATTGACGATATGGCTGCTATTTCACAAGGAGATGTGATTTACTCCATTCTACAATATCTTGATTTCAACAATTTTGGACAAACAGCTCGAACGTGAGTTTCTTTCCCATATTAATTTTCTCTCAAGACAAATGCCAAGAACAACTATTGTCTATGCGCGCGAGATGATTGTTAGCCATTTACGGACTTGAGATTCCTAGTATAAATCTCACATAATAATAGCTAGCAACCATCAACGCGTGTGTAGATGTTTGTCACCATTTATGTCTTGGGGTTGAGATTATTTTACTGGTCTTTCCTTTTTATTTATGATCATAATAACTACATTATTCTTTATGCATGTAGACTTGAGAGGGAATCCGGCTTGTTCTTCAGCTTGCCATATTTTGAAGAATGTTTCATTCATGGAGAGTTTGACGAGGCAGAAGAGTACTTCAACGGCTTCACCACAGTGCATGACAACATCTATTCAACGAAGGTCATTTTTGAGCTTCGTTGGCACAAGTTTTTGGAGGCACTGGACGAGTAATTAACTAAAACCCTACATTTAATGGAATTAACGAAATATTAGTTCTTTTTAGCAATGTTAATTATATTTACTTATAACTTTGTACCCATGCAGTAATAACTATGAGGAAGCAAATGAACTTCTCCATGAAGAACTCACAACCTTCCTGCCGTACAATCAAAACCTGATTGCACAGGCGACCGAGATTATGAACTTACACGACGTTAGGTAAAGAAAGCGACGACTTTTGCTATTTGTACCATCTTAATTGAGCATTTAATGAGAGATATTATTTTTTTCTTTTAAATGAACAATTTCGATCGTTGTGATTGCACATACACTAAAGTAGTTACTGCTTTATACGACTGATTTTTTTATTTTTCATAAATCGCGCTTTGCTTCCTGCATGTAGAATCTACCTACGACTTCAGGGCTATGGAGACCTCATAGAAGCAAGAACTGCGGCGATGATAGATATAAGGAGATGTTTGGAGGCGAATCCACTGCTGGTTGGGAAAATTCGATATCGAATTCCGAACCACTACAGTAGCGGCGGCCTTGCTAATCTAGCACTCCCTCCACCACCCGCAATTCTGCTAATTCGACGAGCATCCATAGCAGTGTTACAACCTCCAACAACTCCGTTGCTTGTACAAGTCCATTTCAGGCTTATTCCAGGCTTCGGATATTGGGTCGTAATTATATGTAATTAGGACGCTGGCAGGACATTATTTGATGTGATGGTGTTTTGCTAATTAGTGTACATTGAACATAAATGTATCTTCTATTAATTAAAGTTAGAAAAAACTAATAAAAATGGTTTGAAAACTTTGAGTTTTAATGATAATGACAAAATAAAGGGTAAAGTGAATAGTACCATTATTGACTTTTTAGTGTAAAAATATGGTATTTCGTTAAAGTGAACAGTACCATGAACTTTTCGTTAAAATTCTCAAAGTCCCTTAGAGCCATTACTTATTAACTTGAATCGGTTGTGCAATACAGTATTGGGCTAAGCTAGAGGATTAAGAGTGTGTTTGTTAAGAGTTTATCATAAAAGATTGGGCTTAGACAGTCTATGCTAAATGTCCAAAACAAAAAGATATGAATACAGTATGTTAAATTTTACTCATGACAATTGAGAATAACAGTAAAATTATTTGTCGAGAAGGCAAAATAACGTCATAAACCGCGTGAATAATAACTCCAACTTTTATAATATTTCTCCATTTAACCTGTAGTGTGAAGGTGGTGAAATTTGGAAATTTGGAAATTTTGAAAATTAACACTTTTTTTTTTTTTTTTTTGTGGTTTATGTGTCTATAAACGATTGAGAGAAAATTAAAATAAATGTGTTCATTTAATAAAAAGTTAAAGATTTTTTTTTATTAAAAAATGAAAAGAAATTGCTTGTAGCCATGAGAAAAGAAATTTAGAAAATTGAAGGCAAATCTTGGTTGGAGCGATGAGAAGAAGAAATTGAAGTAGAAAGTAACAAAGAATTCCTCCTGAACCTCGGCATGGTAAACATGCGTGTACGTTTCTTTCAGCCACCTCTCCAGTCGGACCAACCGGGACCCTCCACTTTGGACAGTAGCCTGGATAAAGCTGACCTCTGTACTGTGCTTATATAAGCCCGTCGTCCCATCAGTGTCGTTATCATACTACGAGTTCGAGACTATTGTATAAGTTAAGCAACTTATTATTTCGTACAAATTCACTATGCTTTATCAATTAAAATTTAATCACATAACGATGGTTGTCTTTAACATTACTGTCTAGAGATATTTTTTATTATAAATGAAAGTTTTTAAATTAGATTTAGGTAGGTGACAAGTTTGACACCAAATTATTATGATATTCTGTAGCTTAATTCAAATCTCTTGGGTGATGAGATAGATCATATTTTGTAGACCACATGATGTGATAGTTGATATTTGAACTTCTTTTTTAAATCATTAAAAAAAAAAATCTTATCATTAACCGTCATGTCATACGGTTTACAAAAAATGGTCTAACCATGAAGCCTATGAGAATTGATCTCCAAATCCGATTGGAATTCACAAGTGGTGGGGGTGATAAGCTGGGTTTTTTGTTTAGTCAATTTTATTTTTATTTTTTAATTATTAATAGGCAAATTTACCAAAATATTCATGTCACACCAACAATTTAATGGTTTATGTAACCAAGTTAACATAATAGGATAAATTGAGATACAAAAAATGAGCAAATAAGTGATAAAGTGAGATTTTGTATAAAGTGCAATTATCATAGTTAAAAATAAGTATTTCTTGATTATAATGCTACGTCAAAAATGGTGTTCACAATGATTTCATTTCATTTTGTCGTTCATATATTATATAATATTGGTTGAAAAATAAAGAAGTGATAAATGCATAATATTTTTCTTTTACACACTCATGTTTAATTTTATCTGTTATTTTTGTTTGATTTATTTAATTTGAATGTCAGAAATAAAGAGGTGTGTAAGAGATAAAAATGATGTGTGAAAATCAATTGTGTGGCTATGCTATAACTTTATTAATCAACACAAGATTCTTTGTCAAATATTTTTGATGTTTAAAAGTTATTTTTGACAAAAGTCAAGTTATGCCATTATTTTTTTAATTAAGTAGATAATCCACGGCTACAACATTGTCCAATACAGTCATATATGAAAACATTTCAAACAACAATAGATAAAGTTCTACCCTTAGTATGCGTATTTGGAATGTTAAGTCCAACGCTTGTGATGGCATCAGCTAAGAATTTATATCCCTAAAAATATGCTTCCATAAGAAATATATTAAAAAGAATCCGCTAGACAATAAATAAGAAATTTTCCTTAAGAAAGTTACTGTTTTATGTATAAATTATGAGTGTTCTTTCATAATTAGTTTTCCAAATATAACGCATGTCTAGATCTACACCGTATTCATTATATTTAATTATATAAGATATCGAATTCATACTCTTTCCTTAAAACTGGATTTTTTATTTTTGTAGAGGATTTACCGAATCCTATTGGTTTTAATTCAAGGGGTTGTTTGTGAGTCGAACTTTTGCTGTGAATGTGGTATAAAACCTTCTGCCACTTGAGCATAAGCTTTCACTACTCCTATTTGTTTGATTTTAATTATAGGCATCTAGCTAGCTCGCATGTAGATATTATGGGTGGATGATATTATTGTACGTGTTTTGGTTGTGGATGATATGGTATTTTTTTTTTTTTTTTTTAGATGATATTATCGTTCGTTTAAGATCTACTTAAACAGTGTGTAAACTGTTATTCTCCTGGTGTTATTCTTTTGTTGATATATATATATATATATATATATATATATTTTTTTTTTTTTTTTGTGGATGATATTATTGTACATGTTTGGTTGTGGATGATATGATTATTATTTTTAGATGATATTATCTTTCATTTAAGATCTACCTAAATAGTGTGTAAACTGTTATTTTTCTGGTGTTATATCCTGATTTTTGACTCCTTTTGACGTATAGGAACCAAAGCATAACTACTATATGTTATGGTCAAGGTATTGTAGAATGGAGTAAATAATATAGTAGCTACAATATGGCTGCTATTTCGCAAGGACATGCAATTTACTCCATTCTACAATACTTTGACCTCAACAGTTGTGGAAAAACAGCTCGCGCATGAGTTTTATTTTAAGAACTTTAACGAAAAGTTTTCGGTATTGTTCATTTTAACAAAAAATCAATTCTGGTACTACTTATTTTACCATTTATTTTGTCCTTATCGTTAAAACTCAAAGTTTTCAAACCATTTTCATTAGTTTTTCTTTTTATTTTTTAATTTAATTTCACATCAAGCCAAATGCAACGTACAATTATCATCATAGTTTATCAATTTTTGTGAGATTACTATCATTGGTTAACAAAAAGTAACGATTTTTTTAACTGCATTAATTATTTATATGAGTAGCCTGGAGCGAGAATCTGGTTCAGTTTGCCGTATTTGGAAGAATATTTCATTCGTGGAGATTTCTACGAGGCAGAAGAATACTTGAAGGGCTTCACCACAGCGCTTGACAACATCTACTCAACGAACGTCATTTTTGAGCTATGTTGGCACGACTTTCTGGAGGCAGGCACTGGAAGAGTAATGAACTAACATTTACATTTGGTGAAATTAATGAATTATTAGTCCCTTTTTAGCAATTAATTCGACGAGCACCTCTAGCACCTCTGTTGCGCAGACAAGTTGCATTTCAGGCTTTTTGAATATTGGTTCATAGTCATGCGTAATCACTAGGTATGACGTTGTTTCTCACTTTCCCACTCTGCTAGTGTAGATAATATCGTTTATTCAAAAAAAAGAAAAAAAAAATTAGTTGTTTCCCACTTCCCAAATGAAAGCATGAGTTATTTGTTGTGCAAGAACTATTTTCACTCCCTACCGAATGGCAAGGTAGGAAAGAAACCTATATACAAATCTCTCGATGTCACTTAGTAATAGGGTTTAGCTTCAAATCTTGTGGATGACGAGTTCTTAACTAATTTATGCGATAACTCTCTTTGAAAAGGAACGGTTGGGGCAATGTTGTAGTGAGCCATATTAGAGGTTCAATGTTTAGTGTTACATGCCAAATTTAACTTACGACAATTCAGAGCAACCGTAAAAATTGTCATAGGTGAATAATAACACTTTTATTTGTTAATTTTCTATTTAACCTTTTGCGAAGATGGAGTGATTTGGAAATCAAAAGATTGTAAAAGAGTTTAAAATTTTAAGGGTATTCAATCAAAATTTTAAATGAATTCATGAAAGTTCAAGAATATTCAATTACAATTTTAAAAGAATTTATTAAAGAACCCTAAAAATCTGAGTGTGAATTCACTCTAAATTCATAGTCTCTATAAAAGTCTATTAAAACTCTTATCAAACTCCTTAAAATTATAACTCCTTTAAAATTTATTAAAATCGCAATTGAATACCCCTCCAAAATGGAAGATCATTAATATAATAAGGATAATTTTAATTAAACAATAATTAAAAAAACTAAATATTAAAGTCCCCATGTTTTCTGCTCCTTTTTCCCTACTTCTCTAGCATTCACTCTGCAAGCACTTTTTTTTCCATAACTCACCTATATTTATTTGTGTCCCTTGAATTGAAAAACTTATCAAGGGCAGGGACATAAATAAACAGGGTGTGAAAAGGGAAAAAGCGTGGGCGAAGATCGTTTCCATATGAAAAATACTTTGGCTCTTTATATCTAAGGATCATTTCTTTCCCTTTCTCAAAAAGGATCATTTCTTCCTTACCAATCATAGTGTTTTGGCTACGTGACTTCAATATATCTGTCAATTTGTGATTAGTTGGCAAGGATGAATCACTTCCTATCTGTAAGGGGTCACGAAGTGTATATTTATATGTAAGAGTGAAAGTTGCGTAGAGCTAAAAACTGGAGACTAGTTACATTGTTATTGTAGAATGAGGATCCTCTCCGGATTCTCTTTGTGAGGATCTCATGAATCCTCCAATTGCGTCCATTCATCGTACAGTCAATTTTCATTACGTACTATTTATATTCAATTTTAAATAAAAAAATTTACAATGATTTATGACCGCACGATGTATGATAAACGAACATGATTGGAAGATCTCCGGAATCCTCACAAAGAGGATCCTCATTCGTTATTGTGCTCGTCACTTGAGTCTTGAACTTTCAAGTGAGCTTCTGAAAGCCTTTGCTTTTTCGAATTTTTCCTCATCTGAATGATATGTAAAATTTGGGGAGAAAAATTTATGATATAGGTCAAGATTTTGTTTAAAACTGACTAGGAGTAGGCTTGGTTCGGTTCTACACACCCCCACCCCGTAACTGCCAACCCAACAGCCACCGTCGGTTGGCTTCTGCTCAACCAACACCGTTAACCATCAGTTAGGCTTACCAGTTTTGTCCGTTTTCTGGTTGGAGCAACGAGATCTTAACACATCTACAATGGTTGGTCTGAGGTAGTGGAGGTCGGAGGGTGTCAATATGACCTTGGCTACATTTCAACCGTATCGTTTTTGTCCTTGGGAGAAATGATGATAACCAAGCCATAAGCCGATCCAATACTAAATATAAGAAATCAGCGAGGGCAATCCATCATTAGTATCAATCTACATGCAGGGGCACGCAAACCCGATGATTGTTCGTGAATGCATATTTACTTTAAGTTGAACATTAAAATGAATTCGATGAAAATCAAATTGCTGAATGTCTTAAAGGATAGTACATCTTTTAAGCATCTACCTTTGCTGCCGCAGATGCATAACTTACGCTGCTGTCCCTCGTAGTTTTGCACTGACTTGACTGCTCGTATCGGAGAAAATTGATCTTTATCTTTGTTGAGCAATTCCTCAGCATCTGAATACATTGAGAAATATAGTCCAAGAAGTTATGAGCAATGATCAATGAAGAAACATTTTGTAGTCTAGGAAAACTAAGCACAATTCTTGAAAAAAAATGGAATCTCCCTAACATTTTCCCTCTCAACATGATTTTGGTGACTTCAGCGTGTCAATATCGAATAGGTAAGTGCTAAACATAACGGGGATATCTTTAGGTTGCTTTCGTTACAGTACTGTACAATTTGATTACCGAGTTCCTAGCATACCTTTTATTTGTCCCCAGACAAAATGGTATAAGGGTCAACGAAACAGGAACGACACTGGTACTTTTTCATGATAGGCATAGCTTTTCAAGCTGAAAACAGCAATATAATCCTAAAACAGGTTTTACCCTGTTTCATTTGGGGTGCCATATTCTTGTATTGGTTAATGTCCTTTGCCAAATTTGAGGGAATCTATTTGAACTTGTTCCTCTTCAGACATTAGAGGGAATACTTGAGGCACTTACATGTAGAAAAACACTAATTGGGTGGCGCCCGCAAATGGTGTTATCAAACTCCGAAAGATACTGTTTGAACGCATCTGGATTTCCAGTTTCTATTATTTCCATTCCCATCCTGTCCAAAGCCTCAATAGATTTGTGTATGGCCCCATGTTTCTTGTCATAGTGCATGTAATTGAACCTGAGAGAGAATAACAAGATTAGGCACGGTAAACAAGTAACAGTCTGGCTTCAATTATATGTGCACAAAGCATGGCAAGAGAAGAAAATTAGTAAAACAATCAAATATCATGTAACAAAACTAAGGATACCATGACATAGCATCCATGAAGAAACATTTAAATTGAAACCAAGCACTTCTTTATTTTCCTTAGAACAAAGACAAAACAAAATATAAGCTCTAAAAGTCTCCCTAACTGTCCTACTGTAACAAAAAGTTGTGTTTGTGAATGCAAGTCTGCTTGCTCACGCGCCGGGGTGTGAGTGTGTGTGAGAGAGAGAGACAGAGACAGAGAGAGAGGTGTTTAATGCATATTGCAGAAGATGCATGTCTGCATGCATGAGTGTAGATATGCACTGACATCTTGGACAAAAGTGGCAGTCAATTTAGCTAACAATGCCAATACTCGTTCCTATATAGAACCATGAGTGGAACATACCGAGACCCCCAATGACAAAAATCTGATGACACAGAGAAGAAGTTTTGTGGATCATCCACATATTTCGCAAGGAACTGTCCATACATGGCTTCACTTTCAGCTTTAAGAGCACCAACCAATATGGGTACAACTTTAACTTGGTGCCTGCATCAGTATCGTCAAAAAGTCAGCCACGCCAAAGAGGATTATAAAATAGAACTCTGCTATATGAGAACAATAAATAAAACTATAGCGAATAAACATACCCCTCAAACACCTTAGCAAGATAAGGCAAGTGCATTTCCATGCTATGTTCAGCCTCATCGACGCGAATATCCATCAGATCAAATTTTCCAGAAGCTTTAAGCTCCTCAATCACTGACAAGTGAAAACAAACTGAATTTTAGAAAACCATCACAAAAACTAACAGGAAAGTAGTAAATTCCTGTAAATGAAACATGTGATATTTTCATTGTTATGTTATTAATACGTAGGTGTTGGTTAAAATGGGAAACAGAGAAATGGGCACAAACAATAGACATGATCCCTACATTTTGCGATCAGGTCATGCTGCTGCATTCACTGCTAAAGGTGTAAACAAGAATCACAGTACCTTCCAAATCAATAGGTAGGTCCCCAATGGGGGTCTTGTAAACCGTGGCCGTAGAAAGAGCACACTTTGGAGTGTAATGGTGGTGAGATGGACCGAGCAGGAACACCCGCTTACTGAAAAGGCAAGTTAGTCAGTAATCTAACAATTCGAAGACAGCTAATTTCCCATACCAATCAAGCTTTACAGGTTCGATCATGAGTCAACGCACAATTATCTGAACATAATCAGCTCATATTTTTACACTACATGATCAAAACAGTATTAGAGAGAACTAATCACAGACAACCCGAGAAGAACACAACTTACATGTTTGTTGGGTCAATGTTGCCAAATGCATAGGCAGCGGCACGACCAGAATAAGAATACCCTGCATGCCTGTAATCCCAGAGCCACCCACCACAATAAACGTAAATAAATAAGTTTTAGTTTTCAACTAATTAGTGCTTAAACCAAAAAAAAAAAAAAAAAAAAAAAGCAGAAACAGCAAAAATATGAACTCACGGAGCAATGACACCTCGGACATCAGGAGATTTATTGAGCCCAGATGCTCTCAGCCATCCTTCAATCTCTTCTGATAACTTCTTAGCTGAAAAATCAAAACCTTTAGATTAAAAACTGATTTTTTTCACACAAATTGATCGGATGAATTAATTTTCTCAAAAGCTCCAAATCTGATGACTTTTTAGTTTTACTGCCGACCCAAATCACTAATTCGGCTTCTTGTATTCAAGGAGGCCAAAAAAATCAAACAGAGGGGTGTTATTTTCTCAGAAAGTGAGAGAGAGAGAGAGAGACTGACGATTGTCGGTGTACCAAGAACCGGCGTGCGATGCTCTTCGGACTTTCTCCATGGATGGAATTTGGGAGAATAAACGAAACCCTAATCAGGTGCAACGAATGAAGGTAAAACTGAGAGTCCGAGAGTGAGAGAGACGGACAGAAATCAGAATCTGAGATGATGCTTCTACAAGTTACCTTTCTTATGGGAGGAGACGGCTTTTGGAAGTTGGACTTTGGAGTGGGTGGGGTGACGTGTTGTTACTGAAACGAGTACTTCCGTGACGTTCCGTCTTACTTCCGTCTTCGTAGCACTTGGAAGTTTCTTTCTAGTATAAGACGGTGTATTATTAAATCGAAATATTATGATGTTAAAGTTTGTTTTAAAGTGTTTTTAAAGTAGATAAAAAGTAATTTTTGTGAAATGTTTATGAAATAAATTGTAGTTAAAATACAAGTGAATTCTTAAAAAAGTGTTTGCTAGTACTTTTGACACTTAAAAATATTATCTAAAAGCTCTTTTAGTCATTTTAAAAGCACTTTTAAGTCATTCTGAAGTTGTTCTTGTATGTTCAAGTTCTAACCATGCTCTTCGTAGTTTAAATTAATATGTCGGAAATAATAGTTATTGCTCGAACCAAAATTTCAAAACTTAAGACGTTCTAAGCCATGTTATATTACCATGTTATTCTAATTGTTCCTAGAATTTGGAGTAAAACTTTTTAAGCGACTAAATCGTTACACCACTGAGCACGTTATAAGAGAGAGAGATACAGTTCACAAGAGGCACAATCAAATTAGGAACAAAAATTTCTAATCTATATTTCTTATCACGTGATTGTGTAAGCCGAGGTACGATGCCGGCTACCAAAGTTGTTTTCCTGTAGATAATTCCTCAAGTAGACTGATACTAAGCATGGTTTTTCTAGTATGCACAAGAGATTACGATACACGGGAATCCTTGGCCACACGTCAAGCCTCTCGTTCCTCTGGTGCATGTCATAGACCGAAGCATAGTAAAAATCTCCGTATCTCTTGTAAAGGTAAAGGAATAAAATCTTTCACTGCTATTTTATAACAATCACAAAAGCTTACAAAGTTTACAAGAATTGCAACTTACAAACGACAAATCTGGCCGAGCAGGCTGAGTGAGTAACAAGCAAAATTATGCTACCAACTTCCCACTTTGCTTATTCTTTGAACCAACAAATCCAAACAATCATATACCCTATACCCCAATCTGTGGAAAATTACTCTTAACGACTCTTACAACAAACGAAACAAATGAGATCGATGACTTTGTGACCCGATCACCCTCACTCGAATTCAAAAACTATGCAAACTTTCTGTTTGCTCCCGTAGCAAACAAGAAGATGAACGAACAGTCCACTGACAGAAAAGAAAAAGACCTGCAATCACCAAAAGAAAAGAAACTAGAGAGATTATGTTTCATTCAATCCAGTCATACTCGTGTGATTTTGCACCGACCATGAAGATTTGAAGAATTATAAAATTATAATAAAAAACAATCACTTAATGACAATGTATTAAAAACGTGAGGTGTGGGCGAGGCGTCGGAGGCGAAGCCCGGCCTAGGCGTGAGGCGTGAGGCAAAGCCTTATAGGATTAAATTTTTTTTTATATATATGATTTATATATTATACATATAATTGTATAAAAAATAATACTATGTAAAATAAACATTCATTCTCAATTTTATCATTCAAATCCATAGTCATTCAAAAGATAATATCATCTAAATTCATTATTCAAAGATAATACCATCCAAATTCGTTTAAAATTGGAAACCTTACTATAAATCTAAAACGAAAAGACCTATATCCCATTTTCCATTAAATAGGCAACCTCATTTGTCAGTTTCATCTCCTCTCCCTCATTGGACAACTTTCCAAACAAGTCCTGACTCTTTGACAAAAAAAAAAAAAAAAAACACGAGTCCCGACTCGGGTCCCACATTCCAACATCAAACCCACATTAAATTGGTATCCTTCTCCCATCCCCTTGAGCCTTTAGCCTCCTCCCTCCTCTCTGTTTTTCTGCTTTCCCCAGAAAAGCTTATCGCCCAGATTTATTTCCTACTCCAGAAAAGCTTCCCCAGTCCACTGCTCCAGATTTATCTCTCACCCAGCCCTATCCCAGAATGCTCCACAGTTCACACCAGTTTAAAAAAAAATCAAAAAAATCAAAAAAATCAAATCCCTAACTTTTTTTAGAATTTCAGAAACCCTAACCTTTAAAATTGGGGATTTGTGGGCTTGCTGACGGCACTGGGGTGACGGTGGCAGGGTGATGACGGCGGCTGTGTGTTCTGGCGCACGGGAGAAGTGGGTGAAGAAGGCAGAGGATCGAAGGTATGGTGGAATGTGGATTAAAAGTGGAATCTGGACTAAAAACCCTTACCCAAACAGCGTTTTTTTTTTTTTTTTAAAAGAAAAAGGGCAGACAAGGCGCCTGGGACGCCTTGAGGCGCGCCTCCGCCACCTCGGCGTCTCCGGCGAAGCCTTTCGCCCACTCCAGCAAAACAGAGGCGTTAGCCTTAGCGCCCAGCCTCAAAGGCGCGCCCCGAGGCTAGTTTTTTAAAACATTGCTTAATGATTGGTAAACTAAGAGCCCTTTTGATAACCATTTCGTTATTAGTTTTCACTTTTCGTGCTTGAGATGTCAGGAAAGTATATGGGAAAATGGAGAGATGTAAAAGGTAGTGAGAGAAAGGGGAAGACATAAGATGAATGAACAAAACAATATCTTGAAAGCTAAAACTTAAAAGCCTTTTGGTTTTAAGTTTCCATTTGCATATTTCGCTATACATGTCATTCCTATGTATTCCAATCTCTCTCTAACACAAAAATGAAAACTAAAACTAATAACGAGAAGTTATCAAACATGCCCTAAAGTACTTGACAAGCCAGACCACAACGACTGCATTTAAGTTTTATGTGTCAGGTTAAAAACATGTCTTTGGTTAAAGAATGGCTTTTCAACATATTTTGCACTCTCTAAAATCCATATCAATCCCATCAGAATTCAGCTATTCAAACTGTAATCAAATCAATATTTTAGGTGTAACAAAGACAATTTTGACATGCTTTAATTCGAAAGGACAAGTTACCTGTGCAACCACGCAATCTGCAAAAGTTGAACTGAGGCAACCTGAGGCATTTGTGCAAAGCCTCGAAAGGATACCAACTATAAACAAAAATTTCAAGCATGCTCCAAGATAGAATGAAGTTTTGGAACTTGCCGACGCAACAATGGCTCAAGCCGGAAAGAGGGAACACCAAATTGCCACCTTTTAGCATCATACATTTCATTCCATGCCTGTATTATCTCATCAATTTTGAACCCTAAACCTGCATTTGAATGAAGGTCCCAAATTCGAACAGCTCTAAATTCTAAAAGCCGAAAAAAATTTGCATTAACATGCGGTACTTACCTTCCAATGCAGTTTCATTGGAACAGTGGTTCTTTATCACCACGGCAATATCTGTTGGAGAAGCTCCACAAAGTTCAAACTTTTCAACAGAAACTTCTAAACATTCCTCCCAAGTAGGTAGCCCTAACTTATATTCCACAACGGAACGCTCATACAGCAAGGTTCCCCACAAGAGGTATGTCTGTGACTTCATATTTGCAGCATGCTCTGCAGCTTCATCAGCAGATACCTCTTGAATTAGGCCATCCAAACCCAATTTCTGCAATTGGGTGTTATATTTTTCTTCTTTGGACAGTCCATTTAGACGCCGCTCTTCCATCTCCTCCCACATCAGCATGCCCCTGTCCATGCTGTCCTCAGCCTTGTTATAAAGCTGAAGCACCTCCGAAGAAGGCTCTGTTTCTAGCTCATTCTTGCTTCCAATAGCATAGTACCAACAAAGCTTTGCTTGGTCAAACTGTTGTTGCCCCAGAGCAAGATAACCTTCATAAAAGTCGGGTTTTATTTTCACAGCCTCTTCGTACCTACCCTCTGCCTTCTTATACTCTTTCTTTGCCCAGTCATAGCCAGCCTTGATCAGTTCAGTAATGGTTTCCCTTGAAGCATTTTCAGGAAAGGAAACTCGTTTCCTTGCCCTAGACATGTGGACATTTCCCCAATTAAACAATGCCAAAGCCGCCATTTCTTGGAACTTATCTGCAGCAATGTCAAAAAGTTCTTGAGCATCCTCAAGTGTTACAGTGTCCTCCATTGCCTCTGAGTATAGCTTCACACCAAGCTCATGAAGATCCAAATACGAATCAGAATCGAACCCAACATGGTTCTTGAACAATCGTGCAAACTGGATAACCCAGTCCTCAACAGAAGTAGACCTTTTTTCCACTACTCTATCGTTTTCAGTATCCCCATTCTCTACAACATTACTTGGTTTTTTGTCTTCCGTACTTACCTCTCCATCACTCAATCCCTCATAAATTGGTTCTTGATCAGGACTGACTTCTGATATGAATAATCTAAGTGAGCCCTGCATATCACAGGAAGATTCAGCTATCCTCAACTCATCGGTGGTAGTGATTGTAACCAAATCACCCTCTTGATCTCTATACTTAACAAGAACACCCTTCAATCCAGGAAATCGATCCCTAACTATCTCCCTTGCCAACCCCATGCTACAATTCGCTGGCAGTTGTGCCCACCTTATATCCTCTCCAAACACCAGCTTCACTGGCCTTGCAACTACTTTTTCTTCCTCCACATGTTTTGTAACCAGTTTCTCTTCCTCAACGTGCTTCGTAACCACTTTATCTTCCTCAACAGTGTTTGTAACCACTTCTTTATCCTTATCAGCACTCACCTTCTCTTCCACAACGACCTTATCCTCCATCTTCTGCTCAACTTTCTTACCCTTCTTCTTCAACTTCTCTTTCACCACCTTACGAAAACGAGCAGCAGCAGGCTTCTGTACATTAGCAATACCAATCTCTTTCTCATCATAAACAATACCCTTTTCATTCATCACCCTCTTCACACTCGCCAAAATCTCCAACGCACTTAGATTATTCGGTTCCATACTCAGCACAGCATTAACATCTCTCAATGCCAAATCCAACCTATTCAAAGCCTCATAACAATATGCTCTTTTTAACAGTGCTTTACTGTACTTCGGCGATACCTCTAATGCTAAATTACATTCGTTGATAGCTCGAGGATATTCCCCAATACCCATTTGTATATAGCATGCTGCCATGCTGCTATGCAGATGAGCAACTTCAAAATGATTATGTGGAAGGAGTTTGAGGGCTTTTTCATACTTCAACATCGCACCTTCGTGATCGTGCTTCTGATAGAGCTTGTTACCTTCTTCTTTGAGTTCATAGGACATGTTGATGAAGATTGCAGTATCTTCATCAAAGGCTTTTGAGTTTCGATCCGAGGACTTGCTGTGCTTACTGCCAGCATTCCCTGGCTTTTGAACCTCATGATCTTTCTTCTTCCCAATTGGCTTTCCCATTTGATATTCCTATAACAATTCACACACCCAAAAAACCAAGGAACATACAAAAATCAATCAATTGTATCTGCTAAAACCCAATTCAAATTCATGCATGATGATGACCAAAAACAACTGTAACAAATTAACAGACAAAAAAATAAAATTACCCAAAAATTGAAGCTAAAGTAATTTGTACACACAAATTTTCAATCAAAATTCCAGAGATTAAACACCGAGACCCCAAATTTTAATTCCAGAAATTAACCACAAAAAATAGGGAAAAATTTTCTCACTAACCTGGTTGCTGTTCTAAGAGCTCCGAACCAGCAATTGGTGGATGCTAATCCAGAGAGAAAGAAAAACCCAAATCAGAATTTGATTGAATTTTAATGACTGGGGTATTGGAATTGTTGGGAGAGAAACAGAGTGGATATCGGTGGCTGCACAAGAAAATGCAAATGGAACGACGCATCATTCCCCCCTGGAAAGGGAATTTCCCTCTCCCTAGGGTTTCCCCAAGCAAAGTCCACGTTCCAAAGTGGCCAGGTCAACCTTCCAAAGTGGCATGGTCGTTCCCACCGTCCAGGAGCGCGCGTGTCATTAACCGCCGTATTTCGTTTGCCCCGCCACCACTTGTTTTTTGGTTTTTTCCGCGCCATATCTAAGAAAAACCTTTTGTTTGTATATGCTAAACGCTACTATCGAGTATCGAACATCCTAATTGCAGCAACAAATAGAGAAACGATCCAATTTATGATTGCGTACACAACGTCAATTATTTTAGGAACAATTGTTCGGATGATCAGCAATCCAAGCACTCGAGTGATTATTGTTTTAAACAACATCAACCATTTTTACGTCATTTATGTATAAAGTCGTTACTAAATCAGTAAATTCAAGTAAGTAAAACGTCTAAATCCACAATTTTCTTTTTATTCCTACAACAATTTTCTAACTTTATTGGTTTGTAGCATTGTCTTGATGGACAGTGATATGCGTTCAGTGGCATAGGCACGGATGAATCTCGACCATTGTGCAGAATCCACTATAGATCAATAGCGAGAAATCATTCACGAGCACGTGTGCGACTAACTGCAACACACGGTTGTCCTTGTTTTCGTAGCAGATGTCATCCTCATGATGATTGTGTGTTTGGTAGATTTGCTATTACAAATATTATGTGGGATGTGAAGTGCAGTGATGATTGAGATAAGCTGGCGCCTGGTGTGATGGTGCTGGCATATATATCAGTGGGGATGCTCGAATAATGCAGGTAATAACGATGGCAATGTTGACCTACACGTATTGGCAGCTCACATGTAGGAGGGGTTCTTGTGTGCGGCAGCCGGTAGAGGGCATCAGACTCACCCGACCGGGACCAACCTGGGGTTACCCGGACCAAATACAGACCGTCCCGCTGTTTTTGTGAGCCTGCCGCATGGCTTATGAGGTCCGGACTGCCGGACGCAAAAATTTCTCCACATTTTCCAACATGAGTTCAGTTTATGAATCACTCTGATTCCACGGGGTGTAATAATTGGTTTAAACGAAACACAACGTTCATAGCTTATTAAAAAAAGAAACAAGACGACATTAACAGAAGCAATCTGTGAATCGTAACAATGATTCACATCTTTTCAGTTTCTTTTGTGGAATAGCTAGAAACATAACAAAGCATTTCCTCTAAATACGCATTCCACATAATGGAACTTCAGACTTTTACATTAAACGTAGGCCAGAGTTTCGGAAATAACTTACGCATCACATGTTGTATGCTCCTCCTCTCTTTATTTCTCTTGGCACGTGATTAGAGAGATAGAGGTGTGTACATGTGAGACACAAGTTTCTATCAAAGGAGCACTACAACAGTTGACTGTAGTTGCCGTTAGAGCTACAATTTAATCTTAGCAACTTACAGGTTAAGCTTTACGAATTTACGAGAGGACTGAGCCCCCTTGAACTATCAAACCGGTATCATCCTAACGTCAACCGACAGGTCCAAGTAGCCAGGTTTAAGAGTCATGAATCATGATTCCCGTCTCCACGGGTTGAGCAATGTCCCTTCCCCGCTGCTGTAAAACTCTAACAAACTCATCCAAGCTTAAATTTCCATCTTGGTTGAAATCAAACAATTGGAAGACGATTTCCACCACGTTATCAGTGAGAGATACGCCACAAACCTGATATTGTACACATCATTCAATCAACATTATTACGATAAACAATTTGGATACCACAATCTGTTGCTATGGAGATCAAAGAAATAAACAAATATCAGCATCATACATGAGAAGCAGCACGTTGGAAATCCTCTCGTGTTAGCATCCCATTGGCTTTGCCATAGCTGAAAAGAGCCAAAGAAAAAGGCTGCAATTGTTTACGAAGCTCGGCAAAATTTTTGAATTCCTCAAATGTGATGCGCACGTCTCTAAGATGTGGTTTATTGCTCAATTCCTCAACCCGTTCAAGCAAATTGCTTAGATGACTCATATCGGCAGAAGCAACCATGGACAAAGCAAAGTCCTTTGCCAATATGGTTCCTCGTAGTTTATAGTCATAGTGGGAAAACTCCAACCTCACCATCTACAAATGCATCAAAGTGTGCAAATAAGAACAAATTTCTGAGGGAAAAAATGCAATCCAAGCGTTCCATAATCAAAGCATGGCAGGTAGCATCATCAACCAAATGGGTATGAAGACAAAGTAAGTTCCGAAAATCTCGTCTTGTTGTAATATAAGGTCAGGCTGAAAATCAAACCAAAAAACCTAGACTGGAAGAATTCTATGTATATTCTTCTAGATGTATATTAGCCCTTACAAATATAATTTGGGTGCTTCTATTTAATCCCCATAATTTACTCAGTAAGCCACCCTTTCTTTACGTAAATTGTTCTACACAAATTTGGAAACAAATGCACACCAGAAAACGTATATTAGGTCTGTCATGTCTGAAAGTATAATACCAATTTTATGCAATAAAAGCGATCTAGGAAAATTTAACATAAATCAAACATTCTAAAATTCAAGGGAATGAAAAGGATTGGGAACTTACTTCATACTGTAAATCTCTCAGAAATTTGACAAATTTATCAAGTTGGAGGGAATCCTTCCCATCTTTGCCAAAAAAGTACTCCACAAGCCCTCCATCTTCTACGGAACCATGGACTTTTAGCCCAGGTCGAAGTCCCTCCCTGTGGTAAGCGCCCTGTCTATTGCAGGCTCGCATCAAACCCATCACTTTCTTGAACTCTTCCTTATCAATTTGTCTATGTATCGATATAAAGAGTCAAATCAGATTCACAACCATAGTGGAAACAACGAAGAACAATTAGGAAACTTAGCTTGAAATTTGTACGAGTACTAACCCACTATCATTGAGGTCAAACATTTTAAAAGCGACACAGAAACTTGATTCTGGGATGCTGAGTAGTGTTACAAAGAAAATATACCTGTGACAAAGAACATTGTTAGAGGGGGAAAAGATCCAACATCCGCTTACTTCATGAGCCATAACCCGTAAAAGTAGAACTCACTCTTTAAAAGAAATATGCCCGTCATTGTTTACATCAAAAAGCATGAAAAATTCAGAAGGAGAACAGCGCAAATCACCAGGATTCCTTTCCCCTTTCAAATATCCATCTCTAACAAGGTTGGACTCAGATGGAGGGAAGACGGGCACAATTGCCCTCATAAGATCTCCCGGTGTCATAAGTAACTCTCCATCTGCAGTACTAGAGGATGCAAAGTACTCAAAAACCTTCATGTAAAACAACAGAGCCATCGGTCAACAGGAAGTTATATCATTAGATAATTCTCCTTAAGAAAAGTTTAACTCGAGTTTTCAAGCGCATAATTGTTCCAAGGAGAAGGAGAACAGATATAAAAAAACGGAGAGACGGATAGATGCACGTACTCGATAAATAAAACTAAAAGTGACAATAATTAAGATGGCCATCGTACAGCCTAAACAACAATTAGTAAAACAACATGAAAAGGTACAATACTTAACAGTAGACGATATCTAACATACAATGGACAGAAACAACTAGCGTGCGTCGAATTCAGTATTAGAGGAATGTGTTTAGGAATCGTGACATCTATGCCGTCGGGCATTGTCAACTAAACTTCTATTTTTGTTTTCACCAAGTTCTCGAAACTCCTTTCGATGTCATCAATTATTTCCTAGGCTTAATATGCAATGATAAAAATTCCAAATTAGACTATATAAACAATGAGTTAACAGATAATCTGAAATTAATTATGTTCTCGTATCTTATTAATATGGTGAGTACCTTCTCCGGCGGACTCCACAACCTCATGCGCTTCTCGTAGTTGAAGAAAATTTTTCTCCTATAAGCATCTGCAAGACCCAATTAACAAAATTAAATCAAAAAATTAAAAAAACAAACAAACAAACAAAAAAAATTGAAATGTTCAAAGTAATCAGAAGCCACTTCACTTGCCTCCGAAGAGAAAGCCAGGGCCAATTTCCGGCAAAGACAACTTCCGTAAAAAGGACCGTGACGGCCGATCCTCCACGGCCAGTCCCGACTCCGCCGTCGACCAGTCAGCGAACGATGACGTTTTGAATAAATTGGAATCAGGGGAAGACCAGTACAGAAGACCTACTCCCGAGCCCACCGCGAAGCCCGATATCCATTTGAGGAACGAGCCATGGAAGGGGTTTTGGGGAGGGTTTGACTCGAAGTTCGACGCGGCGATCAGAGAGAGAGGCGAAGACGGTTGTGGTGAGGCGGACAGGTGGCGGACCAGGAGGCGTTTGTGGATGGACGGTGTGGATCGAATTAGGGATCGTAAGCGGGACATGGGAAAATTTTGCGCAAAATGTTGCAGAGATAGGGAAGGATGGAGACGACGACGTTGTGAAAGTTGGAGAAGGAAATGATGATAAGGGAATCTGGGCCGTCGGATTTGTACAAAAAAGAAAAAAAACCGAGGGCGGGAGCGCGCGCACATGGTTTGTATGTTGGGTCGGTGAATATATTATGGGCCTGTAAAGGCCCAAAAATGATTGAACATGGCCCAAATATGTTCCCATTTTTTTTTTTTTTTGAACTTTAACGAAAAGCTCTTTATATTGTTCAATTTAACGAAAAATCACATTTTTACCCTAAAAGTCAATCCTGTTACTATTCACTTTACCCTTTATTTTGTCCTTATCATTAAAACTCGAAGTTTTCAAACCATTTCATTTGTTTTTTTTTTTCTTTTTTGGTGAATAGCCCAAATTTAGAAAATTAGACGTAAAATGATAAACTCTTCTATTAACGATCATGAGATTTGTATGTAAATAGTTCAGTTTAACGTGAATCATGATTTTATCACCTCACTATGGAATGACCTTTTGGTATATATAGGAAACGTTCGATAGGTACTGAGTGAGTGAATTAACAACTTATAAGTTTACTATGATTAAATTTAATTCTTTTGAGATATTTGAGAAAACTAAATATTGAAATATAATCGTCAACAATAATATATTTTTGATGATCATAAAACAGCTTAAATATTACTAGCGTCCAAAACCGGCTCAAATTGTATGCAAGTGGTGTCAATGCGCACTGTTCTCGTATTTTGCTAGCCCAAAATATTTGTTTTCATGTATATATAATATATATACTGTTATGTGCAAAATATTACAAAGCTAAAGGTCATGTGCTTACGAGCGTAATGGGTTCGAACCCCATACTTGGCAAAGCATAGAGGCAGTTCTTCAAAAAAGCATAGAGGCAAAGCATAGTTTATTGTTACCTGATGTTCTGCATTGATATGGGTGGCAACTCCAAAATCTCTTGGAGAATCGAAAACATGTACCTCACAAAAATAAGATGCATCATTTCTTTTGCCATACAAAAATAAGATATACCAATTTGGTGTTCAAATATTATTCCCAACCCTCAATTAGAATGGATTAGTTTGGTCCAACACTATTTTTTCCTCCCTAGTTCCATTTATTTCTATTCTCAGTCATCTCTTATCATATTATCTTTCACACATAGTGTGTGTACGTTATTATAGATTCTTTCTGACTTCATAGGATGATTAAGTAAAAAACCACGCTAACTACGTGTCGTGTTTATGTCAATTTAATTTCCACTATTTTATCTCGTTTTATTCAAGTGCGTGTGTATATATATATATATATATATATATATATATATATATATATATTTTAATGAAAAGAAAAAAACTAATGTATAGTTGATTGATAGAATATTAAGTAGGATGTTGTTTTTCCTTTTTCTACATATCAAGAAGAGTGAAACTGAACTCAAAACATCGAATGTCAAAACATAATTTTGACTAATCGAACTACAAGTCTCTTACATTTCACAGTCCATGCAAACTTATAAATTATCTCATATTTATAAACAAAATTATGTTGTTCTAACGATTTCGACAATTTTCGTGAACTTAAAGCCCATATATTTAGCGTGGGGTGAGGTACACGTCCACCTCAAATTTTAGACCTCAAGAGAGTGACCCCGCATGCGTTGATGAAAAAAATAAAACATATTATTATCCTTCATTTCCTTGTTCTTCTGCACACACACAAGCAATTCGCTGTAAATATAGAACAAGGAAAGAAAGAATAGTGGACATGGACCTCCCAACAACCAACTCAAATTAAAGTCCGAACTTCGGAGATGCTTTTACAAATGTCGGTCAGCTTTCCATCATACAATTTATGGTCCACTAACTCAATTCCATCCAGCTTAACCATGATTCGTAGTCGATAATGAATTTTAGGTTCGTATTTTTCACGGCACGTTCTGAGTTTTATTTTTTTAGCTCATGAATCGCACAATAATGGTTAAAAGAAGCTGAAATATCTCTATGAATCTTTCAGGTTTGATTCCAAAATTCAGTTCTATAAGTGTTATTTTTCAAAATTTTCAAAAGTCCCACAAATTTTTTTATTTTTTTATTTGTAGTAACTAAACTCCCACGAAAATTATTAGTCAATACCTTCACACCTGCACTAAACCACGAAAGCTAAAAGGAACAAAAGTTAGAAAAAAATAAATTAACAAAGAATAATTAGAAAAAAATAAAAGGGAATTGTTATTAACACTTCAAAATTCTCATTATACACTTCAAATTTTATATATTTAGAAAGAAAAATACACTTATAAACAATGTAGAATGAGATTTTTAGAATGCCAATAACACTTCTCAAAATAAACTAACGAATAAATAATCAAATATTTCAAAAGAATACGGCTTGAACGGAAACAAACGCAACCCCGTAAGCCAAACGACGGACTGAACGGACGCACACGAGGAGAACAACGCACTGAACGGAACGGTGACGGACGGAGACGGCAAACATAACGGAACACCCCAAACGCGGCAAACACATATGGATTCAACTCAACTGCCGTGTCACTAATGGATTGAACTGCTAGCTTCATAACTCGTCCGAGTTGGTTGAGGCGACTCATCTGGGCCATCGGAAGGATCTGATCGGATCAGATTAGTTGCCGCCGCGATGTGCGGCTCCGAGTTCAACGCGCCGGGTTCCAAGATCGGAAAAAGAGAGAAATGGCCGAAAATAACCAACATGTGTCTGTTGTGTCACTCTGTAAAACAAAAATCAAAGAAATCGATGTGAATCGTAACTCGCCGCTAGTCATGGGCGGTGGACATGACGGAGAGCCAGCTCGGCCGTGGCTGAATCCCAGCTCTCCGCCGCTGCTGGTGAGCGCAATGTGTAACGCGGTGAACGTGGGCCAGATAAACCCACAAGCCCAGGACCCAAACCTTTTATTCAAATCCAAACCGGATGACCCGACTAACACCTTCCCTTTGCTCCTCTGCCAGATAGAAACAATTTTAAACTCAATTCACACAATCAATGGCGGCCGAACCCGGACCGGAACCCGGATCCACAAGCTTCTCCTCCGCCGTCAACGGCGGCAAGAAGTTGGAGGAATGCCAAACCATGATCCAGAGGAGCCTCCGGAGTACGCTCCTACTTTCCTTCGCCTTTTATTTTCCTTCAAACAAATTAATTTCATGAATTCTAATGTCTGCTCAGGGTTTAGGGTTTTAGGTCTTCTAGGGTTTATCTTTGATTTCCGTTTGTTATCTGCAACCAAACATGCTGTCTCTGTCGGTTATTGAATTCGATTTGATATGTCGGTTATTGAATTTGATTTGATCTGTTTCCTCTTCGACAGCTCCGATGGTGAAATTTCTGTTGAAGCATTTGGAGCAGTCTGGGTGTGGGATTGGGGACAGGTTCATCAAGGCCATTAATTGCAATAAGCAGATTGCTGGCGGTTATATTCGCGGCGAAGGGGTACAATTCAATCGCTATTTCTCTTCGTTTCTATTTGTTTACTTGAAAAGCTCTGATTACAGATTTCAGCAAACTTCATTTTGCAATTGGAATTTAGCAAATGCAATAGAATCTGCACATTACTACTTCGAATGAACATTGTGTTTTGAAAGTTTCAATCTTCGAGTGAACTGAGTGGCGGAACATAGTTTCTTGCCATTCAGTTATCTCGGTCAATTGATTCTTTGTAGAAGAATTCTGTTACAGTTCGGAATAGTAAATGTTTGCGGGATGAGCTTGTTCTGAATCTGATATATTTATCTGTTCTCTATGTCTGCATTTGTACAAGATACTGGTGTGTAGTAACCACATGACAATGCAAGACGATGTCAACCAAGTAGTGATACACGAGTTAATTCACGCTTTTGACGATTGTCGTGCTAAAAACTTGGACTGGGCTAATTGTGCTCATCATGCTTGCAGTGAGGTGTGCGTTGATATAGCAACTGAATCTTTTTCTTGTACTGGACAGTGTAATCTTCAAACCTCAAGTTTATTTATTTTTTTCACAAGTATTTACATACCGTCATTCTGGAACAGATTCGTGCTGCCCATCTAAGTGGTGACTGCCACTATAAAAGGGAATTGTTGCGGGGTTTTGTAAAGATTCGAGGTCATGAACAAGTGAGTTATTTTGGCTTCAATTTAAATAAAAATTAAAGATATACTCTTCTGGATACTTGCTTTGCATACAAAGCGAACTAGTCTTTTACCTTAATTTGATTTGGAAAGATGAATGCCAAAGACCTACGGTTGTAGGAAGGGGGAAACAGCCCTTTTCATATATAACAAAGTTTGGATTTATACCGAATGCAAAGTCATTTGATTTCTCTTGTTCTTTGATTGTCTCACTGTCAAGTAAAAAATAGGGGTTTTAATGAATCGTGGTAATTGGTTGAAATAAACTGGAGATGGAGAAAATCTCCCATATTCTTAGCTGTTCTTCATTTGCCTTAAGTATTATCATATGCTCTAGTTTATTGTTTGTAGGCTAACTGTATCTTTTCATTGGATTCTTGATTTGACATTTGCAGGATTGTGTGAGACGAAGAGTTATGAAATCAGTCATTTGTAATCCGCATTGCTCAGAAGCAGCTGCAAAGGACGCCATGGAAGCTGTTTGGGATGTTTGTTACAATGATACCCAGCCCTTTGACAGAGCTCCTTAAGAAACAGTACTAGGTATTTGCCTGATCGCAACCCAACTGTCAACTCCATGTTTTTCAAAATTTTAATTTGGCATTGCCGGAGACTGCCCATTAAGAGAAACAGGGTTGTTCCCTTATTATTATTTTTTTGGTTGCATAAGATATATTCAATTAAAAAATCATTTTCTTCCTTTACATGGCTGTATGAGGAAAGTTTACTGTATCAGATTTGTCATACAAATTGTACACCGATAACAGTTGTTTTTTGTGCTTACATTTCAAAATAACGCCAACTTATCGTGTTTATTTTTCCTTCAAATTTGACGAACTACGTGTTGGGCTTTGTAGAAGAGAGTTTCTATCAGAAAAATACAATGTTCATCAAAAACGATCCCTGCAGTTTTTTTACGTGTATGGTCAGGCCAACAAAACGACCATGTAATTTATTGGTTCTACTAAGTAATAACTAGATGAGCCTATTCTGCAGACCCCATAATGTTAGAGGCTATTACTCACAGTTCGGGATCTCGGACCATATGGTGATCACATGGATATCCCTTTTTCTTTCTGGATTTTGATTCTAATTAGATTTAGAGGGAGCCTTGGCCGAGGCTTGGGGTGTTCGAGCCTTGATGGGCTTCTTGAAGCTGGAGGGCGAAGGAGAGGGACTAGTCGCAGACTTGGGGGATGCAGCTGGACTGGTGGACTTCTTTCCGGAAGCTGATGAGTCACTCTTGGATGATGTGAACCGGCTGGCGCCGATTGGGTCGTTGATGATGGTGCAGACTTAGGTGAAGAAGATGGAGAGGACGGTGATTTAGTGTCACCTGAGCGACTTCCAAGCTCTCTAGTGCGGGAGGGTAAACTAATAGCTCTTCAATGTGAAAGGGTAAATTAATAGCTCTCCAGTGCGAAAGGGTAAACTAATAGCTCTCCAGTGTGAGAGGGTAAACTAATAGCTCTCCAGTGCAAGAGGGTAAATTAATTCCTCGACACCCATATGGGTAAACTCTCTAGTGCGAGAAGGTAAACCAATTGTTCTCCAGTGCTATAGGTAAACTAATTCCTCGACACCCATCTGGGTAAGCTTTCCAGTGCAAGAAGGCCACATAGCTCAAAAGATCGAATGCTTGAAAACCAACTAGGCAGTGAATAGTCATGGGGCAACAACCACTTTGCACTCAACAGTTCACTTATTCGACTGCTCATCTACAGCAGCTGAGAAATCAAACTCAAGCAGTGTCCTTATTTTCGGCAAGCAGCCCATGCCACGACCAGCCGACGTGCCACATCACCCCAACGGCTGCCCCGCGGCAACATCACCCAAGAAGAAGATAAGGAGAATTAAGTTTTCTTACATTGATGCGGCGCAAAGAAGACAAAGCAATCAATGGAAGATGGTTTTTTGCACGGGCAAGCAAAGAAGAATGCTAGGAGAGGGGGAACAAATATCCTCTAGTTTTCTCTCTTTCTTGTAGGGATAAATAATTGCCCTCTGAAGTTGATTTAATCCCCTACTTAAGGCAAACTTAAATAGGCTTTGGAGGTGATTTATTTCCCTTTCCTAGAAGAATCTAATTCCAAGTCCACTTGAGAATTTGCATTAAGGCTAGATATCTCAACACCTACTGCCCTTTCCTGCGAGCAGCCCAACAGGTGTGGGGGAATTTGTGGAGCCAAAAATAATCACAAGACGACACATGGATTTTTGGATAAAAGGACAAAATTACCCTCGAGGCACACCGGGATTCCTACGCGCGAGCAGTGGGCAATCATCCCTCAACCAAGTCAAAAGTGCCCAAAATAGGTAATAATTCAAAACATGTTTCATCCATCCTCATCAAATCCTCTACACAAGGTAACTCCCAAATCATTTCTCTTTTATTATATTAATTAGCTAATCAATTAGGAATTTATTCTATTAATTAACTAATTAATTGATTTATTATTCAATTATTCCTAATTAGCTACAAATCATGAACCTCACCCAAAATACCAACCAAGTGACCAGTCCTCCTCCTCCTCCTAAAGGGGCCGGCCACACCCCTATAAGTACTACCTCATTCTCTCCAAAACTCAATGCCAATTCTCTTGCTAAATTCTCTAAATTCTCTAAACATTTTTCCTTCAAAATTCTAACTTTGGCATCGGAGGTTCTTCGGCCAAAGCTCCCCTCCCCAATTCATCATGGGCACATGAGGCTCTTGGCCTTAACCTAAGGTGTTATTTGTTTTGTAGATGCAATTTTGTCCAAGATAAAGGAGGAAGAATTTGCATCCACACTCACAAAGAAGATTTGACGAGAATCCTCACAAAGAAGATCCGGCGATGATCCTCTCTCAACTTTTCTTAGAAGAAGTATAATTGAAAATCAAACAAGAACCTTTCGTTTATGGGACATTTGCGATCGTGTTGCTTCATTTTACTCAAAATATACATATATTGGACACCATTTGAGAGACAGTCTCTAATGGCACCTCAAACTAGAAATGCATGGAAAATTTGAAAGATTATATGTCGACCATCATTCAAATTTAATTTTTATTATTTCACCTTGTTTTTTCAAAAAATATATATATATATATTTATGAAAAGAAAAAAAAAATTAATATATTACTTCGCTTTCTTCTCAACAAGTGCAGAAAGAATAAGTGGGACAACATGTAAATTTTGTGTGTTATTTTACAGTTGATTGGTAGAATATTGAACTAGGAGTTTTTTTTTTTTCCTTTCTTTCTTTCTTTCTTTTAGTAGTGTAAAACATATCAAGAAGAGTGAAATCAAACTCAGAATTTAGATGCTAGAAAATGATTTTGATTAGTTGAACTGCAAGTCTCTTACATCTTGCGCTCGATGAAATTTAAAAATACTCTCGTATTTATAAACGAAATTATGTTTATTTAACGGTGTAGACAATTTTGGAAGCGTGCAATCCAATGAGCAATGATTCAAAGCGTCAGCACACATCCACCTCAAACCTAGACATCAAGAGAGTGAGCCCGCATGCGTTCGATGCAAGAAAACATATCATTATCCTTCCTTTCCTTGTTCTTCAAGGACGTTGGATCGTGGATGCCACTTGCACATCAAGCAATTCTATGTAAATACGTAACAAAGAAACAAAGAACAATGTACCTCACAACAACCACCTCGAATTAAAGTTTGAACTTTGTAGATGCTTCTCCAAGCATCTCCAAAGCTCCGTCAGCTTTCCATCTACAAATTTCTGGTCCACCACCTACAGGCTCCAACTCAATTCCATCTAGCTTTTTCCTTCTTTTTTTTCCCTTCCTTTTGTTATTGGTCCTTTTATTTTTATTATTATTATTTTTTTTTTTTTAATTTTCCCCATCACGGCACCTATCACGCCTGGCGCCAGATTAAACGTTAAGGAATATAAATGGGGACCAGGTCACGCTCTTTGGCTTTTACTCCCCTTCTCTTAAACGCGACGGTCCAAAATAATTATAATCTAACCTACCATTCGATCTTAATCCCACAATTCAAAAGATAATACATTGCATTTTTCTAAATAATATTTTAAGTTTCAGAACTGATTTGGTATTGCTGTGTTTCAAATTTTTTTCACTCAAAACTGTGAAAATAAACTGTTTTTAAATGTTTATCAAACACTTTTTTGAACTCTGCTTTTTTTTATACCTATTTTTCATTTTTTATAAAAGCACATTAGTAACATCATTCTTCGTCTCAATAACCTTCGTGTTTTGAAATTTAAATAATGTTTCAAGTCTGAATAACGGCTTCCTTGGTGTTTTCATGTTAACATTAAACTTTTATTTTTCATTCCTTAAATCCAATCATTTTCTATTTTTACCTCAATTTTATTTCTTTTAACTTATTTGGTCATAATAATATATTCAGTTCCCAAGAAGGTTCAGTTCGTCAAATTGGAGGCGCCAACTCCAATATTCAGTTCCAAAAGTCATGTTCAAATTTTTAAGTAATAAATTTTTTTAAGTTATCTCCCACGAACATTATCAGCCAATACCTTCACACCTGGCAACGAACCACGAAAGCTACAAGGAACAAAAGTCAGAGAAAATAAATTAACGAGTAAATAATTAGAAAAATAAATTAACGAATAAATAATCAAATAATTCAAAAGAATATACCTTCAACGGAACCAAACGCAACCTGGTATACCAATACGACGGACTGAACGGACGGAACGCACGTAACGGACAACGCGAACGCACTGAACGGAACGGTGACGGACGAGAGACGGCAAACATAACGGTACACCCCAAACGCTGCAAACACAAATGGATTGAACTCAACTGCCGTGTCACTAATGTTTGAACTGCTAGTTAATTAGTCCTTAATCAGATTTTAATTAGGGGGATTAATTGTGGGATTAGATTAGATACTCCAACAACTGTGCTTCCAATTTTCCATAGCAATTCATTACAAATATGGAGTTTCTCTTTCATAGGGTTTCTTCACTTGACGCCGGTTCCGTTCCGTGCATCCCCAAAAGTGCAAAACTCGCAGGCTTGACTCGGCGCCGCCGCTTCATAACTCGTCCGAGTTGGTTGAGGCGACTCATCTGGGCCATCGGATGTATCTGGTCGGATCGGATCACTGTGCGCTCCGAGTTCGACTTGCCGGGTTCAAAGGGGAAAAAGAGAGAAATGGCCGAAAATAACCAACCTGTGTCTGTTCTGTCACTCTGTAAAACAAAAATCAGAGAGATCGATGTGAATCGTAACTCGCCTCTAGTCCTGGGCGGTGGACATGACGGAGAGCCGGCTCGGCCGCGGCTGAAACCCAGCTCTCCGCCGCTGCTGGTGAGCGCAAGGCCGAATCAGGGCGGTCAAGGCTCGCTTCACCCACTCGCCTTCGACTCCACCGATTCGAACCAGCGAGTTCGTCATAGCGGATCTGCGCATATTCAACCTGTTCGACGGGAAAGATCCGGTGTTTTGACTCCCGCCCTGGTTCTTGTGGAGGCTGCAGCGAAATGATCCCGGATGCGACGTCGGGGAGCACATACAGGTCTTCTTTGGCATCGAAATCGGTCCGGTTTTCTTCGAAACGGCGATGGATCGGTTCGAATGATGGTTGGGAGAGATGGATCGGTGGTCGATGGAGAACCGGACGGACGGAGACGGTGAGGAGGAGGTGTAGAGATTGACACGCGTCGGAGACGCCGATCGGTGGTGATGGTGGTTGTGGATCTGCTGATTGTAGTAGTGGTTTTCCTGGTGGTGTTGGAAGAAGGCGGAGGCCGGAGACGAGAAGCTGGAGCTTGTCGAAGAAGCGAAACCTGATGCGGATGACGAGATCGCGCCATTGGAAGCCGTGTAGAACCTCCCAGAAGGTGAGAGCGAGCGGAGGACCGGTCCGCTTCCATTGGACCGGGTTCTCGCTCTCGATGAATAAGATGCGGTCGCCATTGGAGAGAGTAGAGAGAGAAAGTAAGTGATGAGAGGAGAGAGAAACGAGAGAGAGAGTCTTTTTTACCTAAAGGCCCCTAGGGCATTGGATTTGGCAAACCTATCGAGTCTCAAGTGCCGGTTTTATAGATCAGGAAGGGGGAGGGCGGGTGGTAATTAGAAGGATATCTGGGGGTTATTTGGGAATCCCGGTTTACAGGATTGGTGGGTTTTCTGACAATGGGAATCTTATCCAACGGCTGGAGTGATGGGGGAGTGGCCGAAGAGGACGAAAGTTGGAGCCGCTTGTTCAGCTTCTGCCGGGGCCACTCCAGAGCAGGCCACGTATAAACTCAATGGAAACGCTTGCGTTTGAAAGTACGAGAGGCCCAGTAATTTTCTCTTAATTACGTATTGCCATTGGCTTGTTCGGCGTGTAATCCCTTAACTAACCCCACACTTTTGGGCTTTACTCTCCTAGGTCCCTAGTTTATTGCTTTTTCACTATTTTATTAATAAAAATTTATACAGTTATATTGTTTAACCTTTTTAAAATAAGTTGACTGGTAGGTTGGGTTGTTTATTTATTTTTTAGGAATTTTGGTATGGAGGCAAAAAATAGCCAACGGGATTCTCTTCAGATTTTTTTTGTTGAGGATCTTAGAGATTCGTAAATTATGTCGGTTTATTAGATATTGTATGATCAGTTTTCTGTTAGATACTGTTTGTATTTAATTTTAAATCAAAATATTTAAAATAATTTCTAATCGTACAATATACGATGAACGAATATGATTATTAAATCTTCGAAATCCTCACAAAAAGGTTCCGGATTCTAAAAATGGGGCAGGATTCAGGGTACTAATAATGGAGTTGGTTCTTTTACGTTGAATTTAATTTTTTTTAGGCGAGTGGGCACTTGGTTGCTCAAATTAGTGGAATTCTTAATCACTTTTAATCCTTAATTTTTATTGTTCTTATCTTTGTCTAGGAAAAATGCAAATCTTCGTATTCACTCGAAGAATCAAGAAAGAAAAAAAAAAAAACAAAGTTAAGAATTCTTTTATAGGTTTAACCGTGATCGTTCAAATAGAAAAGTTGGAAGATTAGGAGAAAAAAAAATCATACTCTTCCCCTTATATATCTGGTGAATTAAGACATACACTAGAGAGAATTTGGACGTGAAGGGAGATAAATACAAAAAAAATATATAAACTAATGTTTATGAATGTCAAACCACATGCTAATATGTATCTAAAGAATGAGTAAATTACGTGAGTTTGAACCAAAATATTCCTAGCTCATTGTGAGGCTCAGTTCATCATTTTCTTTATAGTATAAATAATATCGTTTGTTAAAAAAAATGATTATAATAATTTAGGAGTTTGATCAAATTCAAAACTATGAAAATTGGGCCAAACTTGTGGTGTGAGACCAAAGTATTGTTCAATTTTTTATGACCGAGTTGTTGTTAATTTATTCAAACAATACTTTTCATACTAGTTGAACATCCATAGGCTTACAATATCATATGATTCAATTATTTTCTTTGATTCTCATTTGATTGGTTAAATTCAATAATTAAATAACGGTTGTTTTACGGATATGAAGTCCATAATCTCGGTTACAAAAACGGTTACACCCGCTAGAAGAAGTCCAATTTCAACATATTGAATTCTTAGACGACCAATTCAAATTGGTGAATAATTCTGAAGCTTGAAGGAGGGCGCAAAAGAATAAGAGGATTCGACTGCGCATTCTTTGCCGATTTCATTCACACGTTTTAAACTTTTAATTGAACTTGCTTGGTTTTATACGAAGATTCAAGTTGAATATGCTTCAAGCTTTCCTGAAACTTGCAACTTAAAGTAACAGCTAGCAAAACGTAAAATCAGGAATTGGATCCTCTTTGAGGTAATGCCTCGGGATCCTACTGACTGAACAACATGGACCGTTGGATTTTGATCAAACGGCTACAAACAGGGGCGGTCCCTCTATAGTTATAATAATTGTAGCCGTTGGATCAAAATTCAACAACTCATGTTGTCTGGTCAGTAGGATCCCGAGGCATTGTCTCGGAGAGGATCCAATTCCGTAAAATTAATGGTAGAAACGAAATCTTCGTCAACTCTTCACATATACGTCTTGAATTCAAAACTCTTATTTTATTTCAATTATTGTAATACTTTTGAATTTTACGTTTTTCACCTAAAGATAATAAATTTTTTTTTTTAATAAATAACTTTTGACGCACTTGTAACTTGGAGCATGTGCTCAAGATGTAACGCTCCACCAACTCAGTCACTGCCTCAACCATATCCAACCATAGCTAAAGCATTAGGGACCTAATTTTGCCGCCAAATACTTTTATCCCACTTGCAAGTTAGGCCATTACACGTGGATTCAATATTGAAAGCCCAGTTTTCTTTACGCTATGTTTGGACGATGAATTTTCAAATTTAAGAGATTTGGATCATACAATTAAGAAATGAATTACGATATATTAATCGGAGGGATTTAGTAAATCCTCTTGCATGCACGCCTTTATAAAGCTCGTATCAGGAAAATTGTAATCTCTCATATAAGCATTTAGTGATGCATTCCTTAGTAAGCTTAATCTCAATCTGTTATGACTTGAAAATCTCTCATTAAAACATGACCCTTAAGGATAAAAATAACTTTATTCAGGTCCAAGTTGTAAGAATCTTATGTGGACTCAACTAGTTAGGATAAAGGAGAAGTAATAGGTTGGTAATACAAATCATATGGAGCTTGAATACGTGTAAATCTACATCTTATAATTGAGGAATACATTTCCAATGTGCGTTTGAAAATAAGCACTAATCACAACTGCTCCATACATGGTTGGGATTGGGTGCAACGGGTGAATAACCAACCCTCCACGATAGATGGAAGTTGGCTACCATTGCATCTATATAAAATGAATTCCCTACTCACAGAGAAAGGGTTCTACGTTCAAGGGGTCTATCACTATTAGAATATAAAGGTTTCTAAGTGAGTAAAAGAGTTCTTGGACAACCACGATGGCTTCGACAGTTATGCTGCACAAATGCGTTCTCCTGAAACTACTGATATGGTACTGCTATGGGTGCTTCGACAGGTTTGTCTTCGACCCTTATGTCTGCTTGTGGTCTAGGTTAATGTTAAAAGAATAGGATTTGTTCCAACACAAGTGTGGCCATATCCCCTTGAATGTAATGCTTTTATGCTGCAACCACAAAGGAAAATACTAGGGAAATTATATTTTGCAAATCACACAAAATGACAATTGATGGTTGAATTCTATTTTTAACGATTTAATGAAAGAATTCAACCATTAACCGTTACATCATATGATCTACAACATATAATCTCTTTAACATTATCCAAACGAAGATATATCTTCCAGTAATTAAGGCTAGTTTAACTGTTGAAGTAAAACATCACTTTTATATAAAACAATATGTATTAAAAATAAAAAAAAAGGTCAAAGCTTAATAATTTGATTAGAGGTGAGAAAGATTCAACAAATCGAAAATAATTTTATCTTTTGCTAATTAACTATTTTATTAATATCTGACTGGGTATGAAGAACGGAGGTATTATTTAACTATGGTCCAATCCATTAGACCTAGTTTTTTGCCCCCTTCCAAATGAATAGATTTGACCGGCATATGTAGTACGTACTAAATAAATCACTTGGCATTTGTAAATGTGGATCAGAGCGAGGAGGGAAAAACAATTTAAATAATAGTTCTTGTGCATAGGCTAATTAACTTGTGGCAATGGCTAAAATGATCGATATTGACATAACTTTTCACTTTGGTATTTGATATTTAAAATAGATAAAAGTGGTTTATGAGTTTGTCCATTGTCAATTATTTTGGCCATTCCGCAAAAAAATTATGTTGAATAAGGGTCAAAATGACAAAATATTCTCAATTTAATAAATAACAAGCCAAAATGATTTGACAAAAATTGAGGATATATTTTGTCAATGTGGTGCTTAATTAAAGAGATTTTTTTCTGAAATGACCAAAATGATTGACTGTGGATGAACTCAATGATCACTTCTATCGATTTCAAATTTTAAAAACCAAAGTAAGGATTGCGTCAATCTCAAAAACCATTTCGACAAAAATCTTAACTTGATGCTTATCTTGAGCTCTTTATATTGTCACTTATTGCATTTCATAGATAAGTTTGTGAGCTTATTAAAAAACAAAAATGATTAAAATAAAGCAAACTTTATTTGTAATTATTGCATAGGCAAGCTGTAAGTTGTTTAAGATATTCTTATTTGGGTTGTGTGCTTGGGTTCTAGATGACAAAGAAAGCAGCCCTTTTTTAAATTCAAATTTATAAGGGAGAGTACGTTTTCTTTAGCCGATGTTGTTACACCCACTGCCAAGATTGACGATTGCATTCATGTCCTAACCTTTAAGCAACAAATATAGTAACATATGGTACAATTACCTTTTTGCTGTAATTACAATACCCTAATTTACTCAAATACCTATTAAACCACAACTATTTGACCTTTTAGTCGTAAATTGTACCACAAGTAATCAAATATACTTAAGCCAGTTCTTGACTCTAATTTTGTGTGTGAATGTTTATGAATATGTCAATGGCGATGTCACTTTGGCCTTTGGCACAGTCTTTGGGTCATATGGCTCTGAAGTTGATCCTAATAGCATCACGAAATTGCTAGAAGCATAGAAAACTTTGTAACATTTGCTTAGATATTTTGGTGGTATATAATAGAATAAGATGTTTCATTATCACCATCACATCAAGTCTTTCTTGCAATTTAATTGAATTAATAAATACTCAAATGTCAAATCGTTCGTAGTCAATTGTTTGAGGAAGAGGAAAGGAAAGTATCATTGGTACTCCAAAAATCTCATTCTACATTCCTAACGAATGTATTTTTCTTTCCAAATATAGAAAATTTGGAGTGTATAATGAAATTTTTGAATTGCCAATAACAATTCCCATAAGAAATAAGGATCCTTTGTGATTGGTATGGGTCAATTGAGGTTTACAAGGCTGGCAAAGGAGGCACACCAGCCAAATTGTGTAATAGGTGAAGTGAAAGAAACAAACAATACGTCACCCTTTTCAATTTTACAACCAACACGTATAAACGATAGATTTGAACTTTGAACATTTTAAAATATTAAGAAGGAAAAATATCGTCGTGGCAACAAATATTGTATGAATTTTAGTCAAAATGTTATTTGAAATTGACATAACTCTTCATTTTGGTCTTTAAGATTTGAAATCGATAAAAGTGATTCTTGAGTTTGTCCACTATCAATCATTTTGAACCTTATGTGAAAAATCTTTATTAAATAAAGATCAAAATAACAAAATTACCCTCAATTTAATAAATAATAATCCAAAAATGATGTGATAAAATTGACGATGGACAAACTTAGAGAGACCACTTCTATCGATTTTATATCTTAAAGACTAAAGCGAGGAGTTATGCCAATTTCAAAGATCACTTTTAACTAAAAAGCGAACATTGTATTGTTGTGATTACTCAATTCAAAACCAGCAAGGATGAATGGAGTAGGATTCTATCATCTCTTTTTTTCCCTCCCCTTCCCACCCCTCCTATTTGAACAGTCATAGTTAAGTCCATGTTAACATTTTATATTATTATTTTTTTTTTTTATAGAAAGAGAAAGACAAAGTAGAGAACGTGAGATGAAGAGATGGAAAGGGATGGAAAGAGGAAGGGAGATGATCCTAGTCCAAAGATGAATTGGTGTTAATATTTTCAATTTTATATGTGGCAGTGACTCATAATATAATGTATGAAGGCCACCCTCCATGTTTCAAATTTGAAGGACAAGGAAATGACTGAAGGCAACCCTAAGCAAGTAACATCCCAAGATAAAGAAACCTAACCACTTTGTTTGCAACCAAACCAAGAATTTTCAAAACTTTAAAATTATTTATTAATGCAGTGAAAACAACACAACAATATTTCATTGATTAAAATAAAAAACATTACTCTTGTTGATAGAAAACTCATTGGCATTATTTCACCCTTAAGCATAAGATACTTAATATAAATTGTGGAAAATAAAAAGAAATAAAACAATAACCTTGTTGTATCAATAATTGGTCCCCGAAAAAAAACTGCCTTAATCTCCACTTGCTGATTAGGTCAAATCAACATTGAGATTAGAGAGAAGGTTTTGCATCTGAAAGTGGTTAAGCTGCTTCTAAAATCATATTTTAATTCCACTAATCTTGATTAGGCTGCTGTCTTTCCTCCAAGACACTACTATTTTATTTTTATTTTTTTAATTTGAAACTCTATCCCCTCCACATGTTGGAGCTACAAATAGTGTTGAAATTTGTTGAGAAACTTTCAACTGAGCACATGGATGGCCGCTGTGCGGGTGACCATTTGAAGCTTACAGCTGGGAAATGCCTCAGTTTTCTGAAGAACCACATGCATTTTTTCACTAGATTTTCTCCTCGAGGAACACAATATCTTGTTTTTAGTAGAATACAAGGAATGAAAAAGTAAGTGGATCGCACGTTAAATTAGGTATGCCATAATCGAATGATAAGATATATCTCATACCTGAACTAGGTTTCATTTCCGAATAATTTTCATTCGTGATTTTTTCCATTGCAAGTAAGAAAACATGCTTGTAAAAATAAAATTTGAAATTTTTTTTTCACCTTTTCTTTTGGGTGTTGGGTGTAGTGACCACCAAATTTTTGAATGCTTGTAGAACTCCAGGTTCATAATTCAAGAGGACCAGAACATTTTCTTCATAAACTCAGGCGGGAAGTTGAGCCCAAATACTAGTTGGCCTTAAAGGAATTGGACTATTTTATCAAAAATGAAAGAAATGCAAATTGCATAAATTTGAGATTGCTTTGCTTTTTTCTAAAACTGTTTTTACTGGTATGTAAAAATAAATAGTGAAAAAGTTAGTATTTGGTAAATTATAGTGATAGAAAGTATTTTTAGCAACAACAAAAAATGATGGTGTAAGATTGTCAATATAAAAGTTTCATTAATCGGCAGTGTTCACTTGCCTTCAAAGGAAAAATAAACGTTTTTTTTTAGAAACATATGTAGAGTTGGTTCTGCTTTCTGCTGTTTTGGACCCATGATTTTGAAAAAAATTTCATTTACCAAACACAACTAAAAAGACCCCAACTTTTTGAAGTAGCTACTTTTAAAAAAATTTAAGCAACCCCAAACCAGCCTAACAAGAAGCATAAAGACAAATCTAACATTCAATATGCAGAAAGTTTCAAACCAAAAAGAATCCATTTGCAATGTTACACAATTAAGCAGTGGAATCAATGCTCCGAAATTTCACCAAGATCCTTTTCTCCTCCAGTACCTTGAGCGGATTCAGCCATCACCTCTTTCGTATAAATGCGGTGGCGCCGCTCCCTCCCATATATCACCCAGAAGAGGAGTGAGAGCATGACCGAGGTAGAAACAATCACCAACCCAATGTAGATCCATCTACTGTACCGGCTTAGGCCGGGACAATGATCCCGGTAAACGTCACTAAAAGTTTCCCTAGCAAACGTGCAGTCTTGCAGTTGAACCAGTATAGGGGCATAATTATACAAGCCGTTACACAGACTTACTCCGGTACTCATCTGGCTGTAGAAAGTTGGGGTCAAACGCCCCGCTGTGGTGCAAATCCCGTTTGGTGAAACCTGGCAGACATATTTTCCCCATACCTACAAAAATTTGAGCGAAAGTGCTTGAGGTTAGCTAAATTGGTCTATGAATGTAGCCGTAAAACTAATGTCGTCGAAAACTTTATCCATCGAGTATTTTATGCACTAATGTAGCAGAGTTCGGTACCTCTGTTGCATTGTTCAAGTTTACTTCGCCTGCAGTGCAAACTCGATCGGTCAAGTCAGGAAAAAATGGGTTGCAGAGGGTTGGCACCAAGGGACCAGATTGATTGAAGTACATTGGCACAAAGGCGGGGGCGAAATTTAAGTTAGAGACGTTGGTGATGACCTCGTTGATCAAGTCGACCAGTTGCAAGGTGACTTCTTTGTTTCGCAGCAAGGTTTCTTGGGCGGTTGCACTGTCTACACAGGGCAGTATATCATCTAAAGCTGTATGTGCGGCGGGGTTTTGGACCCATTCATCCATTGCAACACAAGTATCTGCAGCCACACTAGTATGTCAAAGGGAAGAAATAGTTAGTTCTAGGTACAGATTGACGATACCTATTACTTAATAGTTAATACCAGATGAAAAAGATCAGTCGTGGGCGAATATTTAGCGAAACAAGGAACCAAGCATTTCTTTTAGGAAACAAAACCGAAACCATTCAATCTAAAAACTAGTCACATTTTTTAAAGACAAAGTCGAAGAAGAAAGAACTTTTAACTGGAAGTAATCACAAGACTTACTTATGTAGAAGAAGGAACGTGCCACACAAAATAAATGTTCCCGTCACAAGTATCCATGCTGCGATTACCAGGCTGCAACAGTTAAGATATAATTCTTTGGTGAGTAAAGAAACAAGCAAACGTTTAGTGCAAATTTACACAGCTCTAAAGAAAGAAATGACAGAAAGAGAGAAACGAGGTATTGTTGGAACTAACTCACATGTACACAAGCAACTGCATCCCGAAAAGTGAAAATACTGGAAGGATATGTTGCGAAAGAGAAAAGAATAAGTACCACAAAGTAAGATGTTTAGGAAACCAGAGTATAGCGTCATAAGGATATCAAGCAACTTACACAATCCCAGAAATGTTAAGACAAGCAGAATGGCAGCACTTATGATAAGCGCCAACCTCCTGCACGTACATTAAGATCCGATAAGGTTTCAAAAGATATGGAACACGTAAAATGGTAAAAAGAAAGGGAAAGGTTTTTATCTACATTGAATCTAAGAGATCTCGTATGTCCTTTGAATTCTCCACGGTTTTCTCGGCAAGGGTATTAGCAGAAGAATTAATCTTTCCTCCGATTTGATCGATATCAGTTTGAACGTTAGCAGGTAAATAAACTTGATCAACTCCAAGCTGCTTGGCCGAAGCAAGATAATCCGATGCATTCCTCAATTGTACGACTGTAATATCTGCCTGATGTACAACATACTCCAAAGTACTTGTTGTGCTACTGTGAAACCTCTGTTGACCAGTGTATAACACAACACATCCGATGCTGTAATCACAAAATAGCACAACAGTTTTTAAACAAGTGCAGCTGAACATGAAGTCAAAAATACACACAAACACACACATATGATTTATACATATGTATATATTTGTAGAGAGAGAGGGAGGTACATTGTTGCAATGGTGAAGAGCACAAGGAATATAAGAGAAAGAGCATAGGCTGTCCGAGAATAGCCATAAGTCTGCCTTTGACAGCAAAAGTAGCAGACGGAGATGATCAGCAAGCTCAAGCCAAAACCCAGGAACCAGATTGCAGCAATGGCAAAAAGGGGAACTGCAGTAAAACCCACCGACTGCATTCGAGGAAAATATTAGATAAAGAATGTGTATACGAACTTACAAAGACATTTCAGACTAAACACAAATGAAAGTGTTATTTAAGTGATGATCAATAACATACATTCAGAGAAAAATTTGAAGAAATAAAATTTTTGCAAACAAAGTTTTACAAACAAAACCGACAGAATGAGTCATTCAAAGATCGCTGGAAAAGTTACTTTGTCACAAACCAAACAGAACGATTGACCATCATCCATATGCATATTACAGTGAGAATGAGACCAAGACCTCAAAGACGAACTAAAAGATGTTTGAAATTTTGTAATCGTCAATTACTGGCATTGTATGTCATCTCTCGGTCACCTCGTGAACAATATTCATGGTCGCTCGCCCTTGAATTTTGATATCAAGTATTGAGATTAAAACATTAAAAACACATTCATATATGACGTAGTGAGTAATACAACATTTTTGTACCATTTACCCTGAAGTACTACACAATATCATAAAATCAGTTCACGGTGTTGAAATTATTACAAATTGGTGTTTTAAGTGCTGACAAATATTGCCAAATTCTAGCAATTTCACTCAAGTAAATTTCTATCTCTTGTTTTAACTGCAAAACAACAATGGAGTAACTTTCTCCCTGATATCAAAAGCACCCTTATCATAATAAAAGACATAAATTTAGAAGAAGAAAAGACAAAAGCAAAAAAGCAAAGTTGTTGAAAAAGCGAGATGAACTTACAGCCCAGTAATGATGATCACTGATATTCCAGCCTCCTGTGTACCTCTTGAACCCATTGAGAGGGTCTTTCCTCTGTGTTCTCTGTGCAGCTAACACAATCGATGAGCGTTCAACCGGTGCGCCGAAGGGTCCCTCGACTCCCTCCATAAGGAACCTCCCAGTCCCCCATTGATACCCCACTTCATATTTTCCATCAAAATCCCACCCTAAAAGTAAAAGAAATCAGTAAAATAAAGGAAAATGGAAGGGAAAAGATATTTGCCTTTTGATATGTTGCTTTGAAAATTTGGAAAAATTCAATTAAAAATTTTATAGAAGGAAGTTAAGGTTATACACAAATCAAGGGTGGGAAAGGAGCTCAACTCATTACAAGCTTAAGTAAAGTTAAGAAATTTGGTGTGGGCAATGACTCCACACACTCCACAAACTCCTCACGTGTGTGTGACAACAATTATGCCAAATACAGCACAACATATTGGATGAAACATGTAGCTGTTGGACTTCACACGTCAGTCAATCTGTTGTGATAACACGTAAAACGTTGCGGTTCTACCCCAAACTAATTAACAACAAGGGAGCAAAGAGATTTTCAACTTTCCGACGTTGGACTACACTACAAATCCTCACAGATACCCGTGGACAATGTACTACCACCCTAGAAGGCAAGAAGTAAAGATTTCAAAAGTTTCAATGTTTTTTTTTGGGTGAATGAACTATGAACACAAATCACAGAAACGTGCATGATATCAAAGAAATGAAGAACCCAAATGAGGAAATGCATGGAGAAGTGAAGTAAAGTGAGTACCTGAAGTTGGTGGTGATTGGAAGGGTGGAAAGTTTGAGTCCCCATTAGAGAAGAAAACGAAAGTTGGAGAAGAGAGGAAGAGAAAAATGAGCAGAAGGAGAAGCAGAGAGGAGGAAAGAGAACCGTAATTTAACATGCTGAGAAGTCACAGAGTGTGAGAGAGAGGCAGTGGAGAAGGGTAGGAGGGAGGGAAATGCTGTATACTTTCATCCCCCAGTTAATCAGTATGTCGTTGTCGCTTTTGGTTTTGCGCCGAACAAGTATTTTTACAGAAATACCCTCTTCAAAGTTCTCTTGTTGGTGATTATATGGGAAAGAGTAGTTAAGGTTTTGGTATTTTAAATATAAGGAAACTAATGAAAAGGGTTTGAAAACTTTAAGTTTTAATAATAAACACAAAATAAAGGACAAAATGAATAGTATCAGGATTGACTTTTTAGTGTAAAAATGTGATTTTTCGTTAACATGAACAGTACCGTGGACTTTTCGTTATAATTCCCTTAAATCTATTTTATATTTCATGTGAAGAGTGCTCAATATGTATTTTGTGGCTTTTTAGTATGGTGGAAAATTTTAATATAACCAATAGTTAGGTTGCAATAATATATGTAATCACATAAATTATATATTACGGTCAAATTAAACCGGTACATTTATATTAGTGAGTATAACGTTTTCTTCAACTTACTATATTTCAAATTCAAACTCTAATCGTCATATTGTTCGTAACAATAACACCCATAAAAATACAATTAATAAGAAGGGTACACTGGTCAATCTGCAAATAGATAAAAATCATGAAAAGTTCTGCTGCGGAGGTGTAGAAATTCAAAAAGGCCAGTGTTGGGTCCCAAAAACCGTGTCAGCCTTTAACGGCTCGTTCCTCGAGGAATTGCCATTTTTTCCTTCTCTTATTGTCCTCCAATGGGGACTATAGTCCAGGTAGGACCACAATCTCAGCCGCGTTTCTCGGTTTTCTCTTCTTCCCGCCGAAAATATTTGGGCCTTATAAATTTTCATTTGTAAGTTGGGCTATGAGTTACAGGTCTATGGCCTATTGTTTATGCGCGTGTTTGTGAATGTTATCGGTTTGGTATATTGTGAAATGTGAGCGACACATACGTCAACGGTCAAGCGACACATTTTGGGTATGCATCAAATTGGTTATTCATGTGTTTTGTAATTTAAGTAGTTAAAAACGTTTATCTTGTATCTAAAGTCTGAGATTAAGGGAGTGTATTTAATTAGAATTTTAAGGGATTTTCATTCTTTTAATGAATCTAAGGGTATTGAATTAGAATTTTAAGTGATTTTCTAAAATTCAAGGTGTATTTAAGATAGTTTATTAAAATCCTTAGAAATTCGGGTGTATTCAATTAGGATTTTAAAGAAGTTTATAACATTTCAGGTGTATTCAATTAGAAATTAATTTTAAAGAAGTTGAGAAAGTTGAGGAATTAGAGGGAATTGGAAATATTTCGTAGTGTATTTTAAGTATCTACAAATCTCATCTCTCCCCATGAGATTTCGAGGGAATTTAATCAAAATTTTATATAAAATATCTACAAATCAATTAAACTCCATAAAAATCCATAGATTTATAAATTCATTAAAATCTCTCATATTCTCAATTGAATACACTCCCCTTAAACTTCGATTTTATAAGTAATTATAAAGTATGCTTAAACTTAACCCTAAATATATCACTTTAATTACGTGGCATTATGTGTAGCCCATCCAAGCCGGTGGCTTCATGCTAGTTTGTTCATGAACTATATTGAACAGTGGTGGCAACGCCTTGTAAACACCAGCAATGAATAATTTATCAGTACTGATCTAAGCCAACTGATTCTCAAAGAGTGGAAAAAGAAGAAGCATGAGCAGTATGTATCCTAAATTATATACAAATTTGTTACAAGAAATCTAACATTATATGTAACATCCCACATCGCCCAGGGGAGTGATCCTTAAATGTATATTCCCATCCTTACTTAGCACGAGGCCTTTTGGGAGCTCACTGGCTTCGGGTTCCGTAGGAACTCCGAAGTTAAGCGAGAAGAGGGCTAGAGCAATCCCATGATGGGTGACCCACTGGGAAGTTGCTCGTGAGTTCCCAAAAACAAAACCGGGAGGGAATGGTAAGCCCAAAGCGGACAATATCGTGCTACGGTGGTGGAGCGGGCCCGGGAAGTGATCCCACCTGGGCCGGGATGTGACAGATTTGGTATCAGAGCCTAACCCTGGCCGCGTGTGTGCCGACGAGGACGTCGGGCCCCTAAGGGGGGTGGATTGTAACATCCCACATCGCCCAGGGGAGTGATCCTTAAATGTATATTCCCATCCCTACTTAGCACGAGGCCTTTTGGGAGCTCATTGGCTTCGAGTTCCGTAGGAACTCCGAAGTTAAGCGAGAAGAGGGCTAGAGCAATCCCATGATGGGTGACCCACTGGGAAGTTGCTCGTGAGTTCCCAAAAACAAAACCGTGAGGGAATGGTAAGCCCAAAGCGGACAATATCGTGCTACGGTGATGGAGCGGGCCCAGGAAGTGATCCCACCCGGCCCGGGATGTGACATTATATATACCTTCAATATATAGGTGGCGCATGAAAAAGGCTGTGGAAGAATTAAAACCTTCAACAACTCCTCAGATCATACGTATTTGGAATAAAGTCCAACAAATAAGGTACAACACCATTTCTTACCTATTTATTTTTAATGGCATTCTCTATATCATTCTACAAATGAATTATCTCAAATTATAAAATAAAATAAAACAATTTATGGGTGCAGAAAAAAGATTAACAGTGGCCAAACAACTTTTCTAAATACGGTAAGTCTTCTTTTATTTTCATACAAAAGTATACTATAAATTCAAATTGCATTCAATTTTCAAATATAAATAAAATTGCATTTTTTGTCAGTTTTACAAACATCACACCCGTCTCCAAGTACAAAGGTTGAAGTACAAGATTAAGGTAATATTTCTTATTATTTAATTTTGTAAATATGGTTACAATTTGTTACCTCAAACTTGACAAATATATTTATCTTTCAGTATTCTACAAGTAACTGGAGTAAAAGTATTGCCATGAGAAAATTGTCAAACTTAAAGGTATTTAGGTTAAGTTGCTTACAATCTTTATAGTTAGGATTGTGCATTATAGTTAGACTTCTTATTTTATCATCATTGCTTGCAGATTAACCATGAAAATCTAAAGCATCAAGTGCAAGCAAATGGGTGGCAAGCATGGCTTTGATTTCACACGTAGGCGCTATGTTTACATATGTACATGTTGTCCATATTTTGCTTTGCTTCGTATATTAGGAGTTCATCCCTAGCTAGCCTATAACTTTGATTGAAAACTTATGAATCTAAAACATTTTGATTTAAGGACATTAAGTGTTGTCAATATGTATTTAGAAATCAAATTACATGTCATATTTTCATATTTTTTTATTTATAAATAGTATATGTTTTCCCGTTTTATCTTCGTTGTTGTTTTAAAGAAAAAATAGTAAAAAATGTATGAGAGATTACTCACATATGTGCAAATTGTATGGAATATATGCTCCTAAATTATTCAACAAATGTGGCAATATGACAATATGGCATGCGATAACACCATTATCACTTTGGAATGATGTGATGATTGTACGGTAACACCATTATCTCATCAACCTTTCTTCAACTCAAGCAATTGGAACTACGTAGCCTGGCCCATGCTCTAATGTTGAACATCTCAGTCCTAACCCAAAATGGCACACCCATAATTATGTACTCACTCCTCTAACTGCATCAACTATCCCATTCACACAACCATTGAACAAATGATCTGCCAACCTGCTCGAATGACGCCAAATATTGCCCATAATACCTTTTTGTCCACCATAATAAAAAAATGTTGTTGTGCACCCTTTTAATACAGCCACTAATCCTCATGTTACAAAATATATTGATCATTTCATATTTTCTATACAACATTAAATAATTAAGCATATTTTTTTATTTTTTATATGAGAGTTTAAGGAACCTAACTCTTGATCTTCTTCTGTACAATATATAAGGGTAAAATGATACTGATGGAGATAACAAAATTCTAACTAGACTGAGTAACTTAATTACCAAAGTCATAATAATGATCAAGCATAGCTCATTTCGTGAAATCAAATTCTATCAGCCAAAAAAAAAAAAAAAAGACACCATAATAATTAGCAAGCAAAAAAAAAAAAAAAAGGTGGATTGGTTAGTGTACAATTCATAAATTTCATTTTTTGGTACAATGGGCAGGTGCAAAAAGACTAAGTTAGATGATTGAACATAATAAAAAATTGAAAATAATAAGAAATTGTTGTGATGGACACAAACACAATATATAAAATAATCACTTAAGAAATATAAGAATATCTAAAACAACACATTTTTGGGGCGCGTAACGCCTGTGATGCAAAAATATCTCTCGCACGCACGTTAGTGCAGAGAGGCTAGTTTTATGAAAAGATCAAGTAATTTTATTTATTTTAAAACAAAATGGAAAAAAAACAGGTGTTGAACAGTTCAAATGAAAATGCTAAGGGATATTATAGTTGACCACGTAATACGGATCAGCTATTATCCTCTACTTTGATCTAGTGTTAGGAGAAATTTTTAGTTGTGACGGGAACACGGATGGTATACCATTTGTTTTTATGTAAGTGGTGAAATTTTTTAATTTTTAAGTTATTAACCTTTTAACATACATATCCCACCATTTATATAGAGACATGTGGTATATCACCTCGTGTGACGGTCACACTGAAAAATCTTTACTAGTGTAACTCATACCTGCGGACTGCAAATTAATAGGTCAAGTAGCAGTTTATCCGATTCCAACTGCTAATTAAATAGTGAAATCCTTGGTTTGTTATATTTCACTGGTCTCCTTCCTATATTAGAGGTCTAATTACAATGAGAGACTATATATTCGGTGTCACAAGTCCATCCAAACCCTAACTCTTTTTCTAAACCTAATAATATATATCTAAGCTACATATTAATAAAATAAAAATTAATAAAAAAGGTTTCAAATTACATTTTAATAAAAAATCATCCATTAATTTTATTTAATAATAAGAACAAATATAAAAAAACCATAAAAAACCTAACTCGCGCCAGGCGGCTCCCCCAACCCCAAAAACCCCCCTTCCCTTTCCACACTCCACTTTTTTCTCCTATTATCAGCTACAGTAATGTATTTATTTTTTTCTTCTTTTTATTTTTTGCTTAGAATAAGAAGAAAAAAAACTCCAAATTGAATTACATCCACAGTACACGGGTGATAGATTATATATCCCTACTAATTAATAAAACATTAATTGTCAACCAAAATCTTATGAAATTACTAGTTTAACCCTCTAATTAAACAGAACATGAATAAGAGATATGAGGCAGAAATGTAATTTCACACAACCAAATTTTACTTTTTTTTTCTTCAAAGTATCACCTATATGTAATTCTAACATATCTCTAATTAAAAATAAAAAAATAAAAAATAAAAACTTCCCACTCCCACATTCTCTATCAATCTCTTCATCTCTCATTCTGTTTCAAAAACAAAAATAAAAAATTTCATTACACTCCCCTTAAACTTCGATTTTATAAGTAATTATAAAGTATGCTTAAACTTAACCCTAAATATCTCACTTTAATTACGTGGCATTATGTGTAGCACATTTTTTTTGTCTCTCCTCTCTTTCCCTAACCCAGACAGAAAAAAAGGGAGCCCAAAAGGCCCAAGTGTTGAAGAAGAAAAGAGACCCATTATATTCTTTGACAGAAGCAAGCCCAGGAATTTTATTAAACATTTCGGCCGAGCTCACTTAAACTGACCCAAGGATATTTTAGTCATTACATTAACTAGGGTTTCCGCATATATTCGCCTCACTCTTATTCCGCATAGATTAGGGTTTTGTTGCTCATTCAGTCTCTCTGCTTACGGCGTCGGCTTCCACCACTCTACTCGAACCAGCTCCAAAATGGCGGAACAGGTAGATCCCGATCCCTCTCTCTTTCTCTCTGTCTCTGTCTCTCTCTCTCTCTAAATTTGCTGTTTTCTGAATCTATCCGTTCGTGCTTGTTTTTGTTGCAGACCGAGAAGGCTTTCTTGAAGCAGCCCAAGGTTTTCCTCAGGTAACCAATTGATTTCAAAATTTCATATTTTCCGAGCTTTTTAATTCGATTTGGTTCGTGTTTTTGTTCATCTGCTTCTGCTGAAATCAAATGGTTCTTTTTATTTATTTTATATAATAACATGAATATTAAGATTAATGGGTATATAATATATGTGGATATTATGAATATTTGCAGCTCAAAGAAGACAGGGAAGGGAAAGAGGCCTGGAAAGGGAGGCAATCGCTTCTGGAAGAGTGTTGGGTTGGGATTCAAGACCCCCCGAGATGCTATCGAAGGTATATTTTAATCTCTTGTTTTTTCTCTGTTTACTTTTACGATTGTTGTTTTTCATTTTTTTTGGTTTTTGTTTGCTTTAAATTGTTATGTAAAGAGCTATTTTCCTACTTTTTATTAGATTATTTGCATTGTCAAGCATTTGGGCTTTGTTGTTTAATTATTATCCATGGACCCCTGATTGATTGAACTCGTTTAATGTGTGCAAATTTATCATCTTTTTTGAGCTGAGGCTAAAGTTCGGATATCTAGATGATGAGTAATATCTTACAATTGTGATACTTCGTGTTCTTTGGTGGGATTGTAGTATCGTCTCAGTTCATTTGCTTGTACTATAACTTAGAGATGCCGTGGAATGCTTTGAAATTTGTTGTTGCTTGTAGCCATTAGACATGTACATTTGATGATTCAGTGAGTTGAGTGATGCCGGGAGGTGAATAATGATTGAAGTGGTTTTGTATTTGTAAATGGTAGAATGACGTGTTATTTGAAGTTTGGAGGTCATATTTTACATGAAAGAACTGCTTGCATGTTACTGCAGGAACATACATTGACAAGAAGTGCCCTTTCACTGGCAACGTCTCCATCAGGGGTCGTATTCTCTCTGGTACTTGCCACAGTGCCAAGATGTCAAGGACCATTATTGTTCGCCGCAACTACCTTCATTATATTAAAAAATACCAGAGGTAAGGCTAAATTACTATGAGAAAGTGAAGTTCTGTTCTGTTTCTTAACAAGAGGATAATTAATTTTTCACTTATTTCTAGATACGAGAAAAGGCACTCAAACATTCCGGCTCACGTTTCACCTTGCTTCCGTGTGAAAGAGGGAGATTATGTCATTATTGGTCAGTGCAGGTTAGATTTTATGCATGTTGCTTGTTAAACCATTACGATTGGTTTCTTATGCTTTAGTTTGTTTTACCCATTAGTCGTCAATTTATCTTTTGTTTAAACGGTGATTCTCTCTGAATTTTGTAGGCCATTGTCAAAGACAGTGAGGTTTAATGTGTTGAAGGTGACTCCAGCCGGTTCATCTGGAACTGGGAAGAAAGCATTCACTGGAATATGATATCTGAGAAGTATGTTAGGTTTACTTTTGTGCAAGAAGTGCATTTAGATTGAGCTACTCTTGACAGATGAACTGTTTTTTGGCATTTTATTTACTTTTAAAATATTCGATCTGTGTAACGGTGAATTAAGGTTTTTGTTGAACCATTATCATGAATTTTACTATCCCTTTATCATTTTGTATTCATATTGTTGCGATTGTGTGGGTGACGGGTCTCTGCCAAATTGATTGCCAATTTAGTGCAGTCAATTATTTAGTAGCTAGTCTAGTGCCATGCTACTGCCATCGCTTTTATACCGATATTTCCAACAGTCGTAATGGGTATGTTTTTTAGATCGTTTAGTGTCGAGGATTGAATTTGAATTTGATGGGAACACTCATATCATTTATGGCACGTATGTAGACGTGAATGATTTTTTGTTTCGAGGGAGTTTGAAGGAGTTGGACACGAATGAAACTCTTATCTTTTTTGTTTTGCATGCATCGACCTTCAAGTTGGATGAGTTTCTCGTCTCATTTTCTTCAATATGCCTTGACTTTCATATCATATAGTTTAAAGATTTAGTCTTCGGACCAGGTGGACGAATTGTCCGCACATGAAAACGTTCCAATCTCACAATCTTCCTTTTCTCTCTCTACTTGAGCGATTGCGATTAAGTCACGTTAACAACTTATATTGATTTTTATATAGAGACAATAGGACAAAAATGAGTGTAAGAGGCTGGAAGGGAAGAGGATGATCCCAAAAAAGTCGCCATATGCAACCTCTTGGAATGATACAGTATATATGCCAGTTTTTCAATGCCGTACCGTAAGGGCAAAATCCAATTGTTTAAGACGCAACCCTACAAGGGAAGTCTTCGGGTCGAGCCTCTGCAGTATTCTTTCATCAAAATAACAAAAAACAAAACAAAACATACATATACAAGACATTAAAATGATCAATGCCCCTATGACAAGTTTCAAATTTGACAAAAATTTAGCGCACAGAAGTCGCTTAAATAACTACAAATTTTTTGCTTAAATGAATTGAGGGCCCATAGTTTGTCCGTACCGTACGGCACCTCTTCTAATGGTTGCCTTGCCAGCTGCATTTGCCAACATGGTAACGAGAACGACCTCAACAAGAACAAAATTGTAGCGGACACACAACCAAAAACAAGATAAACTAAAGAATTTGCCAAATTTGTCGATTGAATCATGTTGTCTTGTAAGTCCTGGCAATCATGTCGTGTTTTCCGTGTTTGTGTCATTTTTTGTGACATATTTGATATCTTAACAGATTATGTTATGTTAAATCCGTTAAAATGAACGGGTAATATGATCCGATCCGAAATCGATCCGTTGGCGTCTTGTATAAAAAATAAAAATAAATAAAAAATCATTTAAAAGCTAAGAATGAAGGAAAGAAGCAAGTAGCATGCAATTTCCTCTGAAGTGACAACCCATTATTCTCCATTGACATTATCAAAGTCAGGTTTACCCAAAATTCCAAGTCGATACCAGCTTCGAAGTAACCGTTGAGAAAATTATTTCTCTTGTGCATTTCTCTATATATAAATACCTCTGTTCCTTTCCCTTCACTCATACCATATCTCTTGCCATTGCTTAAGTAAACAAGAACTAAAATGTATAGAGTTGCAAGCCCTTCGGAGTATCTGGTGATCACGGGGGTCGGTGTTGGAGCAATATTAGAAAATATGAAAAATAACAATATAATTTCAATGCTAATAATCATAAAGAAATTCACAACATCAATTATATATGAGATTAATATAAACAACTAGAGAGAAAGTTAGAATAACTGACAAACTTGGAGATTGAGGCTTGCATAAATGCAATGTCCTAAAGATAGAATTTCGCCTCTACTCTTGTGCTTGTAGTTCGGTAGGCGTCCATCTCCCAGGATTCAACAATCTATAATCCGAAGTCAAAGCACTTCAATCTTCGGACTCTGACGAACTTTATATATTCCGTACTCTCAAGACACGACTCGGAATTTGACACACGAAGCATGAGAGAAACAAAGTGGGGAAACCCTATTTCTCAAGAGTAAAAATTAACTCTAATTTTCTCTATATTTAATACCAATGGTTTCATGGGTTTAAATAGAATCCAATTTCTACTTATTAAAGAGATGTAACTTTTCATCTATAAGTATACATCACTTATCAAGGAATACACCTAAACAACATAACCTTTCCAAGAAATTGGTTAACAATATTTTTCATTCAATTATTAAAATTATATATTACAATATATAATTTCCAACAATCCCCCACATGAATGAAAAATTAGGAAGAATTTGAGAGTACAGACGGACAATAGATGCATTGAGAGAGGTGTCTTTTGGACTTGAACCTACCCTAATGAACACTTATCAGATTTACTTGGTGACGCAGTGAATATAGAATCTTGAACTGTTCATCGCAGTAGTAAACCGAGACAATAAGTAATACACATCACTAATCCTAATATATTCTGGTTTATACGGTTGTGTTCATTTTGGTCCTAAACAAATCCCGGATTCATGAGAGCTTTAGAGAATTTAGTCATCTCATACTCATAGAAGCGACCCACTTCTACTCTCACATAGGTGACCACTGATTAAGAATAATCTGCTTTATTCCTCTTATTTATAAGATATCACTGTCATTAAGTACAAATATACATCCTAAAACTTCTGCAGACAACACACTTCTTCCACCATAGGAATGAGGTATTGTTGACCCTAATAATTACAAAACCTACGTGGCGCGCAGGCCGAGTAACTAGTAAGCTAACTACGTCCTTCGGTTGAATGCGGGGCGTGCCAACTCGTCGGCCGAGCTCGGCCGAGGAGTAAAATTTGTTGATGTCGCTTGGAGCGCGTCGTTGACTTCTGTATCTTGCGATTGCGACCGAGGAAGGAACGCTCTCGGTCTCTGAGTTCTACAGCCTGAAGACAAGGCTGCCAATTCTGCGGAGTTCAATAATCGTCGGAGCCCGATTCGGTCACCGTGATTATATTCGTGAGAGTATAAGCACGTCGAATCGAGACCAAGGTGTATGGGCACAGGTACTCGAACGTGATGTATGTCTTGATGGTAAACGTAGTTCGGCCGTCGGAATGCCGAACCCTGAAACCTACTTGCGAGTATCCAATCATAAAACCACTCGGCGTCCTGTACGCCGAGCAATGTGATTCGTAACACCTAACTATGCCGAGAAAGCTTAGCAAGGTGACCTCTGCCAACAAAGGTTCGAAAACCTTTCTCGACCAAGACTTGGATAGATAATCGGTCGACCTCGACGCAGTGCTGTTTATCCAAACTGAAGGTGCTTCTCGGTCGGCTGATTCTGCGGCAGCAGTGCTGTTTATCCAAACTGAAGGTGCTCGCCGGGCGCTTCCACAGTGCTGTTTATCCAAACTGAAGGTGTGTCGGCAGGAAAAGAAAAGGAAAAAATCTCAAGGTGTTTGAGAGGTTTTGCGCAGGGCAATTGTATGCTGATTGTGAAAGTCCTTTGAATGGTGTTCGCAGGCTTGTATTTATAGAAGCAGATGTGTGGTGCGGCTTCACTTGTGTAGAATTTGATTTTAATTCAAACTCACCAGCTAGAGTCTAGGTCAAAGACTTCTCAAGGTAAGCAACAACCTATCTTTTAGATATCATTTATCTTTAAACGATCCGTTGGATATAGCCAATATTAAGCTTAGATAATCCAATATATATTAAGAGATAATATTATGATTAAAACCACAATATTATTCCTTAATAATAATTGAAAATTATCTCAACCACTTTATCATCCAACGGTCTAGAACTTTACTCATCTAACGGCCTTGATTGTATGGGCCGATAGCGTAAATTTAGGTCCAAACATTGCCCCCCAGTTTCCTTGAGCTTCGGCCCATAAGCCGAATGGTTAAGGAAATTAAGTCTTTCCAGCCAGTCAGGAGTACCTCGACCACCTATTTATCAGGCCGAGAGAAACCTGTTGCTGTGTTGAGCCGAGAGAACATGATCCTGGCTTCTTTTGACCAAAGAACAACTCATGGTTGAAGAGAAGTGATAAGCAATCATGAACCAAGGTCGAGAAGAATTAGGGGGTAGGAAAAATAATTTGGGGTCAATAGTTCGGCCGAACTTTCTTTTATTCGGCCGAAGAATTGTATTCGACCAAATAGTTTTGTAAAGTGGGCCGAGGCCGAGGCCAAGAAGAATTGGGTGTAGAACCTATATATATATATATCCCATTGTATTCGGCCGAACTTTCTTTTATTCGGCCAAAGAATTGTATTCGGCCATATTTTCTTTTGTTCGGCCATATCGTTTTGTAAAGTGGGCCGAGGAACATTAGCTAGATACGTTTCGTGGCCGAGGAACTTCATTGTCGGCCGAGGTCTTAAAGTGGCCGAAGACCATCATCACATATATATGAATCCAAAGCCACAAAAAACAAAATCAAAACTTGGCCCATTGGCTTTGGAATGATGTTGTCGGGCATGCATATTTCTATCACCCTTTTTTTTTTTTTTTTTTTTTTTTTTTTTTTTTTTCCCCCGGGGGCTCAATGCTCATTGCCCCCCCTGTATTTTCTTAAGTATCGGCCAAGAGGCCGAATGGTTAAGAAAGTAATTTAGCACATGGAAATAAAAGTGGCCGAACCATAAATAGGAGGAGGCCAACGATGCTTTATTCCAAGCCGGGATCTTATAATATCAAAATTCTCAAATTGATTTCGCTCTAGGCCAAATAAAGAATTTTCTCCAAATATTTGTAACTTGGTGAAAATTTTTTCATTTTCAGCCGCCGAATGTGTTGAACAATTATTATGCCCTACACGCATAATTTCGGCTTTTAATTCAAACAACTTAGCCGAATGAGATTTCTCTATATCGGTGTTATCACTAATAATCATATTGATTGGCGTAGTTTCGGCATCTAAAACCATGTCTCCAATTACCATATCAATTGATGTGGTTTTATGGTCCGAAGTTGTGTATCGGTATTGTTCGTCATTGGAACACTCCTCTAAAGAAACATTTTCTGAGTCAATTCTTGGCTCAGAAACTTGAACATTTTCTTCTAGGCCTACCACACTTTCAGTCTCGACCGAAAAAATAGGTGGCCTTTGTTCCTCGACCAAATTAACAATTTTCTTAAGCCGATGTCTGATTACGGCCGAAGCGGAAAATTGCCCCCCAGTCTTTTCAACCAACCATTCCTCAAATGGAATTGATTTGTAGTCGAAAACGTAAGGAAAATATTTTCCATCTAGCCAGACATTAAATCGAGCCCTGTCTTCATTTACCCATTGCTCTTGCAGGGCAACATGAGCTTTTATTCTCAACATGTAAGCGAATGACTTTTGCAACTCTTTATGGCCACGAAGAACTTTTTCCACTTCCAAAGATCTTTTCCGTTCTTCATTGTGTTTTTTCAATTCCTCTAGGCGCTCGTACAATCGGCTACGTGGAGCCGGATTGGAATCTTGATATATCATATAAACTTCGTAGTTTTAGCACTGGGTCCCACTGGGCGTGCCAAGATGTTGACCCTAAAAATTACAAAACCTACGTGGCGCGCAGGCCGAGTAACTAGTAAGCTAACTACGTCCTTCGGTTGAATGCGGGGCGTGCCAACTCGTCGGCCGAGCTTGGCCGAGGAGTAAAATTTGTTGATGTCGCTTGGAGCGCGTCGTTGACTTCTGTATCTTGCGATTGCGACCGAGGAAGGAACGCTCTCGGTCTCTGAGTTCTACAGCCTGAAGACAAGGCTGCCAATTCTGCGGAGTTCAATAATCGTCGGAGCCCGATTCGGTCACCGTGATTATATTCGTGAGAGTATAAGCACGTCGAATCGAGACCAAGGTGTATGGGCACAGGTACTCGAACGTGATGTATGTCTTGATGGTAAACGTAGTTCGGCCGTCGGAATGCCGAACCCTGAAACCTACTTGCGAGTATCCAATCATAAAACCACTCGGCGTCCTGTACGCCGAGCAATGTGATTCGTAACACCTAACTATGCCGAGAAAGCTTAGCAAGGTGACCTCTGCCAACAAAGGTTCGAAAACCTTTCTCGACCGAGACTTGGATAGATAATCGGTCGACCTCGACGCAGTGCTGTTTATCCAAACTGAAGGTGCTTCTCGGTCGGCTGATTCTGCGGCAGCAGTGCTGTTTATCCAAACTGAAGGTGCTCGCCGGGCGCTTCCACAGTGCTGTTTATCCAAACTGAAGGTGTGTCGGCAGGAAAAGAAAAGGAAAAAATCTCAAGGTGTTTGAGAGGTTTTGCGCAGGGCAATTGTATGCTGATTGTGAAAGTCCTTTGAATGGTGTTCGCAGGCTTGTATTTATAGAAGCAGATGTGTGGTGCGGCTTCACTTGTGTAGAATTTGATTTTAATTCAAACTCACCAGCTAGAGTCTAGGTCAAAGACTTCTCAAGGTAAGCAACAACCTATCTTTTAGATATCATTTATCTTTAAACGATCCGTTGGATATAGCCAATATTAAGCTTAGATAATCCAATATATATTAAGAGATAATATTATGATTAAAACCACAATATTATTCCTTAATAATAATTGAAAATTATCTCAACCACTTTATCATCCAACGGCCTTGATTGTATGGGCCGATAGCGTAAATTTAGGTCCAAACAGGTATATAGTGTGTTAACTTCTTTGAATCATGCCCAACCAGTTTGCCTATTGAACTTAGATCATGAGATCTCCAATCAACTAAGTTAGGTTTCCGTCCGGCTGATTCATTAGTTATGTTGGCTTTAGCCTCATTCCCCTTGATGATCAACTTACTCTATAGTCAAACCTTTAATAATTGGATTCACTACTAGGTAGACTATTTTAATGGTGTGCATTTCCATTTATGAAATTATATTTCATTCAAGAGTAGTTGTTTTCTAACGTTAAGTCCTCCAAACATGCATTCGGACTTGGTAAGTAATTCGCTAATACTTGAGTAAACTCCCCCACATTTAAGTTATTTTTTTCTTTTCAGAAGGTCTCTAACCTTTCAATACCTTAAATTAAAGAATATCATTTTTCTTGAAGCAAATTACTTTTCCATTATGCTTAAGTATATCATTTTTCAAAAATAGCTAAGCCACCCTCACAATTCCCTTACATTGTGGTTGCTTTTTAATGCTATCAATTACTTGCTCATCATACTTAAGAAGTAGGAAACAATGAAGATACTTTCTCTTTATCTATTCTTCACTTCTAGGCTTTCAAGCCTCACAAGTCCTTTCTATAAGAAGCACTCATTTTATATTCAACTAGGTATCCAGACCTTTTGTTTCTTGAAATTAAACAAGAACCACACTCATAAAAGTAACCACAACATTATTATAATAATGGTTAAGACTATAATTAAAGATGTGTCCACTACGGAAGCTAATTCCAAAATGGCACCAGTCTGAAACTATACCACATTTCACGAACATGCACGAGTGTGATGCACCACCGTTTACGTCTTTGGCATAAAGATGATACTGAAAACCTCCGTTTTTACTGTTTAGAAAATTATATGTAACTTTTCTATAATGACTTTTCAAGTACAACAAAGCCAACTGATGCCATTCAAACGGCACCATCACTGCAACCAAAGGTTACAGTTTGAGACGGACCAAATTAATGACTCCACAATCGACCATTGATGCATGCAGAATCCACTACAGATCAATAGCGAGAAATCATTCACGTGCACGTGTGCGACTAACTGCAACACACGCACGGTTGTCCTTGTTTTCATAGCAGATGTCACCCTCATGATGATTGTGTGTTTGGTAGATTTGCTATTACAAATATTATGTGGGATGTGAAGTGCAGTGATGATTGAGATAAGCTGGCGCCTGGTGTGATGGTGCTGGCATATATACCAGTGGGGATGCTCGAATAATGCAGGTAATAACGGTGGCAATGTTGACCTACATGTATTGGCAGCTCAGATGGAGGGGTTCTTGTGTGCGGCAGCCGGTAGAGGGCATTAGACTCACCCGACCGGGACCAACCTGGGGTTACCGGGACCAAATACAGACCGTCCCGCTGTTTTTGTGAGCCTGCCGCATGGCTTATGAGGTCCGGACTGTCAGACGCAAAATTTTCTCCACATTTTCCAACATGAGTTTAGTTTATGAATCACTCTGATTCCACGGGATGTAATAATTGGTTTAAACGAAACACAACGTTCATAGCTTATTAAAAAAAGAAACAAGACGACATTAACAGAAGCAATCTGTGAATCGTAACAATGATTCACATCTTTTCAGTTTTTTTTGTGGAATAGCTAGAAACATTACAAAGCATTTTCTCTAAATACGCATTCCACATAATGGAACTTCAGACTTTTACATTAAACATAGGCCAGAGTTTCGGAAATAACTTACACATCACATGTTGTATGCTCCTCCTCTCTTTATTTCTCTTGGCACGTGATTAGAGAGATAGAGGTGTGTACGACATGTGAGACACAAGTTTCTATCAAAGGAGCACTACAACAGTTGACTGTAGTTGCCGTTAGAGCTATAATTTAATCTTAGCAACTTACAGGTTAAGCTTTACGAATTTACAAGAGGACTGAGCCCCCTTGAACTATCAAACCGGTATCATCCTAACGTCAACCGACAGGTCCAAGTAGCCAGGTTTAAGAGTCATGAATCATGATTCCCGTCTCCACGGGTTGAGCAATGTCCCTTCCCCGCTGCTGTAAAACTCTAACAAACTCATCCAAGCTTAAATTTCCATCTTGGTTGAAATCAAACAATTGGAAGACGATTTCCACCACGTTATCAGTGAGAGATACGCCACAAACCTGATATTGTACACATCATTCAATCAACATTATTACGATAAATAATTTGGATACCACAATCTGTTGCTATGGAGATCAAAGAAATAAACAAATATCAGCATCATACATGAGAAGCAGCACGTTGGAAATCCTCTCGTGTTAGCATCCCATTGGCTTTGCCATAGCTGAAAAGAGCCAAAGAAAAAGGCTGCAATTTTTTACGAAGCTCCGCAAAATTTTTGAATTCCTCAAATGTGATGCGCACGTCTCTAAGATGTGGTTTATTGCTCAATTCCTCAACCCGATCAAGCAAATTGCTTAGATGACTCATATCGGCAGAACCAATCATGGACAAAGCAAAGTCCTTTGCCAATATGGTTCCTCGTAATTTATAGTCATAGTGGGAAAACTCCAACTTCACCATCTACAAATGCATCGAAGTGTGCAAATAAGAACAAATTTCTGAGGGAAAAAATGCACTCCAAGCGTTCCATAATCAAAGCATGGCAGGTAGCATCATCAACCAAATGGGTATGAAGACAAAGTAAGTTCCGAAAATCTCGTACTGTTGTAATATAAGGTCGGGCTGAAAAATCAAACCAAAAAACCTAGACTGGAAGAATTCTACGTATATTCTTCTAGATGTATATTAGTCCTTACAAATATAATTTGGGTGCTTCTAATTAGTCCCTATAATTTACTCAGTAAGCCCCCCTTTCTTTTCGTAAATTGTTCTACACAAATTTGGAAACAAATGCACACCAGAAAACGTATATTAGGTATTTCATGTCTGAAAGTATAATACCAATTTTATGCAATAAAAGCGATCTAGGAAAATTTAACATAAATCAAACATTCTAAAATTCAAGGGAATGAAAAGGATTGGGAACTTACTTCATCCTGTAAATCTCTCAAAAATTTGACAAATTTATCAAGTTGGAGGGAATCCTTCCCATCTTTGCCAAAAAAGTACTCCACAAGCCCTCCATCTTCTACGGAACCATGGACTTTTAGCCCAGGTCGAAGTCCCTCCCTGTGGTAAGCACCCTGTCTATTGCAGGCTCGCATCAAACCCATCACTTTCTTGAACTCTTCCTTATCAATTTGTCTATGTATCGATATAAAGAGTCAAATCAGATTCACAACCATGGTGGAAACACGGAAGAACAATTAGGAAACTTAGCTTGAAATTTGTACGAGTACTAACCCACTATCATCGAGGTCAAACATTTTAAAAGCGACACAGAAACTTGATTCTGGGATGCTGAGTAGTGTTACAAAGAAAATATACCTGTGACTAAGAACATTGTTAGAGGGGGAAAAGATCCAACATCCGCTTACTTCATGAGCCATAACCCGTAAAAGTAGAACTCACTCTTTAAAAGAAATATGCCCGTCATTGTTTACATCAAAAAGCATGAAAAATTCAGAAGGAGAACAGCGCAAATCACCAGGATTCCTTTCCCCTTTCAAATATCCATCTCTAACAAGGTTGGAACTCAGATGGAGGGAAGACGGGCACAATTGCCCTCATAAGATCTCCCGGTGTCATAAGTAACTCTCCATCTGCAGTACTAGAGGATGCAAAGTACTCAAAAACCTTCATGTAAAACAACAGAGCCATCGGTCAACAGGAAGTTATATAATTAGATAATTCTCCTTAAGAAAAGTTTAACTCGAGTTTTCAAGCGCATAATTGTTCCAAGGAGAAAGAGAACAGATTTAAAAAAACGGAGAGACGGATAGAAGCACGTACTGGATAAATAAAACTAAAAGTGACAATAATTAAGATGGCCATCGTACAGCCTAAACAACAATTAGTAAAACAACATGAAAAGGTACAATACTTAGCAGTAGACGAGATCTAACATACAATGGACAGAAACAACGAGCGTGCGTCGAATTCAGTATTAGAGGAATGTGTTTAGGAATCGTGACATCTATGCCGTCGGGCATTGTCAACTAAACTTCTATTTTTGTTTTCACCTAGTTCTCGAAACTCCTTTCGATGTCATCAATTATTTCCTAGGCTTAATATGCAATGATAAAAATTCCAAATTAGACTATATAAACAATGAGTTAACAGATAATCTGAAATTAATTATGTTCTCGTATCTTATTATTAATATGGTGAGTACCTTCTCCGGCGGACTCCACAACCTCATGCGCTTCTCCTAGTTGAAGAAAATCTTTCTCCTATAAGCATCTGCAAGAACCAATTAACAAAATTAAATCAAAAATTTTAAAAATAAAAAAAAAAACAAACAAACAAACAAAATTGAAATGTTCAAAGTAATCAGAAGCCACTTCACTTGCCTCCGAAGAGAAACCCAGGGCCAATTTCCGGCAAAGACAACTTCCGTAAAAAGGACCGTGACGGCCGATCCTCCACGGCCAGTCCCGACTCCGCCGTCGACCAGTCAGCGAACGATGACGTTTTGAATAAATCGGAATCGGGGGAAGACCTACTCCCGAGCCCACCGCGAAGCCCGAGATCCATTTGAGGTACGAGCCATGGAAGGGGTTTTGGGGAGGGTTTGACTCGAAGTTCGACGCGGCGATCAGAGAGAGAGGCGAAGACGGTTGTGGTGAGGCGGACAGGTGGCGGACTGGGAGGCGTTTGTGGATGGACGGTGTGGATCGAATTAGGGATCGTAAGCGGGACATGGGAAAATTTTGCGCAAAATGTTGCAGAGATAGGAAAGGATGGAGACGACGACGTTGTGAAGGTTGGAGAAGGAAATGATGATAAGGGAACCTGGGCCGTCGGATTTGTACAAAAAAGAAAAAAACCGGGGGCGGGAACGCGCGCACATGGTATGTATGTTGGGTCGGTGAATATATTATGGGCCTGTAAAGGCCCACAAATGATTGAACATGGCCCAAATATGTTCCCAATTTTTTTTTTTTTTTTAACTTTAACGAAAAGCTCTTGATATTGTTCACTTTAACTAAAAACCACATTTTTACACTAAAAGTCAATCCTGGTACTATTCACTTTACCTTTTATTTTATCCTTATCATTAAAACTCAAAGTTTTCAAACCATTTCATTTGTTTTTTTTTGTTTTGGTGAATAGCCCAAATTTAGAAAATTAGACGTAAAATGATAAACTCTTCTATTAACGATCATGAGATTTGTATGTAAATAGTTCAGTTTAACGTAAATCATGATTTTATCACCTCACTATGGAATGACCTTTTGGTATATATAGGAAACGTTGGATAGGTACTGAGTGAGTGAATTAACCACTTATAAGTTTACTATGGTTAAATTTAATTCTTTTGAGATATTTGAGAAAACTAAATATTGAAATATAATCGTCAACAATAATATATTTTTGATGATCATAAAACAGCTTAAATATTACTAGCGTCCAAAACCGGCTCAAATTGTATGCAAGTGGTGTCAATGCACACTGTTCTCGTATTTTGCTAGCCCAAAATATTTGTTTTCATGTATATATAATATATATTACAAAGCTAAAGGTCATGTGCTTCCTAGTTTTCATGAGCGTAATGGGTTTGAACCCCATAAGATTTCGAGGGAATTTAATCAAAATTTTATATAAAATCTCTACAAATCAATTAAACTCCATAAAAATCCATAGATTTATAAATTCATTAAAGTCTCTCATATTCTCAATTGAATACACCCCCTTAAACTTTGATTTTATAAGTAATTATAAAGTAGGGTTAAACTTAACCCCAAATATCTCACTTTACACATTATTTTGTCTCTCCTCTCTTTCCCTTACCCAGACATAAAAAAAGGGAGCCCAAAAGGCCCAAGTGTTGAAGAAGAAAAGAGGCCCATTATATTCTTTGACAGAAGCAAGCCCAGGAATTTTATCAAACATTTCGGCCGAGCTCACTTAAACTGACCCAAGGATATTTTAGTCATTACACTAACTAGGGTTTCCGCATATATTCGCCCCACTCTTACTCCGCATAGATTAGGGTTTGTTTGCTCATTCAGTCTCTCTGCTTACGGCGTCGGCTTCCACCACTCTCCTCGAACCAGCTCCAAAATGGCGGAACAGGTAGATCCCTCTCCCTTTTTCTCCGACGTCTCTCTCTCTCTCTCTAACTTTGCAGTTTTCTGAATCCATCTGTTCGTGCTTGTTTTTGTTGCAGTTTTCTGAATTCATATTGTTGCGATTGTGTGGGTGACGGGTCTCTGGCAAATTGATTGCCAATTTAGTGCAGTCAATTATTTAGTAGCTAGTCTAGTGCCATGCTACTGCCATCGCTTTTACACCGATATTTCCAACGGTCGTCATGGGTATGTGTTTTTAGATCGTTTAGTGTCGACGATTGAATTTGAATTTGATGGGAACACTCGTATCATTTATGGTACGTATGAGGGTAGAGGATGTAGACATGAATGATTTTTTGTTTTGAGGGAGTTTGAAGGAGTTAGACACGAATGAAACTCTTAATTTTTTTGTTTTGCATGCATCGACCTTCAAGTTGGATGAGTTTCTCCTCTCATTTTCTTCAATATGCCTTGATTTTTCAGTTATGAATTTTGTTTACAATTTTGTCGGCGTAACGATTCCAATAGTTGGTGTTGGTAGGGAATGCTGCACATCCAACTCCTTTCCCAAGGTGTTATGCCTTGCGCCTTTTGTTCTCCAAATCCAATTGTTCTTTATAAATATAGAGGAACGCTACATAGATCATATTTGTTGACTAAATTTACAAATTAAATGATGTGTCAGTGTCATCAATAAGAAATAAACATGTTCACTGAAGATCATCAACTTTTATATCATATAGTTTAAAGATTTAGTCTTCGGACCAGGTGGACGAATTGTCCGCACACGAAAACATTCCAATCTCACCATCTCCCTTTTCTCTCTTTCTACTTGAACGGTTGTGATTAAGTTTTGTTAACAACTTATATTGATTTTTATATAAAGACAATGGGACACAAATGAGTGTTAAGAGGAGAGGAGGGAAGAAGATGATCCCAAAAAAGTGGCCATATGCAACCTCTTGGAATGATATAGTATATATGCCAGTTTTCCAAGGCCGTACCGTAAGGGCAAAATCCAATTGTCTAAGACGCAACCCTACAAGGGAAGTCTTCGGGTCGAGCCTTTGCAATATTCTTTCATCAAAATAACAAAAAACAAAACAAAGCATACATACACAAGACATTAAAATGATCAATTGCCCTATGACAACCATGACAAGTTTCAAATTTGACAAAAATTTAGCGCACAGAAGTCGCTTAAGTAACTACAAATTTTTTGCTTAAATGAATTGAAGGACCATAGTTTGTCCGTACCGTACGGCACCTCTTCTAATGGTTGCCTTGCCAGCTGCATTTCCCAATATGGTAACGAGAACGACCTCAACAAGAACAAGATTGTAGCGGACACACAACCAAAAACTAGATAAACTAAAGAATTTGCCAAATTTGTCAATTGAATCACGTTGTCTTGTAAGTCCTCGCAATCATGTCGTGTTTTCCGTGTTTGTGTCGTTTTTTGTGACATATTTGATATCTTAACAGATTATGTTATGTTAAATCCGTTAAAATGAACGGGTAATATAATCCGATCCGAAATCGATCCGTTGACGTCTTGTATTGAAAAAAAAAAAAATCATTTAAAAGCTGAGAATGAAGGAAAGAAGAAGCAAGTAGCATGCAATTTCCTCTGAAGTGACAACCCATTTTTATCCATTGACATTATCAAAGCAAGGTTTACCCCAAATTCCAAGTCGATACCAGCTTCGAAGTAACCGTTGAGAAAATTGATATCAGCTTACATAAATTATTTCTCTTGTGCATTTCTCTATATATAAATACCTCTGCTCCTTTCCCTTCACTCATACCATATCTCTTGCCATTGCTTAAGTAAACAAGAACTAAAATGTATAGAGTTGCAAGCCCTTCAGAGTATCTGGTGATCACGGGGGTCGGAATCGACGACATAAAGCTAGCAAAGAAGGCATGGATCCTCCCCGGCCAGTCGTTCATAATCTTCGACATGTCCCCGGTTAACTATACCTTCGAAGTCCAAGCCATGAGCTCAGAAAAGCTTCCCTTCATGCTCCCCGCCGTCTTCACCATCGGCCCACGCATTGACGACATGGAAAGCCTCCACAAGTACGCCAAGCTCATTTCCCGCCATGACAAGCTCTCCAGCCACGTCAAAGAGCTTGTCCAGGGAATCATAGAAGGCGAGACGCGTGTTCTCGCGGCCTCGATGACCATGGACGAGGTGTTTAAGGGGACCAAAGAGTTTAAGCAAGAGGTGTTTGGAACTTAACCAGTTTGGGCTTTTGATATATAATGCAAATGTCAAACAGCTTGTGGATGTCCCAGGGCATGAGTATTTTAGTTACTTGGGGCAGAAGACACAGATGGAGGCGGCGAATCAAGCAAGGGTTGATGTGGCGGAGGCAAAGAAGAAGGGGGAGATAGGGTCGAAGCTGAGGGAGGGGGAGACATTGCAGAACGCGGCTAAGATTGACGCGGAGACTAAGATATATGGGACGAAGAGAGAGGGGGAGGGGAGGATGGCGGAGATTAAGGTGAAGGCGGAGGTGAAGGTGTATGAGAATGTAAGGGAGGCTGAGGTGGCCGAGGCAAATGCTGAGCGGGCGAAGAAGAAGGCCGGGTGGGTGAAAGAGGCGCAGGTGGCGCAGGTGGAGGCTGCAAAGGCAGTGGCATTGAGGGATGCGGAGTTGCAAACGGAGGTTGAGAGGATGAATGCCTTGACTATGACGGAGAAGCTCAAGGCTGAGTTTTTGAGTAAGGCCAGCGTTGAGTATGAAACAAAGGTGTCTAATTTTATGTGACGATCTACTATTTAAACTCCAAAAAAGTCATCATGCATTCTTTTATAACGAAAAATTTACAAAATGCAAAATGACGAATCCTCATAATAAACAATTCATTTTTTCCATTAAATTCCTCTAAACTTTCTTTTATTTTTTTATTAATTCTAGTTAGTTCATCATTTCTTATCTTTCTACTCTTAAATCTCGCTTAAGTTTACTGATTAGTAATTAATCTTGATGAGATATCTATCTAATCCTCTGTATTGATTGCTATTGATTACTATTGATGTCTGGTTTATCTCTTAATCTCAATTTTCTTTGGTATGTTCTTGAAGCTTCTCAACATGAGTTGGTGATACTTGGTTTTGGAACATATAACTCATCTATATGATGTTTTGGTTTAGAATTTGTTAGACGCACTCTAATATGAAATCTTGAGTCTGCCACTGTCTCAAGTTATGTCAGTTAATTAACAAACAAAATACATGCATATTGGAGTTTCAAAAGTCTTTTTTTCTTTTTCTTTTTTTTTTTTGTTGATAAGACATATTCCTTCGCTTTGCTTATATCCATTAATTCCAAATCCATATATAGATTAGTAAAGTTTATTGTGTCAAAGCTTTATCTAACAACAGTGTTTATAAACAAATTAAAGGTACAAGAGGCGAATTGGGAGTTATACAACAAACAAAAAGCCTCAGAGGCAATTCTTTACCAAAGGGATACGGAGGCAGATGCCAAAAAGGCATTGGCAGAGGCAGAATTCTATGCACGTCAACAAGCTGCCGATGGAGAATTTTATGCAAAGAAAAAAGAGGCTGAGGGAATTATGGCCCTTGGACAAGCTCAAGGTGCATATCTACGCCACCTTTTGGATGCAGTTGGAGGCAACTATGCAGCCATGAGAGACTTTATGACGATCAATAGTGGCATGTTTCAAGAAATTGCTAAGATCAACGCCGAGGCCGTGCGCGGGCTTCAGCCGAAAATCAGCATTTGGACTAATGGCGGGGGAGAGGGTGGCGATGGTGGTGCAAATGGGGCTATGAAGGAGATTTCCGGAGTTTACAAGATGTTGCCACCGTTGTTCAAGACGGTTCATGAACAAACCGGCTTGTCGCCTCCGGCTTGGATGGGCACTTTGGACAATTCCCATTCTAGCAACTAAACTCTCAATTGAGTTAAGAGTACTTTTACCAATCTCAGATTCTTCTCTGTCTCATGTGTTAAATAATTGTGAGAAATATATGTGGGATTTCAAATTTGTATATAGTTTTTTGTGGAATGAATATATTATGTGCACTTACTGCATTTTTCATATCATAATTACGTGGTCTATATTAAATTAAAAATAAAATGTAAAAGAATATGTATTAAGAATTCAAATGACGATTCTGATTCGGAGGAGCTATTATCGCTACTTCGATCGAAATTGTGTTACTCATCACTGGAAGTACCAACTGCAAATTAATAGGTCAGTTACACAACTTACGCCCAAGATCTCAAATCATCATCCTTATCGCTGTTTTTGTTGAACACCCAAATCCTAATGAAAACCCTAGCTAGTCCTATTACTGCTTCTTTCGTCTTAGTTCTCAAATCATAACCCTCATCTCTGCTGCCTACAAACAAAAGAACAACGTACGTACGCGACCATGTGGTACAAAGTTGCGAACGCTTCAGAGTATCTAGTGATCACCGGCGTTGGAATCGAAGACATCAAGCTTGCAAAGAAGGCATGGATTATGCCCGGCCAAACCTGCACCGTCTTCGACATGACCCCCGTCAACTACGCCTTCCAAGTCCAAGCCATGAGCTCGGAAATGCTCCCCTTCACCCTCCCCGCCGTCTTCACCATCGGACCCCGCACCGACGACATGCCCAGCCTCCACAAGTACGCCAAGCTCCTCTGCCGCCACGATCAGCTCTCCAACAATGTGAGAGACCTTGTCCTGGGCATCATCGAGGGTGAGACGCGGGTTCTCGCTGCCTCAATGACAATGGAGGACGTGTTTAAGATGACAAAAGAGTTTAAGGAACAGGTGTTTGACAAGGTACAGTTGGAATTGAATCAATTCGGGCTGTGGATATACAATGCAAATGTCAAACAGTTGGTGGACGCTCCGGGGCAAGAGTATTTTAGTTACTTGGGGCAGAAGATACAAATGGAGGCGGCGAATAAGGCTAGGGTTGACGTGGCGGAGGCGAAGAAGAACGGGGAGATTGGGTCAAAAGAGAGGCAGGGGCTGACGCTGCAGAAC